>NW_026555332.1:55405130-56005130 GCF_029017545.1 Prosopis cineraria
TAGAATTCTAAATGTGTATTGTTTTGATTTTTTAATTTTAGAATATTTTAATTAATTTGTAGTGCTTAATTTTATTTTAATTTTTTTAATATTAGAATAGGACTTACAAGCTCGACCCTTAGCCCTTTAAACAAAGGCCGAACCTTAAAAAAGAGGTAAAAAAATGGAAAACCAAGCTTAAAGGGTCGAGCCCACCCGTTCCTTAACTTTATATATGCTTTACATCACCAAGATCTTACCTTATTAATTAACTGATATACTAAGCAAGTATTTTGTAATGAGATAAGCTTCTTGTTATTCTTGTTGAGCTCTTGACAAAGACTATGGGCTATCAAAAATTCGCTCATGAATTCCAACTTCCATAGGATGAATAGAGCTAAATTTTAGGATAAAGGATCTGACCCTATTATGTTGGATCGAGTTTTGAAAGTGGTGTTGTGAATGTTCAAGAATAGCTTAGTAGCTTTAGGGGATAAAACAACAATGGCAGGAACTTATCCCAGCTTCAACAACATGATGGGATCATAATTTTAGGCTAAAGTTTGAAGGCTTTGATATGGGTGTTCACCTAACATGTAGAGGTTTTTGATATCAGCAGGCTTGTCACTCTTATCAAGCCAGATTATGGTCTTCTTTGAGCTATTGCACGAGGAGGATATGGTGAGAATGGATGCTCATATGAGTTGAATTGTGATGAAACTATGCTTGTGGGTTGAACTCTATGGATGAAGGCTCGGCTATGTTAGTGGCATGGCCTTCGATCTTTAGCTCAATCAAGCATAGAAAGTTGACATATTACATTATTAGCATCCATTTTATGATGATTTTCATGCATTATTGCATTCTCGGGAACTCAATTCTTGCATATTTAAGCATTTCTAGGCCTTTGGAATCAATTAGGGTTCATTCATAACCTAAAGGTATTTTAGTCATTATGATAATTTTTAGGCAATTTTGAGACATTAGCTTAGTTTGTGTCCTTTGTCCCTAAAATCAATTGAATAAGTTTGAAATTTAAACTCATTTTAGGTTGCAAAGAGACATCAAAAGACATAAGTTGTAAAATGTTTCAAGACAAAGACATTAATATTATGTTGTTTTGTTTTATAATCTAAGAGCTTGGAAATAATATTATATCTTGCAATTGGCTTTGAGTTTTGATTTAAAATTTTTCACACATGCTTTGATCACTTTTATGTGTATAATTATAGGTGCAAACATGAATTTGGATAAAGATTGAATAGCCAAAAATATTGCATTACAAGACAAGCTATAAAGCAAGAAAACCCTAAAGTAATAGATGTGCAAGAGTTGATTTAAAGAATTTCTAATGACTTTAAGCATTGAGGATTTCAACCAAGCAGCCCTTTATCATACTTTGATCATCTTTTTATAAGTGTTTCATGAGTTTTAATCAAGTGTGAAGCATCCTATAAGAGCTACGTGTGCATCTAAGTTAACCTAACTTAAATAGTAGCCACATTCATTTTTGAACATCCTAATTAAATTTGTTAAGTAGTTTCAGATATTTTATAGCTTTGATCACCTAAAAATCCATCCTATTTTACTCATTGTATACCATCACAAGCTGAATATAGGGATTTTAAGTCATGTGCACACTTATTCACCTTATTTTACACATTACATTTTCACACATATTCTCTTTTACTTTTCTAAAATTTCCAGCACCACTTCATTTAATTTTCTCTTATTTTCCTACACTTTCTCAGCCATAATCCTTCATCTTAAGCAAGTATTAAAGTCATAAAAGTCATCTCAAGTAGGATTCAAACTTGGATTCAATGAGTATTCACCATGAGAGACTATATTCTCAAAGCTTCTGAAGAAAGATGAAGCCACATCTTGAGTCCTCTTAAACTTTTTTTCTTGCTTTCAATTGCTTTAAATTCTTTTATTCTCCTTCTTTAATTCTGTAATTCACGCTCTTGATGATTGGTTATAGGTCTTAGATTAATTATTATGGCTTCCAAAGAGGAGAGGATGTACATTTGATTCTTAAACTAGTCGTACACTCTAAACATTTATGTTTATGCCTCAAGATTTAGATGAATGAATACATATTTCCATTTCAATCTCTTATTGTTTGGACTTGTATTAGCTATTGTTTAGGTCTTAAACTCTAATTAATATCATAATTTTAATTGGTTTAAGGTATTAAATATGATCAAGGCCAGAACTAGGACTAGTTTCAAGGATTGAATCACAAATTAGTATATCTATTTTTGGTAGTTTGTGTATTGGATTCTAAGTGATTACTAGATTCACACACAAAATGAAAAAGGCAATTGAATCTAAAACAAAGTGAGGAAAAAAAGGATTGAAATGGTGGATTTTAATCTTAAAAAGCCACTTTGACACTTGGTTGATTCCTACATATTTTTTTTACATTAAAATCAAACATAAACATTTAAATTTTCTAAAATGACCTAAATTGCTTCTTAAAGATAAAATGATTTAAAATGCTCACGTTATTATACCTTAATTTTTTGAAAAGCTTAAAAGTTTTTAAAAGTAAAAGAGACAGTGCAAGAAGCATCAATCAAAAATTGATTTGAGGAAAATGCAGGCCCTGTCAAAGACAATTGCAGATCTGACAATCTGAGACACTCAATCTAAAGCCGATTAAAGACAACAATGCAATCACAATGTGACAACGCATGGGTGATTGGTTGAAGAATGGCAAAGATAAAAAGTAAACACTGAAACAGAGAGGAAAATAGTCTAGACAGCTTCACAAACAAGCACATGCACCAAAACCACACAAGGACACAGCAAAATGGATGATCAGAACAAATGAAAATGGAAGGAAACGAGTGTTCAAAAAATGAAAGGGGGGGGGGGAGGAAAGAGGGGAGATGGGAAGATGATGAAGGGGAGATGAAAGTTGCATGGAAGGGGAGAGGGGATATTTTTTGGAGGTAAAAGTAACGTGCACTCACAAATAATATTTTATAATAAAAAATATAAATATATATATATATATATATATATAAAAAGGAACCCACACCAATCTATGTTTGCCATATTTAATGTAAGAGTGATAATGGGAGAAATCTATTGAGAAATATAATTGACTCATAATTAAATGTAGAATCATTTGTAAGTTTTCATGACCAGTTTAGAAGCAAAAATAACCCTCAACCTTATCATATTATGATCTTTTGTTTCTCACGTCTTTCTGCTTGCAGCTTCTTCCGCGTTCCTCTGAGTACTATACTACTGATTACCAGAAGTACTTAAGTTAGATTATATATTGCATTTAATATATTTCCTATTTCTCACAGCCTCTCAAAAATTCTAAAGGCCTCAACAAATACCAATTTTCATTCGTTCATGATTTCACAATTCTCTGACAAATTCCAGCGCAAAACCGCCTCCCAGACAGTGCTTGTGGACAAGTATTCGCAGCAGAAAAAGTCGGGAGAAAGCCTGAGCTCTGGATTGTTCACTGTAATCCACATTCAATTCTAATGGCTTCCAGGAGTTGAGGTGACACAATGGGCTTTGCCGCCTCCTCTTTATCCTTACCCGAGCTGTTAGCATGCGTATCATATTTCTCTCCGGCGCCCCATCCCCTGTAAAGTATCACTTTGCTGGGTTCTTGAGACACTAGAACTGCCCCTGTTGCTTGCTGTAACATTTACGGCACAAAATTATCAGGCCTTGTGAACAAGGAAGATAAGTGGAAGAGGGAAGACGCTTGCTTCCATACCTCTAGCTTGAAAACCACCTCTTGAACTGACGTCCCTTTTGCCCTGCCTTTGACATTGACTATGGCAAGAGGGTGCTTTTGGAAGTGAGCCTTGATTGCTTTTGCGATCCCAGTCACAACATTGCTTTTTCCTGAGGAGCGGCCACACGACACAAGAATAGAAATGTCATACCTCTGATTTTGAATTAATTTTGAGGAAATACTAAAGAGAACATATATATATATATATATAAAGAAAGTAAAGCATGGCATGGGGCAGCAATTTAGGTAGGAGCTGTCAGCCGTCAGTGCTTGCTTAATGCCATCCGGCGGATATCCAGGATGAATCGTTATTCAAGATGTTGATAACAATATTTACCAAAAACAAAAGGCTCAGATATGGTTTCCACATAAAAGCTGAAAACCATAAGGTATTACAATACCTACGGCAAGGACAGGCCGTTTCTTCATTTTCAAGGCCTGCTTTCGCAGAAGAAGCCTCTCTTTATTGGACAGATTCAAAGGTCTAGAAGGCAACTTATTTGAACTCTTTTCATCTATAGTTGGAGCTGATGATTCTGGACCGCTTTTGGATAATTTGATTGATGATTCAACTGCTTCGTTGCTAGAAACACAATGCCTGGTATCAACGCCAGATCCATCCATCTCATCCCACTGAAATCCACATCAATTTTGCAACATCAGAATTCAGAAAAGAGATAGAACAGGAACAAATACACAGCCAGTAAAAAAACCAAAAGTGAAAAAGCCGAGACTCGAGGAGGGAAAGCTCAGACATAACCATACAACATACAGGGTGAAAATTGCAGTCAATAATTACTTTCATTAGTCATGTTCATGAGGTGATTGCCTGAGTCTCTTAATGAATCCAACTAGACCTTAACAAAAACTCCATCATTACCAATCAGCTTGTTAAAATTAATAATTTTAATATTCCTGGGGCTAAGATCATGAACGTTTTTATTTCTAGTGAACAAGCTCAAATAGAGGACAATCTCCATGACAAACTTAAATTGCAGATAGAAAATTTAAAATCTTTGGCAAGTATGATGTGTTCACATGTGATAAATACAAAAAATAATCAGATATGGAGATCAGTTACTTCACCCCTGTCTGTTTTTCTTGGAAAGCAGGTACTGTAGAAGAAGGCTTAAATTTGAGCGCAGTTGTTGATCTTGAATGTCCAATGGATTGCAAACTCTTTTTCTCCTCTTTGACCTTATGGAACAAAAGTACTATACATTTCATTCTTGTAACTAGGAGAGGAAAGTTCAGAGTTAGAGCAGCATGACATAACTCACCAACTCAAATCTTGATGCATCAGTTATTTGCATACTTTTAGCCTCCTTATCTTTAACCTGGTAAAGGGAATTATTGATAACTTACCTTAAATGAATTGGACAAAGCACAAAGTATTTCAAGAAAACAATGATAATAACAAAATAGTTAAAGAATTATCAAAAGAGGACCGCTTACCAGTTGAAGTTTCAATTCGTCTATGTTCTTATTTAACTTTAAAACATGCAGCTTCAATGACTGCAAGAAAAAGTGAGGAGAAAGGAATTATATGGTGACATGCATATAGGATTGGCAAGCAGTCGGTTCCCTTCTCAGAAATTAAAAAGGATGAACTCAAGCATGATTATAATTAACCAAGATTAGCAGCATAGATTTTGTCAATCTACCTAGTCTTCATTTGACAAGTGGATTGACAAACAAGTGAGCGAATGACAATCAACTACAACTACACCCAGACAACTAACTCTCCGATTTCCCATTTTTCTTTGTATGTGAAGGGTAGAAAACAAAATTAACAAACACTCCTGCATCAATACTAGAACCAGACAATGCAATTTTTACCTCCCGGCGCTGACTCTCTATAGATCTCTTCATTGCTTCTCTTTTGTTTAGAAGTGTCTGTGGCCTCAAACGTGCCGGCCTACTATAATTCTTTCCACGATACACAATGATTGCATAACCTTTGCTCACTCTTTCTACTGCCACTAATATACCACCACTTTCTGTTTCCAAGGTCCGAGCTGTTTGGTGGACATCTTCCAGACTTCTTTCTTTACAAATTATCTTCACAAGTTCCCTGTACTTCCAGTGAAGGTGCATATTTTCAACAGTTCCATCAAAAACCCCTCGTCTACCTGAGGATGGAGAAATCCATCAGAGAGAGACTAGCTTGACTTAAATGTTCTCCATAAAGATTCTATTTATACAGTTCTAACAAAAAACCATCAAAGATCTGTGACTGAATTTGAACATCTTATTCTATACCCACCCATTAGCAGGAAAGGCTTCATCTTCAAGCCAATCTTCCGTAGCATGTACCTCTCTTCTTCAGTTATACCCTCTTTATCTACTTCTAATTCCTGGGGTTTCTCAGCCTTCTCCAGTTCTTCTAGAAGTTTTTCTGCCTTTTCTTTATTCTCGAATGCCTGTATGTGAAAAAGATCATATTTATAAATCTAAAAGAGAAAAGGATTGAACAAAAAACTGCAAACGGGGGTTAACAATGAATTCATGCCTTTGACAACTTCATGCTGGTCCTTTTAATAGCTGCCTCAATCAACCTTCTTTCTCCAGAGATAGATGTCTCTTTCTGGATGGGAATATCATTGCCTTCAAGACCGTCTACAATTCCATGTTTCAGTTCTGGAGTGGTTATCACTGACGAACTCGTTTCCAACTTCAGTTTTTCCTTGTAAATTGCACTATTCCTCCGCTCTTCAATTGCTGAAGACACTGCAGATGGCAAGAAATCCTTTCCTCTATACAAAACAATGAACTCCTTATCTCTAGCAAGAAGAGTTGCTCCAGTCAAAAGCTGCAGAGAAGAAGATCTTATATCAAACTGACATCCAGAAAGAAAAATAACCTAAGGTTTTACTCATTTTAAACAAGATTGTGCTGAGTCAAGTTATTTCGTACAGACAACTCAACTGTTATCATAGCATAAATTAATAAGATTGATTTACTGCTGCCACAAAACCAGTGTTTTGCTGAAATAATTCTCATTCTGGATCAGTAATGCAATTTAAACTACAGGCAAATCTGTGTTCTTTTTCATCTTTTTGGGACCAAAAAACAAGAAGAAAGGAAGGTTTAAGAAAAATAGCTTGCATACATGTCCTTTGACAATTTACAAGTTGTTAACACGTAATTGCATCAATGATTTTCACTCATACCATATGATACTTAAAAAAGGGCATAGGCATTTACAGGTTATACAACCTTCATCCACTATTCTCCTGTGATAAAAATCCTGAAGGACCGTACATTTCATCATTTGCATTGTTGAAATTAACTGCAAAAAAAGTGACTGACCTTCAATTCTTCAGCCATAATCTCACTATTAGTATTCTGCACCCCTCTCTTTATAGCAATCTTAGCAATTTCACATCTTTCCCAGAGCTTAACAACTGCAACAGCCAATCCTTGAAGGTTTCTGTTTCTACCTGTCAACCCCCAAAAGAAAAACAAAAGTCAAAGAAATCAAACAAAATTTTGGTCACCTTACATCAAAGTATGATGCCAGAGGCCTAACCCACCTAATGCAAAATGGCAGGGCAATGGTTTCCCAAGTCTCCTTAACGTGGTCATTTCATCATTTGTTAGTTTAGGATTCACACCATATGGAAGAAGGCGGAAAGGCTTCCTATATCCAGGAACAATAGCAGGTAAAAGATCAGCATCAATAGGTAGAGGGTCATATCCCCACCAATCAGTAAATCGTGGACCGAGCCCCATTAACAAGCGGTCAGCTTCTTCTGCAAGCTCTGCCTCACCTGGCAGTTGAAATCGTACTTTGTTGGAACTACCAACACCTTGTATTAAACCTGGCTTTTCTGTTTTAAAGTCTAGTATTTTCTCAGCATATGTCTCTGACTTTATACCAGATGATTGGTTCTCTGCTTTGCCCCTGTCTGAATGCTGTAAATCATCATCAAGGGTGTCATCTCCTGACAACTTATGAGCAAGGAAGTAAGGATACTTATAATCAGTCCCTCTGTACAATATTATCTTACTTCCAGATCTCCAAACAACCAGACCTCCAGTTTTCCTCTGAGAATCACACAGTAAATAAACTAACATCAGATAATTATTGGCTAGTCACCAGCACCACAAGCATTCCAAAAGAAAACCATATAATTATTGACATTTGCAATGAATGCTAGAAATGAAAGAAAAGATTGACCACTCATTGATAGAAGCCACTCTCAACTCTCAAGTCATACTGTTTCATAGAAAAAAGACACTAGTTATGGTATGTAAAACTATGTTATTTGAACATGCTCTATCTAATCAATATATAATAAAATTTATGGGAAGCTACATAATACATAAGCCGTAAAAAGTGCTATTCACCTGAAACTCAATCTAATTTGTCATAAATATGGACTGGGTGAGGCTTCTGGATTTGCTGTCAGACTTTCCATAGAACACTCAATCTTCTTAACAAATCATTTTTAGGGGAAAAAACAAAAGAAAAGAACATTCAGTTTATGGTATCATCAATGTTAGTGGCAATGAAAATGAAAATGGAGAGGATTGTAGTACCATGGTGTTAGAGACAGGTGAGAAACAGAGAAACAAGACAGAGGTGCAAAACTTAATTTCTCATTAAGCATAGCTTCTGAATTTGCCATACAATCCCTTTATATAGATTCCCAATCCCTGCAACCCTTAACAGCTATTAACTAACTAACAATTATTAATTTTACTAGTTATACACCACGTTGTTTCTAAAGACGAAGCTAGAAGAGATGGCAAGGAGAAGGCACTAAAGAAATTAACGATGATAATGAACTTGAAGAAGACAATGAGGATGATGATGAACAGATTATAATTATTATTAGCATTTAAATATTTAGTTGCTTAATTTCTTCAGGACTTTTAAAATGATGATGGAGGATGAAATATTGCTTATGTTATACGTTGCTTCATTGCTTGTTAACTTTTAGTCATGTTTCACATTTAAAAATAAGAATATCTCTTGTTTATATGAATTAAAACTATTGACTTTAGTGCCTGAGTGTAACTTTATATACTTATCTACCAACCATATATGCTTATATATCTCAATTATCTATTAATTGATGTTTCATATAGCATGCACACTGGTCCAACATTAAATAAAATTAGAGAAATTGGATGAGAAAGATCTGGTCTTTGAACAATAATATCCTCATGACATCACAGACAAAGCATCCAAAAAAGAAAATATGGGGCAAAATGAATGCAAAGCCCAACACTCCAACTGTTCGAACAACATAAAAATCCATGGCATCCAGTCTAGAATTGTCTAACAAAACTCAAGTTAGCCGAAACAAATAAGAACATTGGGCTGTCTGGACAGGAGCACTGGTAATCGCACTAAGATCATAGAAAATTTGCAGCATAATGGATAACTTGCAAAAGCAAGCCCCATAAGTTTTTTGGTTTTGCTTATGGAAAATGGTAAGTTACCTTCAAAAACTATAAATACGTTTGATGTGTCCAGAAGCTAACTTCGACATGAGCAGAAGGGAAACAGAATGGCCTCTCTGTTCCCCCCCCCCCCCCTCTCAAAATAGAAAACGCAACTGTCATTGAAAAAAGAAAGTTACAGAATGGTCTCATTTTTAATATGGCCATGTTGCTTGTACGCATAATAGCCATCAAAAAATATTTCAATTTTCTATCTTTTCGACTTCCCAGATATAATTTATAACTCACTTTGTTAATATCTCTCCACATATCAATAAAGAGTCCCCAAAGTTTATTACGCTTCTTAAAAGTAATAAAACTATTTCAATGATCGCAATAGCTCACATTTGTCGCAGGCTACCAAGAAATTAAATTACCGTCAATTACTTCTCTACCATGTGCACAAGGAACTGGAACATAGAGGAGAATCATATGTTTCGAGAAAAGCCTCTCACCTCCAATAACTCATGAGTCCTTTTCATGTTCAATCTAGAAATATCCTCGCAAAAAATCTTCACAACTTCCGACCGTCTCCAACGCTCATGAATCCCATTCACAATCCCTTCCGTGATCCCAGCCTTCCCTATCTTCAACTTCTGCTTCATACGAATCCCCAGAGTCGTCAGCCTTCTCAATTCCACACGCGATAGACTCAACTCCGCCAATGTGGGCACCTTTTCCTCTTTCTTATTCTTCCCCAGCTCCTTCTCGAATTTCTTCCGCTTCTCCACCTCGCTTGTGAGTTCATTATACCTCACTATCGCAGTTCCTGTTCCTGGTTGAGGAATTGGGCTCTCGGGTGTACTCCAACTGGAGTCAATTGTGTGCCCAATTCGGTACTTAGGCAGCTGTTGCGGCAAAGGAACAAATATTTCTCCTGCCGAGCTGTTCAGAGCGGAATCACCTTCTGGTTTAGAAGAATGGCTATCCTCGGTGTAACCGAGGCTGCGGAGCTTCTCGGCAATTCGTTGGATGGCAGATTTGGGTAGGGTCTGCGTGTCAGCCGAACAACGGACAAATAATTTGGGGCCTCTGGATGACCGTGGAACTAGTGTTTTAGAGATTGGAACAGGGAAGAAGAATGAGGAAGAAGATTGATGTGACGGGAGTTTTGGTGGGATGGCGAAGGTGTGGAAGTGAGTTGCCGGAAGCGACATTTCTGTAGTTCATCAAGGCAAGAGATAGTGGGCAGAAGGCCAAGGCGGGAGCTAGACACTCGCATAAAGATCGGATTATTGGATCACTGAGATTATTATGTACTTTATTTAAAAATCTGTTGAGAGAATCAAACTCTACCAGAACACACGAGTTATCCAACACACGTCACACCCTAAAAATGCTTCGACTTTTATGCACCAACACATTTTTATCCGTGTCTCTGTTGAGATTCAGGAGTTTGAGTCTGCTGATGTTTTAATTAGGTTTAGGAAAAACATCGGTATCTTTATTTAGTTGTTTAGTCTTGGGGCCTGAATAGAATTGGGCTAGACAATGTTGCATGTTGTGAGCTTCAAAACAGATCAAAGGCTTTGACCGCAAGTTCCTTACGAATAACCTTCTAATTGTTACTATCAATAAAATTAAATATTTTATTATAAAAAATTATGCGGTCAACTTTGATCAAGTCTACAAAAAAAGTTAATAAATGCACAGATTAACTAATATATTAAGTTTTTATCAACAATTTTAATCTTCACATTTTTAACATTTCATCATTTGGATGTATAAATTTTTTTCTACAGTGACATGACATGTCATCTAGGCAGTATTTTCATAGCCTTTTTATTCCAAAAAAAAAAAAAACAGACCAGGGTTTAGCAAAACAAACGCACATGATCATAAACCCATTAATGTGTATCATTTTGAGAGGCTACTCTATGTCATTATCGTTCTATCATATCATTTCGAGAAGCGTGGGGTAAATTTTTTTCATTTTCTCCCAAGAAAATGACTTGCGTGCTGCTTTCTTTTTCATGTATATTTTATATCTGTCTGCCGGGAATTTTTTTTTTCTTGTGTTTTTTGGCCAAAGAATGTTTTTCTTATGTTCGCTGGTTCCTTCTTCTTGCTATTTTCTCTGCTGACAATCTCGTGTTGAGTTTTTTTGGATAGAACGGTAATTTGATATGCTTGATTAATTAATTTTTCTGTAATTAAATTTCTCATTTTTAGTTTTAATTAAAAAAATCTAACAGTGGAATATAAATATGTGCGCCCGAACGCCACAAGCAGGTTCGTGTGGCACACGGGGCCAGGAATAGGTGTGTGGCCAGAGAAATTGGTAAATTATTTCTGCATTTCCCAGAAAATTAGAAAAGCACACGGCACCGAAAGGGATCCCAACATTTTCGAGCCTCATCCATGGCATCTCTTCTCGCCAACGGTGTTTCAAGCTTCTCTCCGCAACCTAGTTGCGAATTGAAACTCCCGAAGGGGTTCTGTCCGAAGCTTGAAGCTCCTAAATTTCCAATTTCAAAGGTCAAACTCAAAAGTGGAGGGCTTCTGAAGATTCGAGCTGATGTTGGTTACGATCTCAGTTCCTCACCGGGTAAGTCCTCGTCTTCAACCCTCAGCTCTGATGAGAAGATTCGAGAAATTCTCCGCAATCGCGACTACGATAAGAAATTCGGTTTTACTTTTGATATCGACTCGTTTTCGATTCCCAAAGGGCTCTCGCAAGAGACAATCCGATTAATTTCTACCTTAAAAGAGGAACCCGATTGGATGCTCGAGTTTAGGTTGAATGCTTTTGAGAAATTCTTGAAGATGAAAGAGCCTAAGTGGTCGGATAACAGATACCCGCCCATTGACTTTCAAGACATATGCTATTATTCTGCGCCCAAGAAGAAGCCCGCTCTGAAAAGCCTAGACGAAGCCGACCCAGAACTTCTCAAGTACTTCGAGAAACTGGGCGTCCCTTTAAATGAGCGAAACCGTTTGGCTAATGTTGCCGTCGATGCTGTTCTGGACAGCGTATCTATCGCAACGACGCATAGGAAGACACTGGAGAAGGCGGGCGTTATCTTTTGTTCTATATCTGAGGCTATTAGGGAGTATCCAGATTTGGTGAGGAAGTATTTAGGGAGAGTTGTGCCTAGCGAGGATAATTACTACGCAGCTCTGAATTCAGCAGTGTTTAGCGATGGATCATTTTGTTATATTCCTAAAGACACCAAATGTCCTATGCAGATTTCAACGTACTTCCGAATCAATGCATTGGAAACGGGACAATTTGAGAGGACTTTGATAATTGCGGATGACAGGAGTTTTGTGGAGTATTTGGAGGGCTGTACGGCACCTTCTTACGATAGGAACCAGCTTCATGCTGCTGTTGTAGAGTTATATTGTGCCGAAGGTGCAGAAATTAAGTACTCAACTGTGCAAAATTGGTATGCTGGGGATGAGGAAGGGAATGGGGGGGTATACAATTTCGTCACAAAACGAGGCCTTTGTGCTGGGGCTCGCTCTAAGATATCTTGGACACAAGTGGAAACAGGATCAGCCATTACGTGGAAATATCCAAGTGTTGTTTTGGAGGGAGATGATACTGTTGGCGAATTTTATTCTGTTGCTCTGACAAATAATCATCAACAAGCAGATACAGGAACGAAGATGATACACAAAGGGAAGAATACAAAGAGTAGGATTATCTCAAAGGGCATATCGGTTGGCAATTCAAGGAACTGTTACAGAGGGCTTGTTCAGGTTCAATCAAAAGCAGAGAATGCTCGAAATTCCTCCCAATGTGACTCAATGCTCATTGGTGATAAGGCAGCAGCCAATACCTATCCTTACATACAGGTAATGTACCTTTTTTGTGTCTAATTAATACTTTATTCATGTATAATTGTATGTGCTTGCAATGTAACCATAAGTATAATGCTTTTGGCTCAAACTGTTTAAATGGTGTCGATTATTCACATAAAGATTCAAAAGAAGGGAGCGATAAGTAGATGTTCTTAGGGGGGAAAATCGTTTTGATTTCTTTTCTTTTCAATTAATTACTGTGTCAAGTTAGAAATTTGCTAAATGTATTACATAAAATAGTACTCCAATAAGTCTGGAATCAGATATGAGATAATATATATTTTAAAAAAAATAAACACTTGCAATTGAATTAGACTGGTAAGGCTTGTATTGTTTGTCTTATCTAATACTTTATTTATGTACATGCTTGCATCAGTAGCCATCAATATAATACTTTTGGCTCAAACTGTTTGAAGGGTGTCAATTATTTACAGAGATTCAAAATAGGGAATGACGACAAAGAGTGGTTTTTCATAAGAGGAAAAATGTTCAGGTTTTCGTATTTCAGTTAATAATGGTGTCAAGTTAGAAAATTGCTAAATGTATTGGATAAAACAGTGCTCCAATAATTTCGGAATCACATGAGCTAATATTAAAAAAAATAATAGCAAACAATTGCAATTGAATTAGACTGGGTTGAAAGTCATCTGATAAAACCCTAAATAGATTAAATTCAGAAGAATCCGTATGTCTATTCCTTTTATAAGTGTTCTTCTTCATGGAAAGAATTATAAGCATCTTGGATGTTGTTTTACAGCATAAAATCAATGGCGGAGCCACATGTAATTGAGGGTACTTGGGAAAAATGACATGTTTGAGAGTATAGATTTTTATATTTTACAATTTGTACCTTTTACTTGTCATACTTTGCACCCCTTATTTTCATATTTTAAACTTTAAACTATTTCAATCTTACTTTTTTAGCCCAGATCTATTCAAATTTTTAACTGAGTCTCATAAATATTAGCCCACAATTTCACTCTACCTAAATATCAATATTATTTATTAATTGTTTAAAAATAGAAAAAAAAATTTAATCTGACTAAATAGACTCACTCCTCATCCTGAATACTACTCAGGGACTAGTTAAAAAAAAGACAATGATAAATAATGAAAATTCAAAACTCAAGAGTAAATTAGGTGAATGTTTTTTGCTATGTCACTGCACGTACGAATCTACAATTGAAAGCTTGATAGGGAACAAAGAAAAAGAAAGAAGAAAAGAGAAATAGTTGATTTGAAAGTGATAGAAATGTCTTCCTTTTATAAAAAATCCTGACTATGTCATTGCCCTCCCTGACTCAGGATCTGGCTCTGCCACTGCATAAAGTTATAGTACTTTTAATACAACTGAACAGGTAGTTTCTTCCGGGGCAATCCTGTTTGAAGAAGACTGAAAATTTTAGCATCCTTTAGTAATCCAATACCGAGTCTTCATCCAGATTCTCATATGCATGTTTTTCAATCACCTTGGATTAAATGAATTTTCTTTTTTTTTTTGGGGGTGGGGGGAGATGGTCGGAGGTTTAGTTTTGTTTCGGAGAGGCTGGAAGCTTTTCTGAATGAAATCTTTGCATAGGAATTTGGTCATCGGGTATCTTTGGCGAGTAAGGGTCCATCTTTTGACTAAGAGTTTTCCTATGATAGGGCAACGAGTTATATGTCTCTCGCATGTGTCAATTTATAGTCATGATGTTGAATTTCCTATCCTAACTGATCCCTCCCTCCCTTGTTCTCTCTCTCTCACCATGTCTGGTTTGTGTACAGAAAGTCAGAGTTTCATGCTTGATGTTTTAACATTGCTTAACTTTTTGCAGGTTAAAAACCCCACCGCAAGGATTGAACATGAAGCTAGTACCTCCAAAATTGGTGAAGATCAATTATTTTACTTTCAACAGAGGGGAATAGAGTACGAGAAAGCCATGGCTGCTATGATATCTGGCTTTTGCCGTGACGTATTTAATGAGCTTCCTGATGAATTTGGTTCTGAGGTGAACCAGCTAATGAGCCTGAAACTTGAGGGGTCCGTAGGTTAAGCAGTTTGTGAGGATCAAAATTACAAGTTCTTGAAAGGAAACTTGTTAGGGCCAGCGCTCGAATTTTGATCGTAGGAAGTCTTTAACGGTATTGCAGACGAAAAAGTAGTGTAAAAGGAAGGAATTATAGACGATGTAAATAGGTGGTCTCAGGTTGTGTGGCGCAGGAATCATGACTATGTATCAAATCTCAATAATTTGATGTGTTCGTGGCGGGAATGTGTTGCGTGGCATAGCCGATCATTGTATAAGCCGCATTATGTATAACTTATATTTTGTGTTTTTTTTTTTTTTGCCATAAATTATATATATCGATTCATATTTTAGGTTATATCGTGTATCATTATTTGCTTATCTTGGCGGCATCAATGTATGAATTGATGTTAGGTTAGATGAGCAGTATAACATTTTTTTAAACTTCACTTATTAGAGATGAAGCTGAGGTCAAAATAATCTATTAGAAATGAAAGCTTAGATTGATTTATATCAGAAGTTTCGAAAGATTTAGCTCAATTTTTAATATTTTAAAAAAGAATTATTTCATTCATGATTCAGGAGGGTTGGCTGTATGTCTTCTTGAAAAGGTTTCACGTGGGAGGGGGCAACACTCATGCTGGTGCATTCGATAGTTGGACAAAATACTGTCGCGGACAAGATTTTTATCATTTGGCAGAGAGGAAAAAAAAAAAAAAAGTTGTGCCTTGTGAAGTATTCAATCTATCTATATATACTGGCGCTTACTTTCCTGTGCATGGCACGAGAAGATGAAAAGGAAAAAGAAGTACTTCAATGAAATACCAGTTACAATGCATCAATATATTGTATTTAAAATGCCAAGTTTTAAAATGGCACAATAATTCCATCCAAATAATAAAGATATGTCCAATGAGAATTATTAATCAGCACAAATTATGAAGTTGTATGTAAACGCACCTTCTTCATGTCAAATTACAAAATATTTTAGAATATATCACATTTGTAGTTGTACTTCCTTTACTATGACTATCATCATTTAATAGTATTCTTGGCCCATCACTTCTTTTAATTTTAACTTGAGAAAGAGCAATATAAAGTTGTTCATGTGTGAAAGCTAACTTTGTCAAATACAATCTTACAAAATTCAACGATTGACATTGGCTTTTATTTATTAGTAAAGGATAGAATAATAGAAAGTTGTCTTCTTTTCATTAAAAATGCCAACCAACTTTTTAAAAGATTCATATCCATTTTATGAATTAGGACCTTTTGCCTACTCAATGTTAAACTTTCATATATAACTTACTAAGTTTTATGATCTTAAGTGTTTATTTGGTTTTCAGTTTATTAAGAGTTCATTTGCTAAAATTTTATTTGACAAAAATTAGTTCAATGAAAGTCAATAGGTGTAACGAAATTTATATTTAAATATATTTTTTTTAAAAGTTAGCCTGGTAAACTTAAAAGTTATTTGGATTATAGTAGTGAAATGTACTTTTAAAAAATATGATGCAAATGTAATATATTTGAAATATTTAAAAAATATGATAAAGATTTTAAATAACATAAAATTTGATCTACAATATTAAAAACTTGATCTCTAATTATTTTTATTTTTTAATTTTTAATGTTAAAAAATGTGATAAAGATTTGTATTTTTTGTTATACATTAATGTTAAAAATTAATATAATTAATTATTCAATTTATAATGCTAAAAACTTGATATCTAATTATTATTATTATTTAAATGATAATTATATTTTTTATAAATTAACTACATTTTAAATACAAAAAATAAGACATTAAACTTGTGACAGCATGATCAAATAATATTTCACTTTTTAAATTCACTTTGAAAAGTTTAATCATTTTACATTCATCAAATCCATTTTCAATAACATCCACAAAGCACTTTTAGGATACATTTTCATCTTCTTATTATTTTTCCAAACAACATTTCACATCCCAAACATGAGAAAGTACTTCTCAAAGTTAAAAGTGAATTACCCAAACACACCCTAAGCCTAATTTCATTACATAAACATTGTGAAACATTCAATCTATCCATATATCTATAGCTATACTCTATCTATACACTTACACTTATATTCTACACATCTATATCTATCTATTCAATCTATATCTATCTATCTATCTATATATATATATCATTAAGCACAATGTTAAAGCATTGTAGATCTACAATGCTTTGAACAGTGAGCTTTACTTTTTTATTTTTTAAAAATTAGTTAATAGGTGATTTTATTGAAATTGTGACACCCATGGTAAAAAAGTGGGTGTTAAATCTGTCATTAAAAAATTGTGGATAGGAGGCCCATAATTTAATTAATAAAAAACTTTTGCTACACATTTATAAATGTTAAAAATTTAGACAAGGTGTAAAAAATAATAAAATTTTATATTTTGAAAGATCATATATGATTCATGATAAAAATTAGCAATGGATATAAAATTCTTAGTAAAAATAATAAGTATTAAATATGCAAATAAATTACCAATGGTTAAAAAATGGATGTGGGATCTATGATTTAATTAATAAAATTTATTTATATAGGATGAAAAATCTTTTCCATATAAATTCTCATTTATAAATAAGCTTGTATAACTAATAAATTTAAAATATGAATAAAAAATTAAAAAAATTTATCAAGAATGATATTTTAATTCAACACATATAACTTCACTGCTAACTAATAGTAAGATGAATAAAAATAAAAAATTTAAAAGTAAAAAATATATTTATATTTTATAACTCTTGACTATTGATTTTAATAGAGACTTGTATAAATTTTAAAAATAAAATAGAGATCTTTACAATTAAAATAAAATAGAGGAGAGAGCAATGTATTTTACTTTAAGTAAACTAAAATAATTTGTTAATATTTATTTTTATTTTTATCTTTTAAAACTAAAACACGGGGCATAAATGTAGTTCAATTGTGATAGTAATTCAAAAACACTGAACATTTGACCCCAATGATTCAAGTCAGCCGAACAACAAATATTCAGGGGTACACATTTTCTATATCATTTACTCCATTTTACCCCTACGATAAAAGGGGTGTAATAGTGATCATTTACAACGAGTATACATCTTATTTACAAATGCTCCCAATTCATCGGGCGCCCAATAACAGATAGTCAATGACACGAACCGCCATGAGAAGAGCGCTCATAGACTGGCGGCAATACCGTTCCTGTAATAGCAGTCGCAAACGGGAAGGAACAATGAATCAGCAAGCAAAAGATCAAGCAGCTGAGAAATGAAAGTGAAAAAGTCGGTTAATTTTCAAGACTTGTAGAAGAGGTGTGACCATCTTTTCCCAACGATTTATTTTTGGTGCTATATCATTGCCATTACAAACACAGAATCTCTGCTCCCATACTCACAAATTGGGGTGCAAGTATTCTGCCACTGTAAGGGGTTTAGGACCGCCAAACCAATCGATTAGAAATATATTATCGATTTCTAATTTGTAGACTTCAAAGTCGTGATCCTCAGGCCAGCCTGTTGAAATTAAAGAAGCCTCGATCAGTATATTAGCAATCAATAAGAAAAGGTAAGAAGGCGGCAATCACAAGAAGTCATGCGAACACTGAATGAAAATATGCTTCTGATCCATCAATTCTGTTCGGAATTTACCTTTCATCTCCGAGTGCTTGGAAAACAAGGCACTTCTAGCAAATTCGGCTTCCGCAGATTTCTTGTCAACTAACTTCAGCTGAAACGAAGATGCAGCGATATCAAATTCCAAGAGCCTAACTTATAAAAAAGGCGTCCCAAAAAAATAGATTTCGTTATGGTTTTCCCCTTTGCCAAGGGAGTTGATGTAGATTTATAGGTAAATGTATTTTGGACTCTGGAGAAACCTAACTAAACAAATAAAAGCAACAAAATATTATTTACCCTAAAAAAGGCAACACAATATCAAATTAACGACTTCCAGTTTCATGATATATAAATTGCCATGACTTTTTCTTATATGATCAAGGAGGCTCCCTCACCAAACCTAATTAATTGAATACTTGCAGCTATTTGCAGGAAATGAGGCAAGGCTGCATCATGTTTTGAAAGATGCCACAAAATTATAGCTGTCTTGTTATTCTGATGATAACATTTCAAATGGTCATGGGAAAGTAGGACACATTAAACACTTACAATTAACGTCATGGAAGAGCAATATAGTATACAAGTAAAAAGGGGAAAGTGTTGCACCAAAAAAGGTGTTTTTTTTTTTGGGGGGGGGTGAGAACATGAGATAACTATCATAAGGAAATCGTCTATTACCAGGGAATAGAGGGACAGCATGAGATAACAAGGTTGAGAACCTTCTTGGTGTCAGCTCACTTGATAAACATACAAAATTATCAACTACAGCAAAAATATGATATTCTAATGGGGCATGCACAAGAATGAAGACCAAATAGAATATAATTTAGCTACAAAGTGTAAATTCCAGAAAGAAAGGCGCAGAAAATGTAAGATTTTGATGTCAGGGTTACACATGCTGTGCAATCAGACTCAATAGTATTCATTTTCTCCAGTACCTTTCCAATTAGAGTAATTTTGGCACAAGTAGGATTCTCTGGATCTATCTTGCCACAAGATCCAAGAGGGTACTCACTGACGGTAAACGAAGCTCTTTCATCCTTCAGAGCATTTCTTGCTGTTGGATCTAGAGCTGTCAAGTAAAAGTATGGGATGCCACTGCATTTGTCAGGTAGTCCATCGCTAAACGATACCACATTCCTGCAAATAGTTAATGCCATGTTACAACTTCTTTTGAAACAGATTATGCTGGAGTACCATTAAGATGGAATACATGAAAAAATTGTTGGAGTACTTTAAACTTCTCCTGCATAAGCTAGAAGGTTGAAATGATTATTGATTCGGTATCATTATAATAGTTCTTGTCCTTGAAATTATTGAACACAGTTTTCCATATATCTGATATTAATCAGTGAAATTTTATAAAGCATGTGATATTAGTAAATGTGTATCTTCAGCGCAGGAATTGTTAAATTCGAAAAACTGGTGATGTAGAATATTAAAATAAAAGTAATATATCATTACCCAAAGGGCGCTCCACCCAGTTCACTTGAGATAGTACTGCAGAGAAACAAAGGGAATAAGATTGTGGCTTCGATATTTGAGTTTCACAAGATAAATGTATGACAAAGATCAGAGTACAGATCACAATAACGAGTTTCCAAGAGGATATGCCACTGCATTTGTATAACAAAAAGCTTCCATTAACTTGACCAATATTTGCAGCAAGGAGATGATCTATATAACAAGGGAAGTGAAAAAAGCTATATGCATTGAGATTCAACTTTGGCTCACAAGCGAAGTCAGGGATAGGAGTCAAAATGGAAGGTGAGATCATTCACAATTTATCAACCCCTAACCACAACGCTGAAACACTCAATTCCAACACTTAACATTGAAGAAATTGATTCACGGTTAATATGATCACAATTTACTGATAAACCTAGCTCTGCCAAAGTATTCCTGCACAATATGTGGCTTTAATGACCATCAATAAGCGTTACCCAACAAACAGTCAATCATAAGAAAAGGTAACAACGGTACAAACAGAAAATGGGCGAAAAGAGAGAGAAACAATGAAATTGGGTCAGGCACTTGGGGACGGAGAGAGTTACTTTAAGACGCCCCAGGAATTTTGAGAGACCAGCCAGCGAGCAGTGGCGGCAGCATCATTCGGGTCGGGCTTCGTTGGGATAGAGAGTGATCGCCCATGGACGCCCATTGAAAAGAAGGTGAATTGAGCAGCGTAGAAGAGAAGTAGGGCCCTGAGAAAGATTCCCATATTCTGTGTGGAAGTCGAGAGGCAAAGTCAAGTCGAAGAACCCAGGAGAGGGAGACGATAAGATTATTGATAGACCCGGCGGCATTTTTGTATCCGAAAAAGAACCTGAAAATATAAACGCAATCGTAATGATAAAAACTAAAAAGAGAGAGAAAGGGATATTATCCGTGGGAATCAGAGTAAGATAGGACATTTATTGGAGCCAAAATTTCGGAACTTGTCAGGAAACGCAACAGTATATAGCATTAATGCCCTTCAGATTGTGGAAGATTTTTTGATGAAATTAAAATTAAAATTAAAATTAAAATTAAATTTTAAAAATGTGTTTAATATAAAAATAAAATTTTAATATTATTTTAACAAATATATATTTAAAATAAGAAAAATCTAAGATCCCCTTTTCAAAATAAAAAAATTTACCCCCTTCTAAATGTTATAATCACTTAATTAGCAAGAGTACGGTACTGCTCTCATTCTAAAAAGAACTGAATAGTGATGTTGGAGGGCAGAGACATCTCGTGGCTGCAATTCTTTGGAATCAAACTGATTTCATCCTTGTCCTGGTGGGATTGAATTCCAACAATTTTATTAAAATTATAATTTTTAAAAATTATAATTTTAAACTACCAAACATATCTAGAGTCAGATTTCATTTTTATTTTTGTTTTCAAATCAAAAATTCAAGGATATCAAATGGGGTCTATACTATCTACCCAACATGTATATGTGTGTATGTATGTATATACATATAAGTGTGTGTATCCTTAAACTAGACTATTTATTTTCAATTAAATTAATATATGTGTGTTGTTTATAGATTATTAATTTTATAATAAATTTTTGATATAATGTTATTAATTAACACATTAAATTTTTTTTGTTTTAATCTGATTAGATAAAAGTATATCAAATATATAAAATTTAAAACATAAGCCTTACTCTATTATATTTATTTCACTCTGAGATATAATTAAAAAAATTAAAAAAACTTAAAAAATTAAAATTTTAACTCATTATTTTTCCTTTAGTTCAAAAATATAAGACATTTTTTAAGAAGTTTAATGTTAAAAAATATAAAGTATTTTTAGTCCTTCAATGTGTAATGATTGCCTTTTTTCAAAAAGTGTCCCTATTAATAAATAACTTTATATTCATTGTAGAGTGTTTAATGGAGGTAAATATGAAAAGATTAAGTTAATTTAAAAGTAAGTAACTATTTTATTAAAGATAAAATTAGATTAAAAATATCTTATATTTTTAAATAGATGAGTAACAATTATTTATATTGTGTGGTCTAGAGAGAGTATAATACATTTTTTATAAGGTAAGATGTTAAAAAATACATAACATTTTAGGTCTTTCAATTTACAAGTAATGAGGCTTTTAAAAAAAAATACACTTAATTAATGATATAATTGATAAGATTTTGTAATTGAGATAACTTATTAAAAAAAAAAAGGTAAACACGCAAAAAGTATGTAATTTTAAGGATAACTAACTAACTCTTTGGAATTTTAATTTAAAGAGTTTTCTCGGTCCTTTACGCAAGTCACTTTCCCTTGTTTTTTTTTTCTCTTTTTGTAATATTTGATTTACAATTTCAAAATTACATACTCCATCAAATCCTAAAAAAAACAATGCAATATTTTAATTCTCAATAAAACTCTTCTAGTGTATCAAATCACTATTTTTTAAATTCAGGTGCAAAATTAGAAAGTGATTTATTTTTAAAAAACAAGTTTACGGCGAGTTGGTTGAAAGTGGCCCAAAAAACATACTGGAGGGAGTATCAATAATTAATTACTTTTAAAAAATACCAAATTTTATTGAGGAAAGGGTGAAAATTAGATACTTAGCATTATATGTTTAATGTATTTTTATCCAATCAAATAAAAACAAACAGTTTTTAATGTATTAATGGAATTAAGGATTAACGTATAAGTTTACGTGTAAAGATTTGAGCCAAGCGCAATTAATATATTGGAGTATTTTTTGGCACAATGTCGCTTTAGCTTTTTTTTTTTTTAAGGGTTTGAATCCTATGCCTGTATCAACTACAAAAATTGGGTGCCTATACCCATGTCGCAAAATCCACGCTTTATCATAATTTTTTTGGAGAATCAAGTGACTTGCAAGAATAACAATGAAAATGCTGTGAGAGAATGTAAAGCTTGATGATATTACTTGAAAAAGGCAAATACAATGAGGAGCTCTGTAAATACGAAGAAGCAAATAAGTTTGGGAAACTAACATAAGAATTTAAGTTTGCACAGAAAAAGTGAGTTACACAGGGCAAGGCTGAAGATGACATAGGGTCGAGAACAGAGTGACTGCACCAGGCAAGTATAGTGTAAATTTGATAAAATGTTGAATCCCATTTAGTTACTCATTTGTTGGCTACTTATAGCAAAAAGACAACAACACACTCCTCTTGAATTTTGATTTTGGCACCATTTGGAGTAAATAATTATTTGTGTCCCTAACTTTTTGGGGGAGTTTCATCATGTGAAGTAGTGGGTATAGGAGGAGAGCCCCAATAATCTTAAAGAGTCTAACTTTCCCTCAAAATACATTGTCCTACTTATTTTCGCAAAGTTAAATCGTAATTGGGTCAAGTTTTCTTTCCTCTTATTTGTGCTTTGAGAACCTTTTTAATTGGGCCCAACGCTTTGATTCTTGGTTCAAACATATTTTTATCATTATATTATTGTTTTTTTTTTGCAAGATTATTGTTTATTTCTCCTAGATATGTTACTCGATGGTATAGGAAATCAAGGAATATTTTATACTAACAGTAACTAAGGAATTTGATAATGTAGAAGATGTTGTAATAGTTGAATGATGTGTCAAAATGCGGAATTCCACGTTGCTCATCTAAAAGGAGCTCTAAGGTATAAGTATCAAAGAATAAAAGTAACTAATAAAAAAAGTTTGAAAAAGAAGTAGACTCACACACATAAAACATGTCAATGCAAGCAGTTGTAATTGAAAATAGTTAATTTCTCCCGCTGCGTGCGAGTCAAGGCAGTATTGGGACACTTTTTATCGGCTTAATTTTTCACAAAATTAAATGATTATTTATTTCAGATAGCTTATCCGAAGGTCCTTAGATTTGGCTGTTTGAAATTCGAATGTGAACCTCTTCAAATTTTTGGGCGTTAAACAGAAATCTTAAATGTATTTCATTAAAGTTAGTTATCGTCCAATGGTCCTAGACAAGCACTTAATGGCGGTTTTATACAATTGCAAGCGATATTTTATGGCTTTTAATCTGGCATTTTAGTCCCAATGTGTCCTAATCACAGCCTATGTATAGGCTTACATGCAGACAGAACAAATATGCTAGCCTTTGAGTTTTTGAACTATTTCTCTCCTCGTCCTGTCATGTTCTTAAGTAAATTTTTTGTTTAGTTTCTTCTGTTCTATTTTCCTACTTATTTTGTAGGATAAATCTGTTTAATTTTAAAAAATTATCATGCGAACATACTAATATGTTAAAATAATTTTTAAAAATAATGTCTTTCTGCATGATTTAAGCTTGAATTTGTTACCTTCCGCCAATAGAAGAGAGCATGGAAATTTTGGCTTGATCAAGAAAGTTCTGAATTTGAAACTAAAAATGGGATGTACATTCATCACGTGATGTTTTAAGAGATTTTAATGTATTTAGATTCGCTGTTTCCTAATTCTGTCTGCAATAATATTCTCCAAACCCTTAATTTAATTGACAATATAAATTTCGTCACGCAAATATAGCCCCTCAATACTTGTCCAGATCCATTTTCAAAAACGGTACAACTAGCCTTGAATTATTAGGAAGCATGGATGGCATTAATTTATTACGTGAGTCCCACAAAATGATCCCACCTGTGCGTCCATTTGAAATGAAGTAATTCACGTGTCAGCCACTTTTTTTGTTAACTCATTTCTACTTTTTTTACGCTTCTTCTTTGTCTTTTCAACTTCATCCCACCACTCTCTGGAAAGAGATAATCAGATCTCTTTTATTATCTTATTCGAACTAAACCCAGCCATGAACTTTGGCGTGTTATTTTGGTCGAACTCAACCTACACTCGCCTCATCTCTAACCCAATGAACATGGTGGCCAACTACACACTCGCCCTCTACACCCGCGACACCAAGTTCGCTCTTGGTTAACATATTTTGGAATGGAATCAACCCAAAATGGTCTTCTGCTCTGAAATGAGAATTACAGAGGGATTAAATTGGTGTGTTAATCTCCATTAATGGTGGAGGTCAAGTCGCAAACTACGGGGTTCGTGAAGCAGCTCCTTGTGCTGGTGACGGTGGGGAAATTAAACTGAAAGGTGAATTTGCCGCGATCTCGCCTTCTTCAAGTCATCAGAATCATCCCCACCAGTTTTGATTCGGATCTGTCCATGATGATTCCATCGATCTGATAGCCATGTACCTTAATTTCAAGCAAGAAACTTGAGCAAGTGTGGTGCTGAAAAAGCTTGGTGACGTTCCCACCATCTCCAACCTCTGCTTCATCCTCTACTCTTCTTCCCCTGCGATAATGGAGAAGAAGGGTTGAAGAGGTGAGATTGAGGAAGAAGAAGAAGTGGAGAGCTTTGGCCGAACACGGGTTCTGAACACGAGCATATCTGAGATGGAGAATGTGTGATATGCGACATGTGAGTACGACCGCTTGACTGAGTGAGTGAGTGATTGAGGTTAGAGTCGGAGATGGAGGATCCTCATGTTCATATCGTGATTTGAACTCAATGAACGCCAGTTGGGAGTGTTGAGTGAGTCATCCACGACTACAAGTGGAGATGGTTCAACTAGCGTTCGAAGGCTTCGTCGTCTGAAAGGGGCTCGTCAGCATTGGAGAAGAAGAAGGCGAGGAGGAAGAAACATTGACCTGCTCCACTTTAGGAAAAGCAAAGGAAAAAGGAATTGACCTTGCTGCTCATCAGTGTGATGTAATCGAGAATGCTTAGATTTTAATTTAAATAGTTTAAATTTAAAATATTATTTAATTTTATATATATTTAAATAAAAAATTATAAAAATTATAAAATGATTTTAATAAATTATTTTATTTTTAATTTAATCTAGATTTAATTTAAAAAGTTCAATTTAATATTGGAAAAACATAATTTTGAACATTTGCATTTTGTTATAAATCACTGTATTTTTTATGTGTTTTAGGTCTCTCCATTTTTATTTTTTGATGTTCTAAATCTTTTTAATATTCCTACACTTTGTTCATTTAGGGGCATAAAATATTGAAAAATAAAAGTGTAAAGATCTAGAATACTGAAAAAAATGTAAGGACCTATAGCAAAACGTGAATAAAATATAAGGATCTAAAATTATGTTTTTTCCTTTCATATTAAAATTTTTACAATTGTTATATGACAATCAAATAATAATTATAAAAATTTTAATATTAAATTAAATTTAGACCGAATTAGAAAAAATATATATAATAATTATAAAAATTTTAATATTAAATTTAACCTTACAAATTAAATTTAGACCAGAATAAAAATTAAAATTATTTATAATATTTATAAGTTTTTATTTAAATAAATATAAAATTAAATAATATTCTAAATCTGAATATCTAAATTAAAATTCACTAGTCCAAATTAGATCACACTGATGGGCACCCTACTGATAAACGCGGCAGACGGACCCGAGGAAATATATGCCACATGCTGACCAGCATTTGTTAATATTAATGCTGGGGCGCAATTACCTTTACGGCTTTTGTTTTTAATATATAATTTTATCATCATCATCATTTATCATTTTTTATTTCTTCTTCCCATATTTTAAAAAATTTATAATATTATCATAGATTAATATATAATCTAAATACTAAACTATAGGTCCATGAACAATATGAACCATAAATTTTTTTAAAAAAGTACATTTTAAACACTAAACAATTAAAATTGAAATAATTTTATTCTTATCGTTAATTTTTAACAAATGTCCATCAAATTAGAATTTAAAGTACAATTTTTTCTAAATAAATTTGACGGACATTTTTGAAGATTAAGGGTAAGGGTAAAATTATCTTAATTTTAATTGTTTATGGTTCAGAATGTAACTTTTTAAAGTTTGGAGTTCAAATTGTCTCTGGACCTATAATTTAGGGTCTAAATTACATATTAATCATAACAAATACATAGTAAATTTTTTCATCTAAACCATATTATTATCCTCATATAAATTTTATTGTATATCTAACACACATCATTTTTACTAAAAATCTTATATTCATTTTTAATTTTTACTATGAATCCCGCATGATTTTTTAAAATATAAAAATTTTATTATTTTTTACACTTTGTCTAAAATTTAAACATTTACAAATGTAGGTTCTACATCCACATTTTTTAATAATAGATCCCACATCTACTTTGTTTACCATAAGTCTTGCAACTATATATATATATATATATATATTATTTTTTTTAACAGAATCATTCATTACTTAAATTTAAAAAAAATTAAAAATTAAAAATTAAAATTTAAAATTAATTACTAATTAAATTACTGGTCCGGTAGCTAATATTTTTACCATTAGTAATTTCTTTATATATCTAACACATATTATTTTTACTAAAAATTTCTTATTCATCATCAATTTTTGCTTACTCTTGCATGATTTTTTACAATATAAAAATTTTATTATTTTTATATTTTGTTTAAATTTTTAAAATTTACAATCCCACACTCATAATTTTTAATGGCATGTTTCAAACCTACTTTTTTTATTATGGTCCCATAATTATTTTTTTAACAAAATCATCCACTAATTAAATTTTTGACAAAAATATAAAAGATAGAGAAAAGTACTGTTTAAAACACTGTACTCCAAAAACACCCCCACAGTCGTAAAGCAACATTCTACCGCACTCGACGTCCCAATAAAAAAAAAAAAAAAGAGCAAGGTGACTCAACATGATATACGTGTTGGGTCCACCGAAATTAATGAGGAAAATTAATATCTTGGTTATTGTTGAAATAACTGTACTTCCCCTTCGAACTTTGAGATCCCCATCCCTCCGATCTCACAAGAATAAAGTCATAAACTGAAGCGGAGAGTGTTTTCTTGTCACCAATGGAGTTTCTCAGCTTCGCTGTCGCGGCCGGTGGATTCATTCTAATTGGGGCTCATGAAGCTTTCAACGCTACCATTTCTAACTCCACCCACATCCATAGTCCTTCTCCCCTTTCAACCACAACATCTTCTAAATCGAATTCTCAAATTAAGAAAACCCCTGCTCCATCCTCTCTTTCTTTCCTCTTTGTCTCCGTCTTTTCCTTTTTCGCCATCGTAAACTCCCTGGTATCACTCGTGGACGCTCAAATCTCCCATGACCCTGTCGGATCAGCCCTTCAATGGCAAGTGTTAGCCGTTGCTTTGATTTTCCTATTGTACTCCGTCCTTGGTCTTATGGTCCATGTCTCAAGTTCTTTATATTTGCCTTCCTCGTTGCTTGGCTTGGTCGGGGCTTTTGCTTTTGTGGAAGAATTTTTGTTGTTTTACCTTCAGAGGAAAGACCCCAGCGGAGTAGAAAACCGTTATTATGATCTGTTGCTGGTGCCCATCGCCGTCTGTGTATTCTCTACGATCTGTGAATTTCATTCCCCGACATCGAATCTGCCGAGACTGACTCGTGGGTTTGGATTGATTTTACAAGGAACGTGGTTTCTTCAAATGGGTTTGTCGTTTTTCACTAGTTGGATGGCTCATGGCTGTTCCGTGCGCCAAGTGAGCAGAGGAAATTACACTTTATGGTGTAAGGGACACCCTGAATTTCACAGAGGTAGAGCAATCGCCACGCTTCAATTCAACTGCCATCTTGCTCTCATGGTGGCACTGTTTGTTGGGTTTTTCTCAACAATCTCTTGGAAAAATGGAATTCCCGTGGATTCTACGCAATATAGGCCCATCGGATCGGAAATGCAGTCTTTCCAAAATTCGGCTCAGTTCACTTTGGATTCTGACGGCGATAGCGACGAAGAGATTAAAGAAGACAAATCAGCAATGAAGAAGTCGATTGTGGTTGAATCGGGCATGAATGGTTTCGGCTCTCACCATTGAGTTTGATCTATCAGATTAGAGGTGGTGAATGAATCGATGAATCATATGATTCTAGTAGAACTGTCCTCCTTTTTGATGTTGGCAGGATAATAAAATCACTTTGTATAAATGAATTTATATTTTATATCTGTGTTGCTGGCATTCACGTCTAATTTTGCTCGAGTTCATGTGACATTTTATCTGCAACTTCTAGAATTGAATGCTGATTTTTCCCCCGTCCTTATAAGTTTGCATGACTCCATATTCGATGGTGTCATTCTGAGTAGTTTGAAAATCTCTTGACAACTCTGTATTCTGAGTAGTGGTTAGCCAAAGTGATCGTTTGGCATGTGTAAGATCAGAGCCTTAAGCTGGCCAATGGTTCGAAATCATTAGCATTGTTTAAGATACCTCGGAATAAGGTCTAGAAGTTATGAATCATAGATCAAAATGAAACAACGCATAATATCTGTTACTCAAGGGTCTGCCAGTGCCAAGTAGACGGTGTTATGTAACTTGTAGCAGTTAATTTGAATGGTACGGTATCCCTGGTCCGTTAGATGGTTTGGTATGATATATTAGTTCCTCTTGTGGCTTCTCTTTAGTCATATTTATCCCCTTTGTCTGATTCAACATGTTGACAGCAGAATGTGAAATCGTAGTTTAAGTTATGTCCAAAGGCATTATTTGTAAGAATTATTCCATCACATTAGGTTGATCATACGACAACTTAGAGAGATTAAACATACTCTTTCTGCAAAAAATAAGGATATAAAAAAATTAAAAATTCACAGAATAAATTTAAGTAACAGTACGGGGAAACAGTGTGATAGAAAAAGAGAGAGAGACAAAGCACAAAGGCTCTTCTTAAATTTGTGGCAAACACTGTCTTTTAAAAGTAGATCTCATAATATTGGGCAACAAAATCATGTTAATCACAATTAAAAAATAGTTTCAAATAATAATGCTATTTAAAGTAATGTTACAAAATAATAAATCGATTTAAATAATAATTAATATTATTAATTTATAATAATTTCTCTTCAAATACTTATAAATATTTTATAATATCTAACAATCCTTTATATCTTTCAAAATGGAGGAAATTCTTTTTTGGAAAACTATTTTATACAATAATTTTTGTAGTCCACAAAATAGTTTCCAAACTTTTAGAAAAAGGCCAGCATGATTAATACTACGGGCCCATTTGATTTTCTTCCATTTCACATTCATAAAGTAAAATTTTACTTTTAAAAAGTTAAAAATTGTTTGGGTAAAATATTTTACAGGAAAGCATATTCTAAACGTGTATCAAATTATACATTTAAAAACATATTTCACTATCACAATCCAAACAACTTTCAGTGTATCAAATTGACTTTTGAAAAAATGTATCTAAACACAAATTTCGTTACAACAACTAACTTTCACTAAACTGACTTTTACCAAATAAACTTTTACCAAATAAACTTTTGATAAATTAAAAACCAAACACACGCTACATCTAACTCACATGTAGGGAAAATAAGTAGATTTCAATTGCATTTATGTAAGCCCACTTTTCCTTCAAACCTATTTATTAGCCCAAGATCACACCTTATTATACATGCATTAAGGCCTCCATCCATCTGAGCAACATGAAACTTTCATTTCTGACACAACTATAACAATCCTCTACGTGTCAAAAGGATCACTACCATTTGAGTTGTTCACATGGAAGATGATCATTTCGAACCCGGTGTCTTTCGACTAGAACTAAACATAGACCAATAAAACTTAGTACACAAAAAAATTAATGTAACTTTGTTATTGAACCAACAAATTTGGGTATATACTAGAGGTCTTATTAGTCAGATTATACCCCCATAATTTTCGATGTTAATGATGGTTTTGTGTCTGGTTTTAACAAATACTTCAGAGATTTTGCCACGATAAGAGCAGTCTTACTCCACATTCATATAGGTGATTTTATCAAGTATATTGGTAATAAATACATCATCCACAAAAACTATGAAAATCATTAAGAGCTTTTGCTTAGTTTTTGATCAATGTATTCTAGCACTTTTTTAAGCCATAAGAAGGGACAAAAAATTTAGTGCTAATAGAACTAGCAAGTAACTTGTTTTTACTCATTGAATCTTCTTCATGGGATCTTTAATTATTAAGGTTGGGTTGTCATCACCGTTAGTTTCAAATTGGCTTAAATCTCATTCCCCTCAACATTTTAATAATTAATTTCTTCCCCAGGGGCTCGTTAACAGATCCGCTAGATTTATATTTGATCTCACACAATTGATTGAGATAACTTTCTCTTTTAGCATGCTTAATCGTATCTCAAATAATATTCACTTGTGTCATTGTTCTTTTTATAATGACTATTATCATTTGGCAATTCCACAAAACATCAACGCAGCATGTGTCGATTTTACTCTTAATACAATATTTATCGAGAAGTTTCTCAATTACTCAGCCTTTTTACTAGCTAACTTCAAAGTCATATACTTTGGCTTACATAATATTTTATTTAGCTACTAACAAATTTTTTCACATCAAAATATAAAAGTTAATTACTTCATTAAATTAATTTAATACAACAAAAATTCATTATTCATGATACCAATATTCATGGTATTCCTCAAATAATCATTTGTCTGGTCCTCTTATGAGACTACAATTGATGTGCTCAATCTCCACACAGTATATGTTATGGAATTAATATTGATTAATGCAACAAGCTCTCAAAATTTTGTACATACATATATACATAGATTGCATAATAAAATCATCTAGTTTACATTCTTTTTTAATAATGTGTTTGTATTGTGGGAATACTCATTGACACTAAGTGGAGATTTTTCACAACTTAGCCTCCAATTTCAGAGTAATAAACTCTATAATCCTATTACTATATTTGTTTCTATCACGACTAAGGGTGGATAATCACTATTAGCTCTTCTCACATTAACATTTGTATATTTCATATACCGTTCTATAATTTAGAAAATATTATATTTATCTCAAATGGACCATAACACATACATAAATCATTATTCACAATCACAATAATGAATGCTCATGCCAAGTTAATTAAATAAGTCATGCTTTAAATTCAAAATATAGTTATCTAGACTAAATAAATGATTATATTTTGTGTGCCATCATCATAATGCTTATATAAGTGACACAAAATTTCAAACTTCACCCTCGTGTAAATAATAGCCTACTATTAATTAACTTACCCCTCTAAATCACAACACAAAAACATCTTGACATTTGCTTGTTGCTATTCTGAATTTGCTCTGTTGGCTTATACGGTCATTCATGGATTACCTTACCACATTAAACGGAGTAGTAAGGGGGTGACATGTGTGGTTTGATTTAAAAGGGGGGAAGACTTGTCAGAAATACTAATCTCTCATTGCTTACAACTTGCAAAAAATTAAAGTTTGAGACTTCATATATCACATCGAAGGATGTGTTTAGTTTGAATGAGAAGAGAGATCTTAATGATATCTTATTTGATTTAGGAGAAATAAGGAGATAATAATTAATTTCCTATTATTTCCTCATATAAAGTATTTTTCCACCTTAATTCAATTATAATTTTTAAATGGTGTATTTTATTAATAAATTGCATATTAATTATTATTATATATTGATATTAATTAAATATTTGTCTCATATTAATGAGCAAATAAAACAAAGAAATAAGAGATATTGCTTTGGGAGTTGATTGTTTTATTGCAATAACAATGGAAACAAATCTTCAAAACTTTATAAAGGAAAGACCCTCTAAATGGTTGTTGCTGCAAGGGTAGAGAACTAGAGATCGAGTGATGATAACAAGGTGGGTTTCATTGTTGCTCAATCTTAGTCTTGTTGACAATAACAAGGTGGCTTTTAAGGAGGGTGTGATTAGAAGAGTTATGGGTGGCTGTTTTATTAAGTGGCTTGCTAGATTGCCAAGCAGTGGATATAGAGGCAAGGATTTTTTTATAAACATAAAGGCATTTATGAGATATCAATAAAAAATCAAGATCAATATACTCAAAAAATTCAATTCTCCTCCAAAAATACTTTAAATAAGAGAAGAGTGATATGAGAATAGAGTAGGTGGAAATTTTGGCTTCCCTCCCCTCTAAAATTTTCAACCAAATGAGGAAAGGGATCATCTCCCCTCCCTTCTAAGACTTAATGAAATTTGAGTGTTGAAAATTAACGATATAGTGGTATTTGAGAATTTAAGAAAAACTTGAACACTAATAAAAAGACGAAGAGTAGAAAAAAGAAATAAGGAGGATGAAGATACTTCAAAAAGTTTGGCACAGTCGGTGCTAAATGATAAATTCTAGGAGCCTCATAGAGAGATATTTTTGCAAGAGAATTAGCCTCTTGCTTCTCCTTACAATTAATATGACATACATCCACAAACCAATTCTAGCTAAGCATCTTATGAACCTCCATAATGATACTTCAGTATTCATGAAGCTCCACATCATTGCCTCTTATTAGATCCATAACAGTTGTAGAATCATAATGAAGAATAATGGACTGCTATCTACTCTGCTAAGCACTTTCTAAACTAGTTAAGCAAGCCTATAATTCAACAGTGAGATTATCACCACTCTGTAATCGAAGCATAAAGGCATTCAAGATAACCCCATTTTGATCCTTAAGAACTCCCTCACAGCCCACAACATCAGTTTGTTCTAAAAAAGCTACGTCAACACACAATCTTAAGCTTTTTGGCACTTACTCATGTACTTTAGAGCCACCAACACATGACTAGAAATTGAATTACCAGATTCCATAACATTTTTAAAACACACATGTATTCCTTCTCTTTCATAAAAGCCAACAGATAGTCATAAACCAACAATTTCATTTAACCTCAGAAGACCTAACTTCAGTTGTAAGATTGAGCTGACATCATTACCATAGCTGGGAATTAAAAAATTGATTAACAAATTCAACATACTTTCTCCATAAGCTCTGAACCTCCAAGCAATCATGTAAAACATGTAAAATATCTTCATCAACAAACTTACACCATTTATAGAGGGTATCGTTACTCATATGCTTTTTAACTCTCATCTGATTAGTCAAAAGTCAATCATGTAAAACCATCCACATAAAGGATTTACTCGGTCACAGAATTCAAAGCTTCCAAATCTTAGCCCAGAGAGGAGAGGATGAAGGCTCTTCATCCTTTAATAATGAATAAGCAGATTTGATAGAAAAGTGACCATGCTTATCAATCTTCCACCTCACTGATTCTTTCCCATCCTGCACTATACATCTTTCAATTTCAATCTGGAGAGTCCTAAATTTTTTTAATTACACTCCATAAACACGAGCCCAGTTGTTGTACTCATTTATAAAAAGTAAATCAACTCTATATTTATATTTACTCCTCACAACTAAGGTCCAGAAAGCTTCTCTATTATAGATAAGCCCCCAAGCTGCTTTTATTAAGAAAGCTTGATTTTGAGTATGCATATTATGAATACCTAGGCCCCCTCTCTTTTTATCCCTACAAATCTTTTCCTAAGAAATAGCATAAATCTTCTTTATTATTGAACCCCATGGGAATTCCCAAGACTTCTTTGCCACTTCCTCATAAATAGACATAAGGGAGTAAAGCAATTTGCATAGGATATGTAGGAATAGGCGATAAGATGGAGAAAACTAAGGTGCTTCTACCTGTAAAGGAAATATTATTTGCCTTCTATCCATTTAGCCATGACTCCACCTTATCAACCACATAATTATAAGTGTTCCTAGTCACACGCCTATGATATATGGGAACACCAAGGTATTTTTCAAGTCCAAAGTGAAAGAGACACCTAATAGCTCACTCAATTATTGCATTCTTGTGTGGTTAACATTATTGGAGAAGAAGACTTGTGTCTTGTCCTTGCTGACTTTTTTCCCTGATGCCACATAAAATTTCTCTAAGCATTTGTTAATAACCTTAACTTGGTCAAGCATTACTTCTATAAAGATAACAAGATCATCTGTAAAAACAAATGTGAAAGAGGTGGCCCATCCTTATTATGCCTGTTAGGTCTCCAGTTTCCTTTCCCAATCTCATCTTGAATTAAATGTGCCAACTTTTCAATGCAAATGACAAAAAGATAAGGAAAAATAGGATCATCTTGTTGAATTCCACAAGAGAGAGAAAACTCTTTTGTTTTGTTACCTTCCTAAGGGATTTGCATATGGGAATTATCAATTAATTCCTTAGGGATCCTGACTTCATTAAGGCAAGAAAGAACAAAATCCCGTTGAAGCCTATCATAAGCTTTCTCTAAATCAATCTTAATTGCCATAAAGCCTTTCTTTCCTTTCATAGTTTACATGGAATAAATTATCTCCCAGGCTACAATTATATTATCCAAACTAAGTCTTCTTGGTATGAAATTGCTTTGATTACATAAAATAATATACGGTAGAAATTGCTCAATTCTAGTAGCAACAATTTTGGTGATGGCTTTGTAAATAACATTACAAAGACTAATTGATCGAAAGTCATAGATTGTCTCAGGTTACTCTTTGACAGGGATAAGGACAATGTGTGTCCCATTGATATCCCTAATAACCTATAGAGAGGAGAATACTTGTTTCACCAAATTGCAAACCCAAACCCTAACATACTTCTATTGGCTTTGAAAAAACAAGGCATTAAAGCCATGAGGTCTAAAAGATTTAAGGCCTCCTGTATCAAAAAAAAGCTTTTTTGATCTCCTCATCTCGAAAAGCACATGCTAATGAATCCATCAAGAATCTATTAATGTGAGAAAATCTTGTATAAGTAACTAGATTTTGCCTCTCCTCATTCTTAGCCTCAAATAAGTTTCTAAAGAATGAAAGAGCAACATTTTACATTTCTTCTAATTCATAAATCCAACTACCATCACCGTTACATAAGCAGGAGATCTTATTTCTCTTTCTCCATGCATTAACTCTTGCGTGAAAATATGTAAAATTTCTATCACTGAGTTGGAACTAATCACACTTTGCTTTTTGTGTCTAGATAAGACTCTCTTGATTTAAAGCTCCTTCAAGCCCCAGCCATAACTTAGCTTGAAGCACTTTAGCAGCTTGTTTATTACATCCAATTTGAACTGTATTAGAAAGGCCGTCAATTCTATTTAGACGACGGCAATTCTTGCGACCAAGATGACCAAAAACTTTCTTCTTCCATATATTAGTCTCTTCAATAAATTAAGTTATATTCTTATTCCAACTCTCAGCCTCCTTCCACTTATCTTTCACAAAATGAGCAAAGTCATTATGAAGCACCTAAGAGGCCGCAAAACGAAATGACTTCTCTTGGTAGCTTATATCACCTTCATCCTCCAACAAATTTAGAAAGATTGGCACCAGAATACATGCATCTCACTAATGACCTGCCTCTTACATAATGTTAATATTAAAAATCAAAATTGAATGTGATGTAATCATGTGAAACTTTTAAAATTAAGAACTATGCTTTTTTTCCTTATGGTTTCATTTTGTTAATTTTAAAAAATTAGCCTGTGCCATGCTCCCAAATGGGGATATTATTGTTTCAAAAAAGATAAATACAATTTTTAATCTCTGTACTTTATTCACATTTTATTTTTGATCTATATAATTTTTTTAATGTTTTAGGTTTCTATATTTTTATTTTTTATTATTTTCAATCTTTCTATTAATAAAGTATAAAGATTTTAGAAGGACTAAAAACAATAAAAAATAAAAGTGTAAGAATATAAAATATTAAAAAAAATATAAGAATTAAAAGTAAAATATAAATAAAATATAGAGATTAAAAGTTATATAGAAATTAAAAGTTATGCCTCCTATCTTAAAAAATATTTTTTTAGGACGCAACAGGTCGTGGGGGACGTTTTAGCTTGAACTTGATTAATTAGATATGACATCCTGATCACGTTAAAATGGTAATTCTAGGATTGTACTCATAAAAAAGGGCATACTTACGGAAATTGAATTTCAATTTCGAAAAGAGCTGGGTCACTGACTCACTGGCTAGGAGAAGGTCCCAAGACAAGAGGACTACTGAATGTCCAGAATCCACAAACGGGAAAAAGATTGCCAGAATCAGAAATTGTAATTCGTTGATAACGTCTTTCCTTCCTCAACTATTGGTGACGGTAGTTTGCAACCATAATGCGGAGGCAAAATTCGATTTGCGTAAATTCCCTCCCAGACCCTCCTCCTACCTTTTCTGCTTGCTCTGCTATGTAATGAATGGTTGGAAATTCTGAGATGCTGTTCAACCGCACTGAACATTTAATTTTGCAGGAAATTCCAGATTCAGATCAAAGCATTTCTGGTAATTCCTTTGAAGAAGGTTCACCTTTTATGCAACAAAACTTGTGGCTAATCACCTGGTTCTCGGTTGATTTTGCAGAGGAGGAAGATTCAGACGACGTTGGCCTGGAGATTGCCGTTTCTTTGGATCCTTCTGCCAAGAACCAGGTTCATTATGCATGTTTCTACCTAATGATTTATGGTTAATTGCATTATTCTATCTGATTAGGCGGTTTTGCCGGATTTTAGAAATGTTGTTTTTATTTTTGCCATATGTGTAATCTAATCGTCATTATTAGTAGTCTTCTAATCGTCAGTTCTTTTTATTTTTCCTTCTTTCCTTTATTTTTTTAATAGGAAGAACTGCCTCTTCCAGTTCGGCTGGATTTTCTAAGAGGTATCTGAAGTATCTTTCCCTCCATGACTTCTTTCATTGGTTGTTCATAAATACTTTCTGACTGTTAACTGCCTTTGTCCATATTTCTTTCCTCTATCATCCTTTATTATTTGGTTTGCATACACTAGTTGCGTGTTAGAATTTCTATTGCCGATAGAAGCGTCTGCTTATAAACAGTCCTTCATATAGTTTCATATTAAAGCTTTTCCTAAAGTTATTTATGAATTTAGAATAGCCTTATTAACTCTCAGTACAAGACAGGTTCCAGTAGACGAAGCTTGGATGGGAATGGGAGCAGTTGTTCATTTGAGGTATGCCATACTTAGAGTTCCTATTACTTTTCTAACTGATGTTACACTCAAGTAACATTCGATATTCAGAAACCAACAGGTGTGGTGCATGAAGATGAGGTTGAATTGCCGGACTTTGAGGAGGTTGAATTAAGTCGCTTTTCAGGAGAGATAGCTGCCAACTCAAGTGACGAAGAAGTAATTTCTGAAGATGAGGTAGTTGTTGTATCAAGAAAGGAATAATTTACTTGTAATTTTAAAGTCTGTTTATTATCATAGATATGAAAGCTTTGTTTTCACATTATATGATTCTCCTGAAACAATGCCATCTTTTATGTCTCCTCTAAAGGGCAAGACTGTACTTCCGAGAATTATTATTGGCTCTAGGACCAAAGGCAGGGAGCTTTATAAATATGGTGCTTGTTCTATTAGGAGTGAGCAAGTTGGGCATGTCAATGAAGAATATGAAGCATTGCTACATGCCAAAGGAAGTGTATCTTCCTCCAAAGCAAATAGATGCAGTGATGGTACCTCCCTTTTTTCAGAAGTTTCTTGGTTAGAACTTAAACTTACTTTTTCCCTCTGGAAACTGAAGGTTGTTGATAATCTTGTTGAAATAATGTACTATCAGAGTATATTTAATCAAGAGTGGACTTCTTGTGAGCGGAAAGATCGGATTAAAGTATAGGCTATTGGTTGTGTAACAAAATGAAGTTTATAGAACTTGATATTTAGCATGGAAAAGTAACCCACGGCCCTTTAGGTTGTGTTTTGCCAGAAATAATTTGAAGCATCAGTTTCTGGGTGATTTGTTTCTTTCGTGTAAGTCCCTGTTACAATTGTAGAATGTCTAAATGAATATATAAATTCCTGCAGCTCTGATTTTCATGTTATTGCTGTGACAACCTGTGGGGGAAGTAGTATTTACAAATACTGGCTTTGGGGATGCACATATGTGGATAAGGATGCTGTAAGCCTGTAACAAATTGTCTCCATGAATTTAACTTTCTTGCTTATGTTTACCTGTTATCTTTTAAATTGTTAGAAAAGAAAATGGCACATTCGGTACTCATGGAAAACAGGTTAGACACCATCATAAGATATTCTCAACATTTGGACATCTGTAGGAACTAGGGAGTTCTTCTTTAGGATGCATGTCAAAATAAGTTGACACGGTTGTTGTGCCCTCAAGCAAAAAGTTTCTTTGAGTTAAAGGATGCAGCCTTAACTGTGCATCATAAAAGTAATATTTGACACTTAATCGATATTTTAAATGTTAACTATGCTGTATAATATCAAATTGACGACTATTGCAGGAATCTGGGGCAAAGCCGTGCCAAAATTTTCAAAGCAATCATTGTCACATGAGCATGAACCCTCTGGTGCTTCGATCTCCAATTGTGATGAAACTGTGCCATTCAAGATTCATGGATTGCCTCAAGCCACAGAAACTGTTAGTCCTGGGATTTCTGCATGTTCAATTGAGAGTTTTCTTGAAGACGACGATGAAGTGGGAAATATATCAGAGACTCAGCATACTGAACAAGAATGTCCTGCACATGGATTGAATCTGCACTCAATGGCTGATCTTGTCGACAACCTTCAAGATAAGGCTTATTCTGTGAGTGAAAATTCTAGAAAAGTTTCCGTTATTTGTTGGTGACTTATCATTTACTTATTCTTACAAGGGCCCTTGTTCCCTATATGGTCCAGAATTTGCCACATTATTGTCAAAAAAGAGGAAAGAAAGTAAAGCATTTTCCAATTAGGAGCAGATCCCTCTTGCAAGACAGAAGTAATGGTGGGGATTCCCCTGAGCCTATGGATAGTGGATCATCAAGTGGTAATGAGGTATTTCTTTATGAATCTCATGATTGCTTGTGGTAACTAATATCTTGTTAGAACTTGGAACTGTGTCTATGTATATAAATTTTTTTCTCCTCTAGGTGAGTGACCAAAATACGAAGATTGCTTTCCCAGAAAAGAAAATGCAGACCATGGCCGATCGATTTCAGCAAGCTTTAGGGGCTTCCCGTGTGACTGATGAAGGGACTTGTGTTGCAGCACTCAAATCATTTGGGTATCTAACGAGTAGTATCTTCCTTGTAATTGCTCAAAATAAAAAAAAATGATTTTAAGATAATTCTTAGATTGAGTGTATTATTTGTCTGCCTATTTGTGCAGAGCTGGAATATTTGGAAACTTGCAGCGTGTCATGCAGAGAGAAAAAGAAAGGGATGCTGACTTTTTGAAAAGGTCACAAGCTGGAGCTAGCCAGCATGGTAAAACTTTTGCTACTAGTACTTTGTATCCTTTTCATTGCAGTTGAAATAAAATACCACTTTAGACTTCTTACGCCACAGAGCTGGCATTTATTATTATTATATTTTACTGTTATTTGAGTTGGGGGATACATTAAGTAATTCATACAGCTAATACGATAAGTTATTGGAGGCATATGCAATATGCTTACAAGCGTGGCTTATGGCTCTCTCATATGTCATATCTCTCCAGGTGTGCTTGGCGGTGTTGATGTAAAAATCATTTCAAGATACTTGGATGGAAAGCTGATTGTATGTTGTTGCTTATTTTGCAAATACACAGAGGTCAAGTATCAACGTTTTGTAGGTTACTTGGAGGTTCAATGATGGTCTTCTGTAAATGCAGCGTTTGGTGTTTATTCCAGTCAATTTTATATTTAACTTGTCCTTCTGCATGTGTAAGATGATCATTTTGCTAGGGATGAACGATCACCTCCATTTTATATATAATCTCTTTTTGCTTGAAAATTGATGGCGCATGGATGTTCTTGCAGGAGTTTTTGTTGCCGGGTAACTCCGAAAGAATGATGTGTGAAGGCCACGAAGGGACGGTCATCTTTAATCCAAGGGTTAGTGATGTTGACCTCGAAGTTGGAAACATGATCCGTATTCACCCGCCGTGGTAATTTTTATGCAGAGTTCATTGAATTAAATTTAGCTGGATTTAAATATATACCTTGGATAACATATTTTTCTGCACTGGAGCTGTAGTATTTGTTTTTGTCGCTTGGTCATTTTTTTTTTTGGACTGCAAACTACAAAACAGGGCCTTCGGTCTGCAGGGTCTCTCTCTTAACCTCTTTAATTCTGTTTCTCGGACAGGAAACAAGTTCCAGTGGGAAATGATAATATCATGTTGTGCACATATTTCTCTGAGATTCCCTGCCCGGATTGATTCCCTCGAGATATCAACGAATTCAATCACGTGGTTCGTTTGATAATTAACGTGCTTTGGTCTATATCAATACAACTAACAGCCATTTTTCATTTTTTTTTTGTTTTGGTTTTGTTAATATTGTATAGGGGTATTCATCGTCTGAAAGCATGGTTTAGGAAGTATTTAGATCTGCAGTGTTGTGTACCAGCAATTCCAATGCCATAACATACGTTTTGTATGATTCATATTTCATAAATTCTGATCCGAATTTGAGAAGTTCAAGCTTTTGGTTGTAGGAAAAATAGAAGTTCGTATTTAAGTTTGCTTAAAGCTGTAAACTATTAAGCGAGGATTACATGTTTAATGTCAACGGCGGTGAATTGATAAGAAAATTGTATTTAAAATCTAGCACTGTGAAATAAATATTATTGAACTTTAAGTAGCGGAGTGGACGTGTTTATTTTTTAGGATTTGGAAATTGATTAAAATGCTTTTTAATGGCTGATAAGCTGGAAAGAAAAAATACAAGGAAAATAAATGAAAGATCGACAACCGAGTAGTCCTAGGGGTACTGACAGTGGACCTCTCGCCGGAGTGCCAGCATCCTGTTCAGATTTCTAGGAATAACGCTCTTTCAGATCATCGTCTGAATCTCCTTCAATAGCTCATCTTGCTGGTGGCCATTTCTTTTCATTTTTAGTATGAAACTTCACTCAACACAACACAAACCAAGAAAAAACAACCAACCCAAAGACCACCCCTAATCAATTAATGGCTAGCAAATTGAACGAGTTAAAATCGTTAGAGAGATTATGGGCTAATTTAATAAGATAATTAGCCATACTGCTGCCTTCTTTATATAGAAAACTAAAATTAACAACCCACTTTCCACATAAGATTTGTCTTGTAGATTTAGTGATACTTACAAAAGAATAGAATTGTGATTGTTCCTTGCAATCATTGAGATGGCGTGCGCCTAATTACAAAAAATTTTCACAATCCTATTAACATAATTCAAGGCTCTTGAAAATATAAAAATTTTAGAAATAGCACGTGGAACTAGGCCTTATTTTTGGTTGAAACCTTGTGATCAAGCCCCATTAGTATCTCTCAAAATACAACCACGTGCACCTTGACTATCTACAAGAGTAGAGCAGTCGGTTTCTAATCTAACCCCAACAGAGCTCCTTTGTTGCTGTAGACGATGGCCTTGACGACTAGAATAAGGCTTGCAGGCACCTCATTTTCGATGAAGGATATAACTTGTGAGAAATCACTTTTTTTTTTTCTTTTATAATTTACGAGTGCCCCCTAATAGAAATATTGAGACATGATCGGATATTAAAGAATATCTCTTTCATCCAAATTTGCAGGTTTTGAGAGATTGGTTTTAGTGTGTATCTGTTTTTTAATTTGTCAAAAGTCTGTTTGTGTCCATTTGGCAAAAATTAATTTAATAAAAATCAATTTTTATAATGAAATTTGTGTTTAAATACATCTTTTCAAAAGTTAGTTTGATAAATTAAAAATTATTTGGATTATAATAGTAAGATGTGCTTTTAAATGCACAATCATAAAAAAGACATTAATTTGTGATGATTTGTAATTTTTATTATACAGATATAATATATTTGAAATATTTAAAAAATATGATAAAGATTTTAATGACATCAAATTTGATCTATAATGTTAAAAACTTAATCTCTAATTATTTATACTTTTTAATTTGTAATTTTAAAAAATATGATAAATATTTGTAACTTTTATTATACATTAATGTTAAAAATTAACATGATTAATTATTCAATTTATAATGTTAAAACTTAATATCTAATTACTATTATTTAAATGATAATTATATTTTTAATGAATTAATTATTTTTTCAATAAAAGAATAATAGATTAAACTTGGAGTAGTATATTTAAATAATATCTCACTTTTTAAAAGCTTTATCATTTTAAGTTGGTCAAAAACACATTTAACCATATTTGAAAATAATTTTTTAAATAGACTTCTTAAAAAAGATAGGCAACCAAACAATATTTAGATTCAAAATTCATTTCAAAATTTTTTTTGGGAAACTAAATTAAAAACCAAATTACTCGACTCCTATCACTTTTGAAGGTTATTTTGGGCACCCTAGCATGCTAAAAGTAAGAAGATCTAATGTCATTTTCTTTCGCATTTTCTTAAATTACTTTTGAAATTAATTTTTTAAAAAGTCTCCTTCTAATAAAGTGATTGAACATCTTGAAATTTAATGAGCTTGTTTTCCCATTCTACTTATAACAATCACTTTTGAAATAAAAATTTTTCTCCATCCATCTTCAGTCTCTCAATAACAGTTTTCATTATGCCGATTCTTAATCTATACAAGAAGAAAACAATAATAAAAAGTGAGTAAAATATAAATTTTTCAATGACAATAAACATAAGAGATACTTGATTTTTAAGCCCACGGACGCAATACCCCCGACTCAGCTTTGACTCTCGAGTGCATCTCCAAATTTTAATTTCATCTAAAGCCTGGTTGGGAGCCTCAAATCCATATAATAAAAAGATTGAAGAATTAAAAGAAATATTATACTAGGCAGATCTCAAATTTTGACTTACACTTAGAGGTAGAAAATGAGCGCGTTTGGCCCATATGGGCTCGACCTTTAAGCTCAATTTTTAAAAAATTTATTTAATTTTTAAAATCTAATTGTTATTCAAAGAGCTTAGGATCGGACCCACAAGTCCTTCTGTTATTCTTTTATTTTAAAAAAAATTAAAAATTTTAATCATAACATTTCATATATTTTTAAAATATAATTTATAATATTAAAAAATTAAAATTAAATAATAAAAAATTAAATCTTAAAGTATAAACATATATTTTAAAGTTTAAATTTAATTTAAAAATAAAAATATTTAATTTTTTTAGATTTAAAATGAAAAAAGGCCTACAGAGTTCGAGTCTATTTTTTCAGGGTTCATTAGGGCTGAGCTTCATAGCCTGATTTTTTTAAAAAATAATTTTTTTAAACTCAAACTCTTATTAAAATGAACTTAAATTAGTGACATGCCAAACTTAATCCTTATTTTTTACTCTTCTTATACTGAAGCTCGTGCAGAAGTCCTGTTATTTTGGGTCTCGTCTAAAGCCCAAATGGTAAAATGGGCTCCGTAACAGTCCATTGACTAACTTAGTGAGGCGAGTATCCCCGTAACCTCCGTTGATCTCGTTGTCATACGGTGATCACCTTTGTTTTAGTTTGTCATGAGCTACATGACCTGTGAATGAATCTATGACGAAGAACTAATCTTTTCGCTTATATGCCTATTCCTTCTTGATCTTCGATTCCTTACTCCTTAGCCGTATCAAACATGGCTACCGTCTCTGCCAGGTCTTCACCTCCATGGACTAGCCCTAACCCTAATTCTGATCTTAACCCTGAATTTACCGCTGACCAATCACAAACCCTCGATTTGGATTCCATAATACAACGCCAATCAATCCTACCTCACCAAGTCTCCTCTCAGCGAAGTCCCCCTAGTAGTCCACCACAGCATGCGCCGACGACCCCTACTCTGCTTCAACTCTCTTTCAACCAAGACCAAGCTTGCTTCGCCGCCGCCACAGACAACGGGTTCCGTATCTACAATTGCGATCCATTCCGGGAGCTCTTCCGCAGAGAGTTTGACGGGGGCAATGGCAGTACTGGGGGGATTGGTCATGTGGAAATGCTCTTCCGCTATAATATGTTGGCACTGGTTGGAGGTGGCACCCACCCTCAATACCCTCCGAGCAAGGTGATGATCTGGGATGATCATCAAGGCAGGTGCATTGGTGAGCTTTCGTTCCGATCAGCTGTTCGTGGTGTCCGGCTTCGACGAGACCGAATAATTGTAGTTGTGGAGCAGAAGATTTTCGTGTACAATTTCGCCGACTTTAAGTTACTTCATCAAATTGAGACCGTTGCAAACCCAAAGGGGCTCTGTGCAGTTTCCCAATTGGCTGATTCTATGGTGTTGGCGTGTCCTGGTTTGCACAAGGGTCAGATTCGAGTCGAGCATTATGCACAGAAGAAAACCAGATTCATTTCTGCTCATGATTCAAGAATAGCTTGTTTCGCTCTTACACTAGATGGGCAGTTACTCGCCACCGCCAGCACCAAGGGTACTTTAATTCGAATTTTTGATACAGCCAATGGCACGCTTCTTCAAGAAGTAGGTGAAATCTCAGAAGTTAGCCCCCCCCCCCCCCAATTTTTTTCCGGCTCTTCAACAATCACTATAAATTCTTTAGATTGGATGTTGATTGGGTTTAGTTTTGCAAGCATGCGCGCCCGCGCGTATTCGCGTAAAATGCTGGAGATCAAACCCATTGTGCTTTTAATTTAGACTATTAGGTCTCAACCGGTTTTTAGGATGTGATACGAGAATTGATTGGGTCGTTTCAATTTTCGGTGTGGGTTGGATTGATTTGCTTTAAATCCAACCAAACTGAATCAACACGCCCCCCCCCCCCACCCCTAAAAGAAAAAAAACACTGAATCAACATGATAAATATATTCTTCGCACAATTTCGGACTAATCTGGCTTTTACTGGGTTTCGGGTTTCCTTAATTTTTTAATTTGCATTTTTAAGGCCTAATGGAATAATTTTGTTTGGTCCAGTGATATACTTTCAGCCTTCAACTCTTTCCCTGAGGCTCAAACCTTTTCTCTTTAATGTAATGTTGATTCTTGAACATTGTATTTCGAAAATCGGAAAAAATACTTCAAAGTTTTTAATTTCAACTTCGATTACTTTCTGTATTATTTTGATGATTTCATGAATAGTTATCTTATTCTTAAAGGGGGCAGAATTTCAAATTTAATTTGTTGACAATTGCAAAAATAATTCTTTCTTCACTGAAAATTCAATTCAGATGAATCAAACCAACCTAAACTGAACCAAATTGTGAGAAAACTGAACCTATAAACACCCTAGTGCTATTGAATTGAATTGAGTGTTTTCATGATGACTTTAATGCTGAGCAGGGGTAGGTTCATAATGTCTTGATTGTTCTCATTTGGCATGAAGTATATAAGATAATATAGATGCTGCTATGTGCTTGATTGGGTCATAAATTAAAAAGAAAAAAGGAACCCTGACGTGAGTTGCTTTTGGTGTAGGATTTATTTAGTCTCAACTGGGTTCTAAGTGCATTTTTGAGCGGTAATTTACATGATTTGGTTTGATGTTGATTTAATAATCGAGTCAATGGTTTTTTCATGTAACATAATGTTATTCAGACTTTACTAGGAGCATTTCAACCTTTTTGGTATTGGGTAAATTTATTGGATATTAACTTCAGGTAAGAAGGGGTGCAAATGTGGCCGAGGTCTATAGTCTGGCATTCTCTTCTACCGCTCAGTGGCTAGCAGTCTCGAGTGATAAGGGTACTGTCCATGTTTTCAGCCTTAAGGCTAACTCCAGTTCTCCTCAGCATGAAAAATCAAAGATGCCAACTGATTCTCATGCTGCCAGTATACCATCTAGCTCACCCCTTGCATTAGTCAAATTTAAAGGTAAAGAATGTCATTCATTTATTTCTGTTTGCTGTGATCGTGTATGTACATGTAAGTTTATTAATAACAGAGGTGCATTATTCAATATTTTTAAATTATGACTATACCTTTTACTTCTATTCGCTGTGCCTGTGGTGGAGTTTTAATGTTGAAGGACTGATAAATGATCAGACACCTGAATTTATAGTTAACTGTTAAAATGCGTGGATATCATAGTTATGGGAATTGCCTGATACACTCTTTGGAACACATGATATGACTCAGTTAGTCAATTTGCTGAGCTACAATACAAATGGTGCATGGATGTACCTGAATAGTCAGAGTCATGTGAGTTGAGCCAACATTGCTAGTTTGCTGCATTATGTTGATCAAGAATGCATTATTTATCAATAAGTTTTGCTTGTACATGTTCTAAAATAGATTTTGGCCCCCACGCCATATTTTATTTTCAATTTGGCCCCTCATTCATTAGCTTCTAGATCCATCCTTGGCTGTTGGGATGTCAACTTTCCATGGGGTGTCAATTGATGTAGACTTGATAGTATGGGATATCAAATCTCCCATTGTATGGGATGTTCAATAGGGTATTTAAGTAGATTGGTTCTCCAACCTCAATTGCTAGCTTTTGGAGCATCGCTAGTTGTACAATTGAGTATGATTCACCAGTAAAAAATTACTCATCATGTATATATATATATATATATATAAAAGAACTCCTGACTCACAATTTGAGAACTTTGGTTGTCATTGAGCTAACTTTGTTGGAGATTCTGCGAAATTTTAGATTTTGGAGAGAAGCACCTTTTCAAGAATTGATTTTTGAAATAATCAGTTCAATGTTATTTTGTTATATGAACCGGAGTAAATTGATTTTGTCTGGGTATTGTTTGATAAAATAACATTTTGTTGTCAAATAATGAAATAATCATCAATATGTCCATTGAACAGGAAGCTACACTGTTTACAAACTATGAACAATATGGCTCATCTCGAGCTCTATAGAAAGGCACAGGGATAGCTAGTTAGACATTGTAGGTATATAGTTGACAGAGATGTTGCATTGGAGTAGCAACCTTTTGCCGCTTCTCCATTCTGGAGGAGTAGTGGTTTAGGGGACTCTGAATTCTGTGCAAAAGCAGTTCTGATGTTATATACCTAAATTCAATTCATTTTTTATTCTTTAAAATGGATGCTCACTCAGAAAGCATTTCTGGAGGTCTCCAATGAAAGATCTAAATATACACTAGGGGTGTGTTCTTCAGTCACATTGACTTTAACCAAGGAATACAATTTGAATGATCAATAATGGTGACCGGTTGTAATATTGGCAGCAGAAGATTCCAAATGGAATGAAATGACGAAATCGATGAATCTTTACTGGCTCTGAGATTATATACTGTTGCGTTCAAGATAGAACTTTATCCGACTTCTGACCTCAATCTAACGCATCATGTTTAGCCCAAGTGAAACAAGAATGAACCTTATGTCTGTTCCTCAGCATGTGAATGTGCACTCTATCCTTGTCAGAGATGAGAGCAAAGAGGTCAAAAAAGTTCCATTGAAATATTTATTGTTGAGATTGTTGCTTAAGTTGTCATGGCTTTTTTGCATGTGCCTCAATATATTTTGTGTTTTGAGTTTGACAGCAGCATATAGCTCCTAGGCGCTTTTTTTTTTAATAAATAAACAAATTTCTCCTCAATTTATCAATTGTTTATTCCAGACAGAACGTTGTTTAAATATCATTGGAGAATTGTGGTGCCCATTTACTGCATTATACGCTTATACTGCTTGATATTTGTTATTTGGATTAGGTGTGAAGAGAATGATCATTTGTTTCTTTTTCCCCGATAAACTCTGTTAATCTGCACCTTGCAGGAGTGTTACCTAAGTATTTCAATTCAGAGTGGTCACTTGCTCAGTTTCGCTTACGTGAGGGCACTCGCTACACTGTCGCATTTGGTCAGCAAAAGAATACAGTCATAATTCTTGGCATGGATGGGAGGTAAGATTCGATAAAAAATTTTAAATGCAATCTTATGCAGACCGCTTGCCAGTTTGCTGTTATCTTGAATGGTATAGGTTTTGTGGTTAATATTGTTATGTACTCTACATTTGTGAATTGGAGTTTCAAACTTTGGTAATATATATTTGAAGGTGGTTATCCTTTTTCTCATTTTAATTTAAACTGAACCTTCAGCACCTCCAAAGAAATTTCCTTCTTTTATCCAGGAGTTTTTTTCTAGGTTACTCCATATTTCAGATTGTTGAGATTTGAGAGGACTTTTATGTTTGTGTTGATGTTAATTATGTACTGTTAATGGTTCTATGCACAGCTTCTACCGGTGTCAGTTTGACCCAGTGCATGGTGGTGAGATGAATAAACTGGAATATCAGAACTTCTTAAAGCCAGAGACAGCCTCGTGATAAAAAACATGGAGCTTTGAGTGAAGGCTACCTATGAGTTAGGGTTGAATCCTCGAATCTTGTAACTTCCTTTGTAAATACCGTGACTTTATAAAACCAGAGATAGCCTGGAGGATATTAATTTTTCACATTTCGGCCTTTGAAGTTAGGTAGGGTTAGTTCTGCTACAAATGTAAATAGCTACAATATAATGCTTGAAGTAGCATTTAGGGTTGGCTTATGAATTAGGGCTGGTCTCTTTCCGTTGTAATTACAGCTTAATTAATAATTCGTTATTTTACTGAGTAAATATTCAATATTGTGGATAAGGCAATGCAATGTCTTTGTCAGTTTATGAAGTTTTTTTTTTTTAAAAAAAATAAGAAAAAGTAAGGAGTTTATGAAGTTTGATTCATGATGGGAACCACTTTTAAGAGGTGAAAAATGTAAATCATCGATCACGTTATTAATGCTTAATATCCATGTGGCTGAAGTCTTGGCGTTTAGTATGTTAAGGCACAAGTCAAGGATCAAAGTCAATCATTCATGGGTGGTTAAATTCTTTTGTTTCCTTATTTTTCCGATTAGTGTATTGGGGGTTAGTTCAGTGTTGTATTACCTGTTAGTTGTCATCCTTTGCCCAAACCACAGCTGAATTTATTGTCTGAAAGTTGCGAGAGAGGAATCTCTTGATTATGCAGCCGTGTGATTTGTTTTCGGAAAATTATGTTCTGAAAACTGTGTTTGACTGGATCTTTTCATTATTTATTTATTGGAAAGCTTATATTTTATACTCTTTTCCTGTTATAGTATAAGATATTTTTAAAAAATTTTACTTATAAAGTATTAAATATTTTTTATATATTTATTTTTTTTAACTATGTCCTTACTTTATTTATTTTTTTAAAAAAATTTATGAATTAAAATTTTAATTATTATTATCAAAATCCTTATATGAAATATTTAATGAGGCTATAAAAAAAAAGATGTGGATATTGTTCAAGAATTTAAAGTTTCACTAAACATTACTCATAAAGTGTTAGTTAATTAATTATAATTTATAAGTTTATTAATTATAATTTATATTGTGGTTTGGAGAGAGTGATGCGTTCAATTTGACCAGCTTTAAAATTACTATTTATTTTTTCAATGATGAAATTAAAGAATGGCAATGTTCTGAAATAATCAGGACAGAGTCTACTGTCGCTATAACAAGTTGTCCATTTTCAAATGCATGCACATCTGGCCATGAACCAGGCCACACCTTCTGCAACGATCTCATTATCTCATGCACCACATACTCAGTCCGAACCTCATTAAATTTTCCCTCCCCATTCTTGGAAAACACAATTACAGATTAATGTTAATTGATAATTAATGTTTTAGTCATTCAATAACAAGACGACTGTAATTATGTTGAGGTGAATAAGATTACTTCTTTTATTAATAAAAGCATTTAAAACATCCTTGAAATATGAAAATGACTTTTATTAACTATTTAACCTCCTACGAATGCACACAATAGTAGTCAAATCGTAGTGTTTATTTAAAGAGCGCCAGAGTTATTTCTGGGAAAGTATTAAATTGATTTTACAAAAATTTAGATTATTTAATAATTTCTTTGATGTTTCTGAGAAATTTTTTTGCTGACATTTCTCATTCTGATCTCATGCAACGGGGGAAGTAGTATGGTGGGCAGAAATGCAAGGGTGGCGAGAATAAGTTTGAAGTGGGGCCCATATCTGACAAAACAGGGTCAAAATTTCTTTAAGAATTGGTTACTTGCCTTGATTTCAGGCAAAAGGTAAAATACAATTTTGTCGTCTTATGTCTAACCGACAAATTCTAGGTCCTCCCTGGCAATGGCGACAGAGTAAAATGCAGTTTTACGTTGATTAACCCAAAGGCGAACCAAGGCCACTAGCATCAATGTTGGTTCACTTCCCTTTATAAGAGCACCTTCCTCTATCTCTTTCTCTCCCAATTCAGCCCTGGTACAGTAATACACCATCTCTCATCTTTCTGCTCTCCGTTAAAAAGAATATGGGGATCAAGCTCCATGGTCTGTCAATGTCCACTAATACCAGCCGAGTCATGGTGTGTCTCCATGAGAAAGACGTCGACTTTGAGCTCATTCCCGTCAACGTCTTCGCCGGAGAGCACAAGCTCCCTCCTTTTCTCTCCAAGAACGTACGTATTTATATAATATAACCACTTCGTATGCACAATCACTCGTCCTTTCTTTTTCACTGTACGTACATGCTTACTTTAATTGAATGCTCATTTTTTCTGAGATAAATATTTTCAATTCTGGCAGCCCTTTGGTCTGATCCCAGCACTTGAAGACGACGATCTCACTCTCTTCGGTATGCTATATTCCCTTCCTTTTTATGCCTGCATGTGTATCTGGTGCAAATGTTTCAGATTGATCATGAAAAATAATATCTATCGGCACGTGTCTCTGGTACAACACGCAGAATCTAGAGCTATAACAGCATACCTGGCCGAGAAATACAAAGAGACAGGACCTGATCTGATAAGGAAGAGTGACCCAAAAGAAGCGGCTTTGGTTAGGATGTGGGCAGAGGTAGAGTCCCAGTGCTACGACCCAGCAATCTCACCAATCATATTCGAGTATCTGGTATCTCCTTTCCAAGGCAAAGAACCCAACCAATCAGTAATCGAGGCCAGCATGGAGAAGGTAAAGAACGTACTGGACGTGTACGAGGCGAGACTGAGCAGCACGGAGTACCTCGCAGGGGATTTCTTCAGCCTCGCAGATCTTAACCACATAACCAACACTCACTATTTCATGAAGACGCCTTGTGCTTCCATGATCAGCGATCGTCCACATGTGAAGGCCTGGTGGGAGGATATCTCTTCCAGGCCTTCTTTCCAGAAGCTCGTTGGTGGTTTGACTTTTGGTCAGAATTGAGGCCTCTTGAATGGGCTTCCATTATTTGTTTGGTTATCTCTACTTGATTGATTCAATTTCTTGAAACTTTGAGAGATATTTTCTCCTTGCCTTAACTTGGCACTACAGTTTTGCGATTGCTTTACCATATCAAGAGATCCCCAAATTATATTTACAAATGAACTTCGGACCTCGCATTTTACGAATTCATAGGCCCAGCCCACTTCGCGTCCCTTAGATTGATGAGTTATAATTTTGGCCAACACGACTGTCAGAACATCTATAATTTTGGCCCAAAATTACAGAACTTGATGCATGGACAATAGTAGCTTTTAAATCATCATGTCAGACATGAAAATCTGAAATGGAGGTTACCAATTCAAACCCAATTAATTGATTTTTTTTGGCCGTACGTGCTCAACACAAGAGGAATAAGACTGATTATATTCTTCTTAATTACTAACCAGAAAAAAGGTCGTCTATAAAGAAACAATAACGCGTTGATATTAACTAGTTTATAAAATGACTCCAATTTATATGTCAAAAAGTTTGAAGTATTTATCAATTTTCGAAGACAAAAGTTTTGTCATCACGAATTCAATAATTCAAGCACCAAAAAATTACATATTGTTAAATAGTGGTAAGGATTAAGAGTCAGCGAGCCCTTTGAAATGCAGAGCGAGGAAGGATACCACAGTGCGATCATAATGCAATAACTTCAATGGAGAGTCAGATTTTCACAAGTGAGGCTCATTAATGTGTTTAGTTCTGTCCAATTACACGGACCATACCACTGGAGAGAGTTTCTTCCACAACACATGCATGCATAGAAGGTCATATAAGCTTTGGCTTGTGCATCTACATGTCACTGCGTGTGTGTTGCTGATATGTATCAAAACCACACCAGCTTGGTCTGAGGCCTGTGTCTTCTAGCTTCTTTGAATAATTCATAAAGGACCAACCCCACATTACAATTAATCTTCAAGCTTGTACTCCTGTTTCTCTTTTCCTTTCCCAGATCGAACTGTAACCCGTATCAATAAATGCTCTTTCTGAGATGATGTATCTACCAAGTGTACCCACAGTTAACAAATCAGATTCCCTTCGTACTGATCCAATCTTACAACTAAGCCGTTATTAATACTTAATTACAGATTTGTTGGTAAAGTAGTTATGCCATTATTACCTGGATATCATCATCACATGAGCTACACCGTAGTAACTGAGACACAGTTGGAGCGAGGTTTATTTGTATCAGACCTTACCAATAGTGCGTTATTAATGACTCTGTCATTTGCCTTCTTTACCAATCCATCATCATATATGACGAAATGTTCTTGTGTCACATATTAATTTGTTATCTTTGTTTAGAGGTGTACTGTGTAAGTATCATTTTCAGTTTTTACCTGCTTGAAAATTTGATGCTCTCTGATTGCTCAGACTTCAGACCCTGATAAAACTCAGCCAGACATGTGGGTTGAAAATCATGGAAAGCTCATGTCACCACAGCTTTATTGTGATTTCTACAATTCATATTCTATCAATTTGATCCAGACCTCGTTGAATGTTTGAAGCTTTGTAGTCTATTAAGTCAAGCATTAAGGGTTATGTTTAGCCAGCAAATATCACCCTTGGGCAGACTTTTTGCCTATTTTATAATTTTGATAGCGATAACCATTATCTTTAGCTTTGTTTCTGTGGGAAAGAATATGAGACATGAAAGCCGATAAGACATATACAATTGTTGTCACCGGTCACTTTCCTACTTAAAGGCTGTCAAAATAGTTAGCTTATTTCAAGTGGGAGGTTAACGAGTGTCCATTGTATAGTCCCATACTAAATTCACATCGATTCTTTTGGCTGATGTTCGATATTGCATGTGTACAAACCATTTGCCAAAAGACTGCATATTGTATCAAGTTCTATCTCTAGCAAATGATAGTTCCATGTCTAGTGACGCTTCAATGTTATCTTCACTTGTAATCTATCGTCATAAGCATCTCAAACTTTCACTCTTCTCTTTCTACAAGAGATATACAACTGGCATGCATAAACCTACCAGCTTGCTTCGGATCATGGTTTAGTTTGCAGTAGGAGGTATTTAAAATTCAACTGCTTTATTTTTTTCCATGAATCTAGATAGCAGATTGTATTGTTCATTCTTTTTATACTCAGGCTTTCCTTCGAAAAGAGACTCTGGCATGATCTGATTTTCTTTACATGAGAAAGACGTGCAACTCTGGGACCTACATGCTTTACCATTGAAGCATGTAGAAGCTAAAAAAAAATATTGAACCCTTTGTGCTGTTTGGTGATACTGGGATAAGTATAAAGCGTCAGATCGGTACCATGTGGGCATCTGTCTCGTTAAATATTGTAATTACTTTATGTAAACTAAGTTTTATAACTAAAGCTAATTGTTGCAAGAACCAACCAGAGACCACCTTTTTGAAGTGTAGAATGGATGAGTTTCCATTGGAGTTAGGTGGGGACTAGGATAGATTGACCAAGTGAGTTTCTGCATTCAGTTGAAACTAAACAGTTGGGACCTGTTAAGATGGTAAATGGGAATTGGAAAAAGAAGTCTTCAAGGCAATTAGGAGGAGCCATCAATAAGTTTTGAAAATTATGGACAGTATAAAGCTGCTTTTATTAGTACTGTGGGTAGTGGCAATTATGCTGCTGCAATACAAACAACCCTAACTCACCAGCCTAGTACCACGGTAAAGCTAAATTCTGCTCATCATATGAACAACATGTACAATTTGATCATTGGCTTTTTGAATACTCCTCTGTCTCTGATTATGGAGTATTGCACCTCATCTCCCTCAATGATTAATATATATATATATATATATCATCGTCAATTATATTTGATCTATCCTTCTTGTAATCGTCAATTATATTTGATCTATCCTTCTTGCTCATCTCCATTTCACCAAATCCACTTGGGCTAATTATTGACCTGGTTTAGGTAAAGTGTGATGTTAATTAGGGAGGATGAGGTTAATTAGATGAACCTTCTAGCCAGTCCATGGTTGATGGTCAGGGGTCCCCACGGAGGACCAATGTATCAGAGGCAAAATTGAGTGGAGTGGAACCAAAAGTGATGAGGCTCTTAAAACCGTCTGATCTGACAGATTGAGCTGCACCACATGCTACAAAAGTTTATGCAAAGGACTTTCCAGACCCCACCTCTGTTTTTCACTAAAAATCGAAAAGTGAAAGCCAAAGTAACACTTATCTTAAACTTCTCTCTCCTTAAAAAAAAAAAAAGAGTCGTTTTTTTCCTAGTGGGAATTACGAATTTTTGGAACAAGAAAATAATTAGAATGGTCTGTGGTTGAAAAAATACAAGCAGCAGCAGCCCTCATCTTGGGGTGTTTCTTACCCCACAGGCCACAGGAGTTGGATTGCTAATCAAACCTCTGAAGAAGACTCCTAATAATCCCTCAATGGTGTCATCATAAGCACGGTGGTCGTTTGTCTGTTAGTAGGATACTAGGATGCTATGATGACGTGGCATCCACGTCAAGTGCTGTTGCCTCGATAGTCAAGTGCTTCTCTTTTTCTTATAAGTCCTCTCCTTCACTCCATCTTTCTTGCCACCAACACACACACTCAAGTTTTCCATTGATCCCTTGCTTCCCATTCCTGTATGGCAGCCAAACCAGTTGAAGATGCACGTCCCGCTGCAGAAACCTTGAAGTACCAGGTACACACACACAAACATACATCCTGTTCACTCAAATCTTTATTGCATTCATATGAATATCTCTCTGTAATCGCCGTGGTTGATAACTTCTCCTTGCTTCTTTATGCAGACGTGGGTATTGAAAGTCTTGATCCACTGCGAAGGCTGCAAGAAGAAAGTCAAGAAAGTTCTTCAGGGAATCGATGGTAACTATCTATCTACGTATTTCTTCAATCTATGAAATGTCTCTGTGTTTCCTTAACAATTCAATTAATTAGCATATGTCCACATATGTGTTTCATCTCAGGGGTTTATACAACGGAAATTGATTCTCAGCAGCACAAGGTGAGAGTGACAGGGAACGTGGAGGCTGAGACTCTCATCAAGAAGCTCCTGAGATCAGGAAAGCTAGCAGAGCTTTTGCCTCAAGAAAAGGTCGACAAGAAAGACAACAAGAAGTCTGCAAAATCCAAAGGTGGTGGTGGTGGTAAAGAGAAAGAGTCATCAGACCACAAAAATATTGAACCCTCTGTGAAGGAAGATGACCAAAAGGGTCCAGGGAGTGATAACAACGGTGAAGGTGAGAAGGAGGCTGGCGGTCAAAAGAAGAAAAAGAACAAGAAGAACAAGGGGCAGGATGGTCCTGTTTCTCCCAATAATAACGATAATGAGGGTTCTGGCGAAGAAAGCACAAAACCTGAAGCATTACCAGTCACCGCCATGGCTTCCTTGAACCCTCCTAGACCCCCACTTCAGCAACCCTACCCGTACGCACCACCACAAGAGTACTATTCACCTCCACCACCTCAACCATATCAATATGGGTTAAGCTATAGCACAGCCTATCCCATCTCTGGTTCTTCCTATTATGCCCCTGGTTTCATGCATTCTAATTATAACATTCCCTACTCTCGCCTGCCGCCGCCGCCGGACTCCTTCAGCCACCGTCATGTCGACCATGATGAGTACGGAGCTGTATGCTCCGTCATGTAGTATTAATGTTATATCACTGAGGGCAAGAGTGGGGTTTACATTATATGTTGTGTTATGTGCTGTGACCTGTGAGTAATACTGCTTCGTTGAAAAGAGTGCAGACCAAAATCACAACTTACAAGAGGATATTTTGCAGGGTATGGGGTTTCTTTAATCAATGCCTTGTCTTACATTATTCAGCTTGACAGCTTTGGGGTTTGCTTGACAAAGGCCAATGCTTATCGTATTGCCCAGTGATCCCATTCTAGCACCTGAGCCTCTCTGAATCTTATGTGTAAAATAGATATCTATTGTACTGAAATTTTTCTTCTTTAGCAGATGGTAAGTGCTCAATTTTCATGCACCCTGATCCTGGAAGTCTGCCAGACGCTAGTGCTTGTTTTTCATTTATATTTTCACTAACTTTCATTTGCTCTTATCACTTGTACAAAGACTGGTTTAAGAATATGCATCAATTGAACATGCAGATCATAGCTTGGAACCAACTGATCAGAACTTTACAAAGCTTGAGAGATGTTTTCTGTCAGGGTCGCGTTTATCAAATGCCATGTTGTTGTTATATTCTCGCAGGATACGCTGCCAAAAAAAGATTTCCCCACCATATTTTGCAAGTTCTCCGTTCAAGCCTCTCCTTTTTTGACCTTTTCAGCTTAGTTTCTAGCTTGGAAGTGGAAGTCCCATTGAATGATGATTCAAAGAAGGTTATTTAGGTCAAAGAATGATTAATTACAATAGTTAATTATATTTTAAAAAGTTGTCTTTCACATACGCTTTAGATGGGAAAGATGAAATATATGATATGATTTATTGGGTCCCTCTTGCCTCGCTATGATTTATTTGGAATCTAGAAAAGTCCCACTTTGTTCTTTGTCTAGTCCCCACAAATGATTTTTCACTTTAATTTCTTTAGGAGCCACACAAATGAGCTTAGGATGCCGGATACACTTTGAAAAATAGTTTAACAACAAAAATTATATCTTAATTTGAATAAAATTAACATGATGTGGAGTATTTTTTGTCAACCTTAAATCTCAATTAGCATTTTTTTAATAATTAATATTAGAACATTTAATTATTTTATGAATGAAATTGTTACAACAAATAGTTTAAAATACTATCTAGGTGTTCATCAAAGAATAATTTAGAAGTAAAAATGCATTTAACCCTTTATTTATATATTTATTTTTTATTTCAATATCAAATCAAATAGCATATTAAATTATTGAAATAATTTCAATGTGGACTCGCATTGATCAATTAATTCATTAATTCTCAGCCTAAACTTATTAATATTATTAAGTAATTATACTTGATAGTTGACTCTTCATTTATTAAATTCATTGAGTATGAATTTATGAAACACTGATATTTCAAATCACCTCAGTATCTGTATCAATATTGTGTCCAATATCCATACTCACCGATATTTTTTTAATACATGCCCATAGAGTATTAAAATATTTATTTTTTATTTTAAAAAATTTTAATTTTTAATACGTATTCGATACTTTTAAATTACAAGTTGATATTTTAAAGCTAGTAATTCAAGGCTATTTTTTAGAAATTAAATTTTATTAAATATTTTGATATTAATTTTTTGTTTCTAATATATTTATGTGATTTTATTTTAAAGTCAAAAATTAAAATTTATTTAAAAAATAAGTTTTAGATATAATAAAAGCATAAAAATGTAGAAATATAATCTTTTAGGATATAAACTATGAACCTATTAGCAGACAATTTGGCATAGATAGAATATAAGCACAACTAATGATTATGTTTGCTTAGTATTGCTATACAGAACTATATATGTATGTCAGGTTAAATATTTTTAAATTAAAATTATATTTTTAATGTTTTGATCATTTTTTATAAATATATTTGCACATGTAAAAAACATATCATATCCCGTGCATTTAAAAATAAAAGTATCAATGTATCGTATCAGATGTACATATTAGTATCTGTGCAACATATGTTTGAATGAATAAATCGTGATTGGATTGGCATTAATACCATAAATTTTTCAAGATCTCAAATATGTAAGTTATTTTGGTCCAACGTCGCCGTTTCGAACTCGCGATCTGACACGAGGAGCTAGAATACTTCCAGGCCCCAGCCTCCCCTCATCAGGCCAGGAGTTTGATCGGCACGCGCATATGTTATTCTGTAGCACAGTGTGTCTATTGCATTAATCATCCCCTATTTATTTCCTATGTTTGCAATTATGGCAATTGATATGATGTTGAAATTTAACGTAATTAAAGGCAATAAGAAAAATATTGCATTTCTCTCCAAATTCCATTATTAGCTAACTTTTAACTTTTGTAATGCATATGAAGTAAATTAAAAGTGATTTATATTAATAAGAAAATAGTACAAAATAGCAGTATTGAGTGGATCCAATTTCTCCATGCTTATTATGCCTGTTAAAATTAAAAAATGAGTGGATCCAATTATTGATATGGTTTACCCCTCGAGATGCCCATCCCAGCTCGTATGCATGTTTATACACAAACAATGAAAATAATAATAATATTATTATTATTATCATTATTAATTCAGGTTTGATCTGCCATTACCATCACTCGACGTGTTGCACAGTACAAGACAACTCCTCCCATTCTTCGCTCCTTGCATGGAAAGTAGAGACCCTCGCCAACTCGTCCGTCTCTAGTCCCTGTGACTCCATAAGAGCGTCTCGCTCTGAGTTCTCATCTCCCTCAACCCTTGCCATCTCGTCTCTGCGACTCAGTGCTTTCGATGCCCTATTGCTCTGTGCTTCCATCCTTCTGTCATCTCATATCGTCGCCCTCTCATTTGCTTCTGGAACCAAGATCGTGATCTGAATGAAGATGAGGATTGAGGAGTCTTTGAAGATTGCATCCTTGCCTCGTGTTGTAACTCATTGTCTTCCTCTCCTCCGCCATAAACCGCGATCTGAAGAGTGAAGATGAAGGCTGAATGCTGCCAAACCTGAAGCCTCGATCCTGCTTGTGACTCTTCTGCGTCTCCCTTACACCCATTTCTTTGTCCTGTATACTCTGCTTCTTTGGCCAGATCTTACAAATTTATGGTCTTCCTTCTAAATATGCAAATTTGTTGGTTGGGTTCTAAATTTGAAGTTGAATTTCTCTCATTCTTCTTGATTTTATCATCCCCCCCCCCCCCCCACTCTCTTCCAATTTTTTGCAAAATTTACAATGAAAAAACGGGCTAATCAAAACTTGCTACGGGTTGGCCCAACTTATCCAGTACCCATTTTGTCATATACGGGCGGGTTATGGGTTAGTCCATGCCGCCTGCTGCTCAAACTATGATTTATATTAATATATGTAACGTAAATTAACAGTGATTTATATTAATAAGAGAATAGTAGTAAGAAGTAGATTCAATATCTTCATGCCTGCGATGCTTGTAGGCTTGTAGCCCCATGGTATATTCCTGCTTGTATAAATTTGATCTAACTGTTACACGTAGATAAAAATAATAGTTAAAGTAGAATTATACTTTTAAACATGGAAAAAAGTTGAATGAATTTCTAACTGTACCTGTGTCAAAAGTTAACATTACATTAATTATAATGAATTAATCATTTGTAACCTGTACAGATTAATTGTATAGAAGGAAACAAAATATAAAAAGACATTAAATATTGTACTTCCTCTATTTAAAAATATAAAATATTTTTAATTAAATTTTACCCTCCAATAAAATAATTACCTACTTTCAAACTAACCCTATCTTTTCATATTTACTTATATTAAACATCCTATAATAAATATAAAATCACTCGATAGAGACGTTTTTGAAAAAAGTAATAATTACACTTTAAAAAATTAAAAATACTTTACATTTTTAACATCCAACTCCTCAAAAAATACTTTATATTTTTAAACAGAAAGAATATACACTATTCTATCACTCTAAGCATCTTATTTTCTTCATCTTTTTATGATTGATATATTTATAATTATAGTATTTTTTTATTTTTTGTTGATTAAAAAATATAATAAAATTATTATTTTTAATTTTTATTTTGAATCTCAATTTATCTTTTTTTTTTATTTCAAATCTTTTAAACCACCCAAACAAAATATTTTAAATGTATGGATTTCAAATGTAAGATTTGCAATCTAAAATTGAAATCTATTAATTTAAATACTATATTAATTTTTTTAATTAGGTGAATTGGACCTTGAGCTCATCAAGCTGGAACACATTTTTAAATTTAAAGAGTATTTATAAAATTGCTTTTATACTGCCTGTTGACAAAATCATCATATCGGTTGTAAAATTTAATGGTATAATCTTGCAAATTGCAGACTAAATCTTTTTTAATTGAACTAAATTTTTATTGATAATTTAAAGACTTTTGCGGTTTTGCCAACCCTGGTGCCATTGAGATATGTCCCCTTTTTCGTCATTGGAGGCCAACTTTGAAGCATCTCAAGGCTCCATAGTTAATAGGCCCCTCGTGTTCCTGGTGTGTGCTGTGTAAGATGCTATTTTTCTTTTTCTGTGAAGATGATGAAAAAGAAAAAAAGGGCCATCCCGCATTTGTCGCTTATATTTTAAAAAAAAATATAATTTTTAATTTTTATACTTTACTCATATTTCATTATATATCTCTATTTTTTTTTCATATTCTGAATCCCTATATTTTTATTTTTTATTTTTTTAAATTCCTAAATAAATAAAACGTAAAAACTTTAAAAAAACCTAAAATATTAAAAAATAAAAATATAAATCCTTAAAATATATAAATTTATAATAAATTTATAATAAAATATAAATAAAATGTAAGAATTAAAAATTATATTTTTCTTTTTTTTTTCTCAACAAAGTTGACGGATCAGATGCTAAGGCTTTTTGTAACGGAACTGTTTAGGGTTTATTGGTACGCTATGCTGATGCCTGATATGATTTTGACTTGGATGCTCTTTTATCCACTCTGAAAACTAAAAAAAAATAATACTCTTTAAAAATATAAAATATTTTTTAAAAAATTTAATGAGTATTTTTAATATTTTTAAAATATAATTATTATTTTTTAAAAAAAACGTTCATATTAATAATAATTTTATATTTATTGTAAAATATTTAATAAAAATAAATATAAAAAGATGAAATAAGTTTAAAAATAATTAATTATTTTATTAAAATATAAAATTTAATTAAAAATATTTTATATTTTTAAATAGGAGGAATAACACTTACATTGAGTAGCGCGAAAATTTAATGATTGTAAATTTTATCTCAGCCAGCCCTTAAAAGTAATCCCTCAATCAAAATCAAATCAATTAAATCGAACTGGAAAATAGCGGAAAACTGAATATAAATAAAGTTTTGTTCCGTATATGTAATGTCAAAATTTACTGTTCGTTTCAGTTTCAACCAAGCTCTTCCTTTCATATCTCTGGATTATTTTTAATGATGCGTAAATATGAATTTATTAGTTCTCTCAAAGGATCTCTGATATTATTCAAAATTAAATTAAATATATATAGAATTAATTAATTAATTTTACCTCTAAAACTCGTATCAAACAAGTTAAAATTTTGATGTATATTTAAGAAAATTAACTTAATACTTTTTTTTTGGAATCGGTACTTCTTCTATTAAAAAAATAAGTTAAATCATATATTTAATTTGTTAACTTTACATAGTATTTTCTTTTGATCCTTTAATTTTATAAAATAAATTTTTAATCATTTAACCTAAATATCTTTAGTTTCATTACAGAAAAATTTTACTTTAAATTTTTAAATATGACAAAACATTTTTAAATATTGGCATATTAAATATAATTTTTTTAAAATAATTGAAACAAAAAATACTAATATAAAAATAATGATATTAAGATTAAAGAATGAAGAATATACTTTATAAAATTAAATAATTAAATTAAAACTTTTCACATAAAATTAAAAATATACTCTAGCAAAAAAATATTACTTTCAAATATCTATTTAACTAGTTTGAAAATATAAATGTATTATTTTATAAATATCGATCTTCTAAAATCTATTTCGTCAAAAATTATAATATTTTATTTAGAAAAATTAGCACAACCAATATCAAAACACAACTTTAAACTAAATAGGCATAAATTTTTGCTAGCCCAACCACTTTGATTATGTTTGGATAACATTTCAACATAGGTTGAGAATGCCCAAATCTAGATTGGGATGTTAAAAGTCCAAAAATTCTTGTTTGGGTGGAAAAAAAAATATTAACTAAGGTTGGGGTTTCAACGGGCCATTTTTTACAAAGCTAGCAACCCTGGCTTTTATAATGTCGCGTTGGGGGGGGTGGAAGAAATTGGAAAGCATTTAATGTTTTTTAAATTTTTCATCAAGCTTCTCTTTCTTCATTATCTCCACTACCCGATCCCCCCTTGCTTTGCTTAACCTTTGAACAAAGGTTTCGTTGCAATGTCTTCACGTTGTTCTCCTTTGCTACGTCAAATCTAACTAAAGATAATTGATGCCACTTGATCTTGATTGTGTATATTGCTTGCATTGTTTCTCGCTTGTTGTCATCCCTTCTTGTTGTGTTGAAAGTGTCTTGTGTTGATAATATATATTATTTGCTCAATTCAGGAAAAATGTGAGTTCTTTAGGTTGGTATCATGAGAAGTTCTGAAATTGTATTGTATGATTTAATGGGGTTGTAGACAACCTGGTAGTTCAAGGTGGGAAGATGCAAGCATCTCTAAAAGTGACGCCAAAAGGGTCCAATTTGAAATGAATGATTATTAAGTACAGAATATCTATTTTAATATATTTATTAGTAAATTATAATTATGATTATTATCACTGCTATCAAATTCTTGAGTTAACTCTATAAGTTTATCATTTTTATATTTTTAACTTAATTATGCCAACTTGCTTATAAACCCATGTTAACTACAACTTAATTAAATCTGCGAGTTGACATTCGAGTTTACTATTTTTACTATTTTAGTTTATAAAATCATGTCAACTTACTCATAAACTTGAATCAAATGCAAATTCAGTTAAATTTATTAAGTTCATCAATTTTTTATCGAGCTAAGATAATTAAGCACATGCTGTACACAAGTCAATTCTTATAAGTGTCAGGACCCTATTCAAAGAAAAATAAAACTCAAAGAGCAAAAATTAATATTATATTATTAATGAAAAATACAAAAAAATAAGTTGCCTTATTTTGAAATTTTCATATTTTGTATAATAATATATGAATACAGATGGACTAGTAATATATTAATTTATAAAAATTTTTAAAATTGGATGATATTGCTGCTGACTCGTATTGTATGATTTAATAGGGTTTTTGAATAACTTGGCAGTTCAAGAAGGAAAGATGCAAGTGTTCCTGAAAGTGACACCAAAAGGGTCCAATTTGGAATGACTTATTATTAAATATAGAATACCTATTTTAATATATTTAGTCAGTGTTTACTAGCAAATTATAATTATGGTTATTATCATTGCTGTCAAATTCTCAAGTTAAATTTACAAGTTTATTGTTTTTATATTTTGAACTTAATTGTGTCAACTTGCTCGTAAACCCATGTTAGCTACAGCTTCAATCAAATTTGGGAGTTGACATTTAAATTTATTGTTTTTAATTTTTAAAATTATGTCAACTTATTCATAAACTTGAATTAAATACAAGTTTAATTAAATTTTTTAAGCTTGTCAATTTTTTATCAAGCTGAGATAATTAAGTATATACTATATACAAGTCAAATCTTATAAGTGTTAGGACCCTATTCAAAGAAAAATAAAACTTAAAAAGCAAAAATTAATATTAAATTATTAATGAAAAAATACAAAAAATAAGTTGCTTTATTTTGAAATTTCCATGTTTTGTTTAATAATATATTAATATATATGGATTGAATTTTAATTATTTATAATTGAAATATATTTAAATCAAATTTTAATAATGTTTTATATTTTAACTATTTAATTATACACCTCTAATGGATATTTTCTAATACATGCAAACTCTTATGAATTTATAATTTGAGTTTACAATATCATCATGAGTTTACTTAAATTCACAAGTTTAATACCCTCTGTTATTACAATTGTATATTTGTATTTACTAATTAATAGTAATGCAAGAATAAAATTGATTAAATTATTTTTATCAAGTTTACCGAATAAACATATACGAAGCCAGAGTATTTGTAATGCCATGTCAACTCTTTTAATAAATTTTCCACGACGAGGTATATTTTGTTAAATTCATGATGGTTATTATTTTAGCTTTTCATGATTAAATATTTTGAATTTTATCGTTTAATTCTAACTTTTTAAATATTAAATTTTTTACTTATTAAGTGTGGTTTTAAGTTTATTATTTTTTATTTATTAATTAGTTGAAAACATATATACAATGTTTATTTTTATCATTAAATATTTTAACTGATTTTTGAATTAAATCTTTTAAATAGATTTTAATTTATTTAACTGACTTTTTAAAAAATTATACAAACATAAATTTTGTTATATTAATTAATTTTGTTTCCTAACCTTAATTTGTTAATTTTAGTTGTAATTTTTTTGAAAAACATAGTTTGGGGTCCATACACTTTACTTGCATTTTGTTTTGATTGTTGTAATTTTTTAGTATTTTATATCCCTCTATTTTTATTTTTTTTTATTTTAGGTTCTCATACTCTGTTCATAAAGAAACTTAAAATAATAAAAAATAAAAATATGAAAATTTAAAACACCAAAAAAGTATAGTGATATAGAGTAGGGATACAAAGTTATTTTTAAAAATTTTTTAATTTAAATACACACTTTGTTCGATCCACTTCGATTAAGTTCGGACCCCAGTTACCATAAACCTGTAGATCCTGTTTCTATCATTATGAATACTTGGAGACATTTCACTATGAAACTGGGTGTTGCAAGGGGTGAGATTGCGTGCTGGCGCCCACCTTAACCACCGTGGCGTAAATTCTGTTGACGGTAGAGTGGGCTCAACTTGCATATGTAATATTATTTGATGCATATTTATTATATATATTTTTCCTAATTCTAATAATACAAGTATACAACTTGATAACCATGCACTGTGCATCAAAAGAAGAGAGGCTATAAAGTACAGTACATGTAAAAAAAAAAATTATGTTTTACGTCCTCACGTGTTTGAAGGATTTTATATTGTTATATAAAACACACATAGCATGCACATGATAATAGTTTCCATTTTTTTATGCTTATGAAAATAGCTATTGAAATTATTAGCTGACGCCCCACAACTGAGCGTATAATTGAACAAATTAAAATATAGTTGACAGGCATTATGTTTGTCTGTGACAAAGTATATATTTATTTTGAATTATATTAATGTATTTTAAATTTGTAATTTTTTTAATGATTTTAAATGAGTGTTATTGTTATTTGGATAACTAATTTTTAGAGAAAATATGATTTTTTTACAATAAAAAAGAAATAGAAAGTGGTGGATTTGCAATTTTTAAAATTGAAAAAAAATGCAAAAAATATATATGTTTAACTAGCAAGTTAGCTTGTCAAACTGCCTCTGCAGGTTGTGAGCTAGGCAAAAATACAATCCACCAAGATATAGGTTATGTCAACCCGCAGTACACATATTGTGATCCACAGCGGCCACAAGCTAACCCATATTATCAGTTATGGTTGATGGAGCGATCACCGTTGTTGATGACAAGGCTGCCTGTGGTGGGAGTTTGCTGAGTGAGGAAGGGAGATGGATTGTTGGTTTTTCTTATATTGGGAAATGTACAATGATGGAAGCAGCAGCATGGGCTCTGTTGAGGCCTTTTATATTGAACTGGATATGGGGCATTCAAGAGTCATTCTTGAGTCTGATTTGAAGCTGTTGGGGGATACTCTGCAAACTGATGCCTTCATACAGGAAAGAATCAACAGTTATGGTGAATATCAAAGAAATACTGAGAGCTCGCGAAAATTTTTAAATAAGATTCATCTCAATGGATGGTAATGGTGTTGCTGATGCAATGGCAAATAATGGATTCAATGAATCACTAGTTCATAATACAACCCCTGTCTTTATGAGGCATGATATTTTGGGATCAAATTCCCACCTTCTTTGATTACGTTTATAATTTTGGGCTAGTTCCCTCTTTTTGTGTGTGTGTGTGTATCAAGTTTTGGCCCCCAATATGACGCCAAATATAATCTTTTAACGCCCCTGTAGTCTATAGATTCATACAAGGTCTATATATATATAGACACACACAGTATGTCCCGATTTTAAATTTAATTTCGATAATTACAATTTTTCAATAATTATACAATAAGCACATAATATTTGCCAAGATAATAATACATTGCAATTAAATCTATCTAAATTATATCCATATCTAACTAAAATAAATAATAATAATAAATATACATATTTTTTATGGGAATAAATATACATAATATGATTCTCAATAAGCTGCTGCCCTATTTTGATTGGAAGCCTCATAGAATGTGTAAGGAAGAATAACAATTAACTTCTCGATAAAATTTTTCATAAAATTAAATTATAAATATCAATTTAAATAGTTATAAATAAAACTTTTAGGTATAATCTAAGAGTTATGTTTAATATTTAATACTGATTTATAATTAAAACTCCTGAATTTATAACAATAATTTGTATTGATATTCTTAACTTATTTTTTGAAAAAATTTATGGGAGACTCAGTTATTATTAATTTAATATTTTGGAATCTAACTGTTACTCTCCCAACGTCTTAAGTTTAAACTACACGTCACTTTCATAATATAATAATAATAATATGATTTTATTAGAATTAAAAAGAGACATTAGGTTATTAATATTATTTTAAAGTACATAATTTCTTATTATTAAATAAATTTTTCTTAAAAACACTTTCTTTTAATACATAAAATTATGATTTAATCTGAAAAAAATGGAGGGACTGAAAACTATGAAGAGGTGAAATAAATAATTAATTACAGAGTTAACGTAAACGGAGGGATTAAGTAATACTCGACCAAATCTATGCCACATGTAAAGACGACGATCCGATTCATGCGCCTTTTTTTTTTTTTTTTTTGGGGGGGGGGGGTGTGCGGCGCGCTTTCACGGGCTTCGCTGCCAGCATACAGCCATAGACAATCTCCCGCTCCGCCTTATCCACAAACTCGTCTTTCGATCACATGGTGGCCACCGTCATCGACGGCAAAGCCGTCGCCCAAGCCATCCGATCTGAAATTTCCGGCGAAGTTCGCCTTCTCTCTCAAAAATATGGCCAGGTAGACGCTCCTATGTTTCTGTTTTTGAAGTCAAATCTGTATCTGGAAACGGAACCAAGCAACTCATAGCTAATTTTTAATATCGTGGCCTGGAAATAATCTGGAACTATATTTTAAACTGGATAAATCTAATGCCACGCCGGTTTTTTAATTCATTGCTTATGCTGAAGTAGGTTCTTTAATATCATAGGTCCCGGGACTGGCGGTAGTGATTGTAGGGAACAGAAAGGATTCACAAAGCTATGTGAGTATGAAGAGAAAGGCTTGTGCTGAAGTAGGAATCAAGTCCTTTGATGTGGATCTTCCTGAGCAAGTATCCGAGGCTGATCTAGTCAAACAAGTCCATGAGTTAAACGTCAATCCTGATATACATGGTTGGTCTATTACTAACCAAATCGTATTTGTTTTCAATATCATCTCTGCATACGTTATCGTAGTTTTATGTCCAGGTCGTTTGCCATTAGCGGTGCAGAGTTAAGTTTTGAGTTCTCAAGTGTAAAGGAGTAACTAGAAGATACTCTTGACATATTTGACTACTTTATTAAGCAATTTTGTTGCTAAATTTCTTCATGTTTGAACAAAAAATTAGATGCAAACTCTTCTAATGGCAATATCAGCAATAGAGTAAGACTTGTATTTGTATGTTTCATGGTTCTTGCCAATATTTTCTTAATGCCTTTAAGGGGGAAAAGAGTGAAATAAATGTTACTGTAGATGGAAAGTAAAGAGGTATAGCGGTGGATGATAGCATATACTCCTAAAAGAAACAAGAGAACACAGATGTCAGATGAAAGGGAAAAGACAAATAAACTAAGCTCATCCTGCCAATTTCTTTGCATGTCTTCAAGAGAAACCCCTGAAATGGTTCAGTACTTGATCCTTGTTAAATTGATTGACGGTAAATTGGGTGTCTAAATGTCAACTAATTTGAAGCATAATTTTAGTTGAATGAAGCACTGATGCATGGTTCTTTTCCCGTCAGTCAAGAATATGTGAATAATCTTTAGACCTGTGATGATAGTTTGGATGTGGGCTGATTTCTGTGACATATGCATGTTCTTATCGCTCATTTTTTAAAAAAAAGTTTGGGTTTTTATGTTCACAGGTATATTGGTTCAACTTCCATTACCAAGACATATAAATGAAGAGAAAGTTTTGACTGAAATCAGCCTTGAGAAGGATGTAGATGGCTTTCATCCTTTGAACATTGGCAAACTTTCCATGAAAGGCAGAGAACCACTATTTGTCCCTTGCACTCCCAAGGCAATTCCTCTTGCTTTTGAAACCTTTTGAATGGACTGAATCACGTCAACAAATTTTTTGATTTCAATCAACATATTGTAAAAACTTCTTGCTGAAGCTTTGTGAAATTGCTTCACCTGTGGAATTGGTATTCGATGATAGAGTGTTTTAGAATTTAGAAAGGTGATGAAATCTCTGAGGCCTTTATTTAACACTTTCGAAGCTAAGTAAAGAGTTGAAGATAGAGATCCACTGAAATTGACACTAGTTTGAATTCATACAAAGCTACTTCATAAAATTGAAGCAGATTTTTGTTGTTATTAGAAACAAAAAGGATTTATTTTCAATTTCTTTACCCTGTGTTTAACCTGATTCTCTAGGTTGTTTTAATTTTATTTTTTTTTGTTTTTAATAAAAAAATTCCACCTTTTGCGCTACACGTGTAAGCATAACTTAGCTTGCGGAAAACTTTCTCATAATCTTGAGTACTTAATTTATATTGTACTACTTGTATGCAGGGATGTCTTGAACTTCTCCACCGAAGTGGTGTGAGTATAAAGGGCAAGAAGGCAGTTGTGGTTGGTCGAAGTAACATAGTTGGATTGCCAGTTTCAATGCTTCTTCTTAAAGAAGATGCTACAGTTACCATTGTTCATTCACGCACAAGTGAACCAGAAAGAATCATCCGCGAAGCAGATATTGTAATTGCAGCTGCTGGACAACCAATGATGGTAGCGAGCAAAACATATTTACTATATTTGCATCTCCTTTCTCACAATTTCATTTCCATTCGAATAGCTGAACCCATCATACAATCAAAATTAGTTTTCCAATTTTAGCATTTGGAATGGTTCTTACTACAAAATGTGACAGATCACAAAAGTTTCAAGTCGGTTGCTTTTCAAGATAGCTCTCCTATACGATCCTTGGTATACAACACAAATTAGTTACAGGTGCAGACGTACAGTAGTTGTCAAATGCAACCAGGCCTTCAAGCCTAGGGTCTGATACAAATTAGATAGATAGATCGACATAGAGAGAGAACTGAAGTTGATTTTCCCTTCAAGTCAAGGGTCTGATAAAGACGATATTTTCATACATGCATACCGAGAAAAATAGAAATAAAAATAAAGAAGATTCTCTCTCCCCTACTCTCCTGTGACTCCAGTCAATCCAATAGATGCTGCAAAAAGGGTAATTGGCGGTACCACCTCTTTATAGGAATTCTGGAAAATTTTTTGGTCAAGAGCCTTGCGTACTATTATCGGTCTGCTGCTAATTGCTTTCTTTTTCCTGATGGAGAGTTCCCCCACCCCCACCCAAAAAAAAAAAAAAAAAAAAAATCTTTTCCACCATCCCTGATGGAGAGTTTGTCTCATAACATTCTGTACTTCGCAGGTCAAGGGCAGTTGGATCAAACCTGGAGCTGCAGTCATAGATGTTGGCACAAATGCTGTTGATGACCCAACTAAGAAGTCAGGTTATCGGCTTGTCGGAGATGTAGATTTTGAGGAAGCATCTAAAGTAGCTGGATGGATTACTCCTGTTCCTGGTGGTGTGGGTCCAATGACAGTCACAATGTTGCTCCAAAATACCTTGGAGGGAGCCAAACGCAAACTTGAGCAGAGTAATTGACATAACAACTGATCAGAACCTTTAATTTGAGAAGTTTTCCCCTTATCAGCTGATAGTCATGTGAGATTACTTATGTTTTTATGAATTATGAGTCCTTGAATTTTGTTTAAGCAAAACAATATCCTGAGTCTTTCATGCCCCCCTCAAATTAGGTAGTAGGTAGTGAACTGCACTATTCATAACTGATGAATAGTGTTGTTTCATATGGATTATATATGCCATATAGATGTATAAAATTTTTTCTTTTGGCATTTTTCCCCTTCTGATTTTGGTCGACCGCAGGCCACCCCCATATATACCTCAGAAGATGCTTGCTGACTTATGCCATATGCATGGAATTTTGTTGCCATTAGATTTTCCTACTTTTAAGTTCGTGAGTGTTGAGGTTTAACCATTAATGCCTTACAGTTTGCGAGTGCAATGTGAAGTCTATCTGCAAATCTTGGTCCTCTGAAGAGGATTCGAAAAACTTTGAACAGATTGCTTCTCCAGTCTCCTTGTCACTCTGACCAGTCAATCTACGTTGGCGACCCTAGCAGCCTAGCTCATTAGCCTCGATAATTAGCTTCTGAACGATAAGATTGGGATGCGTTGAAGAGCTTCCATTCCATGGACAAACAGAAATTTATAGGTTGAGAAGATTTTTTCTTTTTTTCTTTTTTTTTTTTAAAGAAAAGGTTACGCACCGGCTAAAATTCAATCTATTAGTTGATCATACTTGAGTTTACCTACTTTCCTTTATGTCCAAGCGCCGCGAGTGCCTTGTGCAGGTAAAGACTAAGCGTAGGCATTATCTATGACAAAGCCTGTGTACGTTTACCACGATGTTCTTGCGTTCTAAGAACTACCACAGGATCTGGTCAAGTCTAAATGATCGACGCAGACTCGCAGCCAATGATGATGCTTTTCTCATTATGGCTGGCTTCTGGCCTTTTACTACTGTTAGTATGCATTGACTTTCCCTGTTATTATTTCCACTCATTCTTTGCACATTAGTAAATCACTGCTGACCTGACATATTACTTACACAAGAAAATCATCATAACGCCTATCAACCCAATGCCACTCATCCAGATGCGAATTGCCCCTATAAAACATTATGGCTTTCCCGAGCTCAGCCACGCACCCAATTTTCATAATTCTTACCTTTGCTTTTGTTCTAAACAACTATTGCTCTTTGGTCCTCCTTCTGGTCACGGTGTTCCCATGTGCCAGCAAATGTTGCTCACGGTTCAATTTCGCTCCGACCCTGGACTCCTCAGAAGCTTAGTTATTATCTTGCATGGGGCCACTCGGTCAAGGCTTGTCTTCATGAGTCTAAATTTGGCTCCGGGTGGGCTGCCTCACATTGGTGCTAAAATGGTCAACGTCGTCCCTTTTGTCACGGGGGAAATTGGCTGTGAAGGTCCCAAGGCCTAGCCATTCTTAGGCTTGCCCTACAATTACGTCCCTGTTTTTTTGTTACTTTGTTTGACAAATAATGTTTATTTGTTTCTGATTGTGAAATTATTCTTTACAAATTATCGTCCGATAACTGGGAGTTTCGCCTCTGTTATTGATGGCGTGTCATGTTGTCCTTCCCTTCTGTCCTGCATTGAACTTTTGGCTAATTCCTGCATTTCAAAAGATTGAACGGACAACACGTTATGTATAAAGCTTTAATTAACAATTTTTAACATTGATCGCTCGTTTGAATTTGTTGGCGGAGATGGGTTCTAGAATGGACCAAAACTTCGATTTCTTGGATTAGGAATTGGAGCAGTTGATTCGAAATCCACGAAACAGCAATGTTGGTGAAGAGCGTTGCATTGTTTGGTGCTTCCAGAGGATAACACGTTTTGCTCACAGTAAACTTTTATTTTGCAGCATAATCTGTCGCCTAGAAGCAAAACTTGTGCTTTCTCGTGAGTAGATTCCGTATTGTTACACTGTACTGCAATTGATAGAAGCACCAGCAAATATCGACCGTATAGATTTATATGTCTTGGCCTATGGACCTAATTCAGTTCCTCAGCAATATCTTTCATAGTAGACCCACGTAAGTAACAACCTTATCCAAAACTATCATTGGCGCAGTAAATGAGTGGTATGTGTGCGTAAAATGTAGAGAGAAAGACAGACAAACTTTACACTTATTAGCATTTCTGGATGAAAAGATTGAAAGTACTTTCCATTTCTTTTTATCCTCACTATTGCTTTCTCCCCATAAACTTCGGCTTTAATCATATGCAGACTGACTTTGAAGCTTTTCCTCGTTGGAATTTTGGTTATACGGATGATATCTAAACCTCCTATGTAATATTAAGTTTATTGGTAAAATGGACCTTAGTAGCCTAGTTAAGGTTAACTGCAATGATGAACAGTAGAAACTACAAACTTAATTAAGCACAAATCAGTTCAAATAAACGCATGTCTCATCCCTCCTGGGTTGGGTCATAGATGTGTTTCTCACTAGCCACTAAAGCTAGAGTAGCACCTGAAATGCATTCTCCCTTTTCTTCTCGCTCATTCTGGAATTTCAAAGTGTACGGAAAGTGGATGTTACACTACACAGCACTTTATGTGGTCGGGCTAACACTACAGGAGATTGCTGAGTGGGCAGATTTCAAGACCACCATATCCATCAATGGTATGAAACTGAGAGAGAAAGCTAGTGGCCATCCTAGCTCCCCTACATTTTATGCCTTTTGGTAGTGCTCTTGAAAACATGCTTTCTCGCGAATGAAGATACGGAGTCCTTTTCGTGATAGTGCGTTTTGTTTTGGATAAACGCTGTGAAAAGACAAGAAGCCTGCAATTTACTAGGCCATTAAATTAAAGTATGCTTATATTCAAGTGTAACATCAAGCGAAAATTCATAGATTAAAGCCCATAATTCAAAAAGGCCTAATAATTTTCCTCTCTCTAGCAGCCTAGCTATAATTTCCTTATTATTCCCTCATGAACCCAACTTTAAAGACCCACTTTACATTTTTCTTATCTTTCCTGATGGATAGAGATAAAACCTCATTACGACCAGCATAAAGCTCTCCTTCTTCGACACGCTACTTTACATTGGTGTGATATCTGATACATAGACAAAACCCTTTTGGAGTTTTGATATTCCGTCATTTCGCTTGAAATTTTGGACAAGGGAAACTGCATCTGCATGCGCATGCTGGGACACGATTATTACTACGACAATGTGAGTGAACCTGCACAAATTTTGAAAAAGGTATAGCTCCAATATTCAATTATCATTGATGAACCGCGGTTGATTTGACTGTCGTTTAGGAATTGACATATTATCTCAATCTGAGAATCGCAGCACCAGCAATCATGAACCATATGAAAGTCTGGTGAAAATTTTGTTATCAGTTGTTACTGTAACAGTAGCTGATTATTTAAGCTTCCGGACCTGACATTTGTAATATTTGAGTGTCCTGTCCTTCCTGATGTTCCCTTGATCCTCTGCTTGAACTGGTTCTTGAGAATTTATGTTCTCTGCTGTCAATTTGCACCATTAAACTATCCATCAACGGTCAAAATACAACAGAAAAATGTTGCGTGAAAGAAGCCATTCTGAACCTAGAACTATCTCTATTCACGTGGTTTGCTTTGTTGGGTAACCTCATCCAAATAAATTGTTCTAATATAAATGATTAAATTATTTGTTAAACCCCGTAGAGCTGCTGATGCTTTCTCTTCTCATGGACTTACCTACTTTTGGTAAGAGTCCGCTATCACAATTCACAGATACTGCTGTATTATATTCTGGTTCCTTCGCTCAACGATTCAAAACCAAATTTCTCCATATTTTTTCCTCCCAAATTCTAGAGTCAATCATACTTATTTTTCTTAATTTCCCGAGATTTGATTCAGTAGTTTTGCATTTGCAGATATAAATATATATTATATAATGATAAAAGCACCTGCTTTTTCTTTTAGAAAGACAAATTTGATTAACCCAAGGCTACATCCTTTTGCAAGTACCAACTTACGGTAACGGCAAAATAGGAGTAGGAAGAGGAAACAAAAAGTGATGAAGTATTGAAAGACCCTCAATTAAGCCATCTTATTAATAGGTGCCCATTTGGGATCTCTAGGACTGAAGAAGGACGCTTTCACTTTAGAGTTGAGCAGCTTGAGTGCTTTCTTAGACTTAATGCACCTTGGGGTCTTGTACTGATTGATTGAAGCCCCTTGGCTGATGAACAAGTCCATCAATGCCTCAAATGTGCCTGCCTCCACCACTCTTATCTCTAGTGGCCCTATTGATCCATCATTGCTCCTGCACCTTCTGTATACGTAGTCTAGCTGCTCTTCCACCGCAATACAGCACTCCTCCATCACATGTTGATCAAATTGATTCCCCGAGCCGTGACGTAGTATTTCCCAATACAATACGTAGTGTCCTGGCGTTGATGAGGTGTCAGGGTAGCTTGTGTACTCCAAAAGCATCGCATCATGAGGCTCTAAAAGTTTCTTAGCCATGGTCACGCTCTTATGCAAGTCGTCTTCGTTGGTTTTGTCACTGTCTATGCTGAGAACGACGTTCTTCCTGCATATGAATCGGAATTGTGGAGCTTTATTGTGGAATCCAACCATTTGAAGCACATCACCGATCCGGTAACGATACAGTCCTACATGGTGCCATAATTTGCTAAGGACCCAAAGACAAATGTAAAGAGCCTTAAAAACGTGTTTTATTTTAATGCAAAACGGAAATACAGTTCTTTTTAGTGTGTGCTGTTATTGACTTCCGTTGGAACTTACCGGCGAAGGTAGTGATGACTAGCTCATAAAAGCAGCCGAGCTTAACATGCACCAAATCCACGAGCTTGTCATTTGGGACTTCCTCCTCATCGTCAAAGGCCATCAGAAGTGTCCCGTTATGTCCAAGAGGAAGGAATTCATAGTAACCCATGTTAGGCAAGAGGGTAAATGCAACATCCGCAGGGTTACATAAAGGTTTCAAATTGACCCCAAAGTAACACTCAGAGGAAGCATACATGGTACAAACCAAAGGCAATTTCCCGTCACTGTAATACTTGAGAGCAGGTACATATTGAGCCATAGACCCAGTGACCACTGCATCAATGTACTTGGCCCTGGGCCACAGCTCGCATAGAATTCCCTTCCAACATGTCCTGCTGCAGATTTCACTTACCTCATCGGCAAGATTTGGATCAGGAGAAAGCATCATGGACATGCATGAGCAGCATCCTGGGTCTGTCATGGAAGAATTCAGCTTCCCAGTTCGGATGTCCTCACATAGGTGCTTCCAGTTACGTTCAAGGAAGGAGATGGCTCGGAGAAGTGCAGAAGCAAAGACTGCACCCAGCCTTAGGACTTGGTGGCGATGAACCAGACCAGCTAGCAATTGACAGTACATGCTCTGGTTGCTGTCATTGCAGAGAATGGTTTGGTCAGGGCTTGTGAAATCATTCCATGGATCTCTCGTACGGCCCTTGAAGTGTTTGCTCTTGTAGTAGCTCGTTAACACAGTCCTGGCTGGCAAGCCACAAGGAGTGGACATTTCTGCCTTCACAAAGTACAGAAACATTGCCTTGCCCTCGTCAAGTCCAGGAACATACCTGAAACTCAAGTTGGTTCGCATCAGATACGTGTCAACTTTGCACTAGTTAACAATACCGCAAGGTCTAAGGAAAGCACAACATTGTCAAGCAAAATAACGTTACTGCTAAACGGCAATGGGCCCTCCCCTTACTATTTTATTAATTGTGAGGTCATATCTTATCCTGTTATTTCGGTTATTTGCTTAACAGGAGAATCATGGTTGAGTTCAGTGACAAATTGGACGTTCTAAGTGCAGATAAAGGGTTGAACAAGGGCCTCCATGCATAACCTGCTAGAAGAAAACATGAAATTTAAGACAAACGGATTAGCATATTTAACTGATTAATGATTGGCATGATAAGGTTATAAACAAAGGTTCGGCGGTCAAGATCTTCCGCAATTGATGGCATCATCTTAGGCTTTCCAGCAGATGTTCCTGAACTGCACATATCAATATCTCTTGGTTAGCATATTTACAAAGTGAAAAATGTAAAGGAATGGGAAAATTTACAAACGACTAGCAGAGGTTTATTACCTGCATAGCATTTCTGTTATAGGCTGACCAGTGATGAGAGAAGAGTCTTCCCCATTAGCAATTCTCTGGATATAGGGGTAGATTCCTTCATAAGTGATCACTGGAACGCATCGCTTAAACTCTGCTATGTCTGTTATATCTGTTGCTCCCATCATGTACTTGTTCAAATACTCAGTTTCCCTATTTTGAGTCAAGATCTGTTTCAAAACACGTTCCTGAACTTCATCAGCCTTCATCGTCAGCCTCTCTATCTCCTCGAGTGCTTCCTTACCTTTGTACTCCAACTTCTTTCCGTCCATGCTCACACAAGGGAGGGAACAACAAAAAGGATAAAATGCAAACTCGACTCACTAGAGTTTACACTTCTTGAACGCATGGTTTTGAAAATACGCAGTGCATATATATATATATAGAGAGAGAAAGGCATATGTACATTATTGGTCCGGCTAGGCAATGCTTCTAAAAATCCTCTCTTTATTATTATTATTTATTTATTTATTTATTTTTTTGTCAATTTTACATTTTATGCCTTGTCACTACATCATTGCAACCCCGTTGGAAACAACTAATGCTGATACCGTCCATGATGTGGTCCCTATAAAACCTTTACTTCATTTCAGCTGTGACTTCGACATAGAGGTAACATGCAAACAATTTACCACCATGCAAAATGTTGCTTAGTAAGATATTAATATGTTCCAAAAACATATGGTGGCAAATGCCAAGTAGCAATGATGATTATGTAGCACTGTTCTCATTTTCAATCAAATTATGGCTATTTCATCATTTGATTTCGCTGCTATGCCTTTGAGAAATTCATCATTAATGGTGCGTATGATCTCTGACTTAAGATGTCCTAAACAAAGTATATTGGCTTCCTGCGGTACCGTTATTGGCACCCACGATCCTGTGAGCTTCGTTTGTATTTTGTACAAGTTTAGTGAAAGACAAATACAATATGACGTATAAAATTGTTTCCGTAAAGTAAAATCTATTGGAAAATGATGTTTTTTGAACGTGAAGCTCAAATTTGTACCTTTGATAGTGGACCTGAGGCAGAATATCATGTCTATTCTACAAATTTGATAGCAAGACAACATCAGGCAGTTTTCAAAGAACTCTATATTGTACGTAATCATATTGACAGCACTAGCTGGGATGAAATAAGGATCTGGTTCTATTCCATGGTTGCCCATGTACAGATCCTTTCCTGCACTTTCTTTTTGGCTAAAGCACCTTATTAGTTGAGAATTTCTCAATCTTTTCAAAATGGAGGTGATCTGTTTAAACAGAATTGAAACCAAACAGTAATTTAGAAAGCATTTAAACAAGCAAGTTGCAAGCCTCAAAATGTCATTAACAGCTCAGATCAACCACACAGACACATACGCAGAAAAAGGTGTATGTATATATAGATATATAGATATATATATATCACCATACCATACATTTAGGCTACTTTGGCTTTACGTAGAATAGCAGCCCCTTGACTTGTGAGAGATTTAGTTAAACAGTTCATTAAATTTAGATTAGGGCTGGTAGACCAATGGCGTGTTTGTGTTCAACTGTCAGATTTTCAAGAGTCCTTTTTGAGAATGAGTATTCGACAAAAGTTATTTGAGTAATTTGTTTAGAAAATCCATCTGTTAAAAGCTGATCTAATTCATTTTTCGATAGTTATTTTTGTCTTTTGAACATTATTTAGTTATTTTCTAATAATAAAAGCTAGTTTGAATTACTTTTTAAATAACTTTCAATTTACCAAACTGATTTTTTTTTTCAACAAACTCAAAACTAAACAACTGATTTGTCCGTCCTAGAATTCCAGTGAGACACTTTTGCTAAAGCAATATAGTTGGTTTTTTCTAGAACTGGGAAGTTCTAATAATGCAGGGGAAAATGACATTTTACAACGACTCAATTTTCCATGACAAATTGGGTTCAGGAGCTCCGTGTCCTCTAACAATCCCATTGCGAAAATTCCCTTGACAGCATTCTCAATAACTAACAGAGATTATATTCTCAGAAGTAGGAAGATATAAGCTTTGGATAAGCGAGATTACATTCTTGTCCTCAACTACGCCAGTGCGGTAGTGGAAGAAAACTTTTTTAGACAAGGGAGGGACGGAAAACATGTGCAAAACGGGAAGTAGAGGCATCTTTAAGAGGAAAAGTAGGGATCTTTAGTTTTTGAATTGTGTGTGTCATGAGTCATGACGTATACCATTACTCAAAGTAGAATCAGGATTCTTATTGTAGCGAGAAAGGTGATGGACATAGTTACATGCTTTTACCCTTTGTTCTGTTTGTCTGTAGAACGTGCACTGCTTCCGTATAGCTTCACCGTTCTTGGCATATCTGGTTGGTTTATGTGGAATTCATCATTTCATCGTGTCCTCTGCTTTCTTGTGAAACTACTTTTCTTCCCCTCACCAGCGTATGTGGCGCATCGAAAATGGCACACACATCCACTTATCCGCACAAATCCTCTTTTGCAGAGTTCTTTCTTTTTAATATGAGCTCTTTTCTACACTGTTTAGCTCTATCAAACTAATAGATAAAGCCTCAAAACGGAATAAATTTTAATACATCGTAGTTTCAGTGGGTTTATATGATACATCGTAAAGTTAGCATGGTTCATTAAATATTCCTATTTATATATTCTATGCCGACAACAAACTCTGGAAATGAAAAGCTATAAAGATAGAGCCCTCGTTGTAAGGTCTAAAAACCTTGTGTTTCAGTTTCAGCATCAACTCAGAAAGATTCCTCTAAGTTTGCTTTAGCGTTTCCCCTGTTCTGCTCGTCGTGATAGGTGATAGAACAATGGGAAATTACTAATTTAGAATCCGGGTTTTACAGAAGCAATTATTTCAAGTAATCACCTTTTATAAAGCCCGCAACTATCTCTTCGACCATAACATGAAAAATTATAATAACATCCTGTGTATCTCTCAGGGTCTAGGTGTTTGCATTTGAAGTTCCAAAAACAGAAGATATGGCACGCATCCAATGACTGGAAACAGGTAAGAGGGAGGCAAAAACGAACGGATATTTGGAAAAGGAAAGTGAGGATAAATTCCAATATCTCTCAATACAGACATTAGTGGAGACTTTTGATGAAAACCGTCACCATCATGTCCCACCACAGAAATTGGTGGATAAAATAGGCGATGACATTAAATCTCTATTCTACCTTAATTACAGGAAGGTTTCTGGTTCTTTTATCAGAAAGAAGGGAAGAAATCATAAAATAAGAGAGTTGCGGTTTCAAAACCAGGCTTTCATTTCCTGCCTTCAGAGGCCAGTCACGAAGAAATCTTGAGGTTAAATCCTCTAAATTTTCGACTTGTATAAGCTTTATTACCATACAAATATGCATTAAGCGCTGCTTATTCAAAACTGAAAGGGTTGAGTGATCACCATTTCTACTTCCCGTCGACATCATTCAGAGTAGAAATAGACTGCATACTCAGATTTGGGTTCTGACTTGAGGATAATAGAGTTAATCAATGATTTCATGATTCCCGGTGTTAGGATGAGATCTAAAATCGCCCGAAAGTGATTGTTTTGATTCGTCTGCATGAGACCAATAAAGATGACTATATTTTTGGGGGAGAAAAACAGAAAAGGAGCAGTCCTGCCGTGGAGGAATAACAAGACCGGACTTTGGGAATTGGCTTTTCTCCACTTCCTTCTCCCTCAATTTTTTTTTAATCTCAATCATTAAATTTATTTTTAAATAATTATGATTTAATATTTTATAAAATTAATTTTTTAATTTTTTTTAATTATAATACTAAATCTTAAATTTTAGCTTAGATTAAATTAGTTATATTTTAAATTTCAATCGTTTAAAAATAAATTTAATTTAAATTGTTGAAATGAAAAATGGAGAGAAAATATAAAGAAACCAGATCCTAAATTTAACTGTCCCTTTCCATGTCATGATGGATTGGGCGGTGGTGTTGTGAATCCCTCCACGGGAACTTTGCTGTAATAGTTTTGGCATGAGGTTTTTGTGAGAAGAGAATTTTGTCAAAAATCAAGAACCCTTCCCCAAGTCCCAACTCTTGAAAATAATTATGTTTTCATAAAAAAAATAAAATATTGATTTATAATCCGTTAACTGAACCAATAACATATTTTCTGCTTACTTAATTATTAATAAAAAAATATGCAAGAAAATAAAAACAAAGTGCAATGGATTCATTCCCTTTGATTGGTGTAATTAAATACACATCAATATTAATTAATATATAATATAAAATTTATATTAAAATTGTAAATAATATGATTTAATTTTGAAACCCAGTGAAAAATATGCAGACTGATGAGAAAGGTGAATGAGGAAGGGAAGGGAAGAAAGCACCAGCCACCACCGTGTTGGGCCAAAGGGAAGGGAAGGCCTGGATATGTCTGTTTTTTTTTTTGGGCCAAATAAGGGCTGGATTATTATTGTTTGGACATGGTGTGGAAAGAGTCAGTGAGTAATGGGGATAGATCAACAGAAGAGGAAGTGGCGTGACATGGTGAAACTTCTCAATGGCTGTGGCTGCAGCTGCTCTGCACCACCACTTGCTCTACTTCTCGAAATGGAAGACCATCACTTCAACCACACTGCACAGACCCATTCTTTTAAGTTCAAGAAGGAAAGCTCAGTCTTTACTCATTTCCTGCTCGTCTTCCTCGTCGTCGTCTACATCGCAGACTCCAGAAGCTGACACTGAAACCCCGGAATATCACGTCAATCTCGGACTCCAACTCTTCTCCAAGGGACGGGTATTTCCTTCGACTTTTCCATTCGTTCGCTCTTTTACATTGCGCAGAATTTAAGCATATTGTTGTTTACTAAATATTGGACTTTCATCATGAAACCTTTTGATTTTGAGCTCCATCATTGCTGATTGCACTGAGACGCGTAAGATTTTTCAAGCAATAGCTCCGTTTGTTAAGTTCTATGCCTCTCTCTGTCGTTGGTGCTCCGCTAGGCCTATAATCACATTTTTGGTGATTGGATCGTTCATCATTAACTATTATTGACGATGGATTTTCCAGGTTAAGGATGCTTTGGTCCAGTTTGAAACTGCTCTTTCTTTGGACCCCAACCCTATGGAAGCCCAGGCTGCGCTTTATAATAAAGCTTGCTGCCATGCATACAGGTATACCTAATTGCGAAGTTGAACAAATTGGTTCCACAATTTGTCATAAGTTGCTGCATAAATTTCGCATCTTTCTTTGAATTTCCAAGACTGGCTTATTAATTATTGCTACAGGATACTTAGCATTAAATAATCCTACATCTCATTCACCCATATCCTAATCCTTGATAATATGAAAACTCAAGTGATTAAATAAAGGCTTAAGTTATTATATATTTCTATATGCATGCATACATACATATATATAAGTGCTTTTGTATTTATCTATTGATTGTTCTGTTATTATTTGTATGAAGAGGGGAAGGAAAGAAAGCAGCTGATTGTCTGCGCAAAGCTCTAAAGGAATACAACCTAAAATTTGGTACCATTCTCAATGATCCAGACTTATCCTCTTTCAGAGCTTTGCCTGAATTCAAAGAACTACAGGAAGAGGTTTTTCCCACTCAATGCTTAAGGGTTTTGCAAGGCCCAGTAGTCCAGTTTTAAGTATTCTGTTTTAATAACCAGGCCAGGCTAGGCGGTGAAGATATTGGCTATGGTTTTCGAAGAGACTTAAAACTTATTAGTGAAGTTCAAGCACCATTCCGTGGAATTAGGAGATTCTTCTATGTAGTGTTTACTGCAGCTGCAGGAATTTCTACGTTCTTTACTTTGCCTAGGCTATTCCGTGCTATTAATGGGGGGGATGATGCTCCTGATCTTTGGGAAACTGCTGGGAATGCTGCCATCAACATTGGAGGTGAACAGGGACTTATTTAACTTCCTGATTTGAGAATTCAGGTTTAAGTTATACTAACTAGATCTGGTGACAAACCTTGGGATAATTTTGACATAGAAGATAACTGTATTATGTATCACCTCGCATTTAAATTTCTTCATTAAATGACTGAACACTGGAACCAGCAATGTGCAGGTATCATTGTTCTTGTGGCATTATTTGTCTGGGATAATAAAAAAGAGGAGGAACAACTTGCACAGATATCACGAAATGAGACACTGTCAAGGTTGCCTTTGCGCCTTTCAACTAATCGCATAGTAGAACTTGTGCAGCTACGGGACACAGTTAGACCAGTCAGTATTATTGCTCAACATTTTATCTGTCTGTGTGACCCTGCTTCACAGCCCACACAATTTCAACTTGAGATTATTGTCTTTTGAGCATTTGAGTTATAGGATTATTAAATGTTCCATTATTTAACTAAAGATAGGGTCTTAGGTTATATTAGCAGGGAAGAAAGAAACGGTATCTCTGGCTTTGCAAAGAGCAGAGAGATTTCGCACTGAGCTCCTTAGACGCGGTGTTCTGTTGGTTCCTGTAACCTGGGGAGAAGGTAGGGAAGTGAAAATTGGGAAGAAAGGTTTTGGTCTTCCAGGGAAGGCTGCTGTGTCTCTTCCATCCATTGGGGTGAGACTTGATCATCCATTTCTTGTATTTATGATATGGGCATATCATATTTATTACTGCTTCTATCATTTCTATTGTAAAGTGAGCATGGTATCCATCTAGCTTTGTGTGCATGTGCGTGTTCAATTTATACCCTTAATGTTCTCCCTTTTCTCAGATGCTATGAAAGTAACATACTGAGCAACTCAATTGGTTTTTTAAAGGAAACAAAAAGTAACGACTGATTATATTATTATGGTACACCCGGTGTCTTGGGAACCATTTATGAAACACGTGAGTGCAGAATATTTATAATAATGTGGCTATCTGAATCATCAATTCATTGAAACTCATTTCTATTATAATGCTAACTGATAAAACTTTGGTAGGAAGATTTTGATGAGCGAACACAATCCGTAGTTGCAAAGTCAAAGTTGAAAGCTGAAATTAGGTTCAAGGCTGAGGTTATATCGCCAGCAGAATGGGAAAGGTAATGTGATGTTTTTTCAACTTTTGGTTGCGAAATATGAGGGAAATAGCATTAACATGGATGATGAAAAGTCGGGTTGATGTAAACCAGTATTGCTGGTTGGAGGTAGGCTGAAAAAGAGAGGGGAGCATAAACCATATGTTGTGCATCATAATCGCATGCTAATACATGTCAACTTATCTAGGTGGATAAGGGATCAGCAGAAGGCGGAAGGAGTTACTCCTGGTGAAGATGTCCACATTATACTGCGGTTAGATGGGCGTGTTCGAAGATCAGGGAAAGTAAGTTTCATATTTGAGTAGATTTGTTTTTCTTTTCTTGCTTTAATAACCTTTTTTTTTTTTTTTTTGCTGAACTTGGTGAACATGCGGAAAATGTGAAACTTTTGAATTTATTTTAGATCTTCGCTGTCAACAGTGGGGATGAATTCAGGGATAATTAGATTTTAGATGTTGATTTTTTTCACCTGTAAATCGTGGCTCGCAGGGTATGCCTGACTGGCAACAAATTGTGAAAGAGCTGCCACCAATGGAAGCAATTCTAAGCAAGCTAGAAAGATGAGGATTATGGAGTAAGTAGTATTCAGTTTGAGAATTTGGAGGGTTACAAGTTTTGTTGTGATCTTGATGGCATCATCCTTGATCACCACGGGGAACCTTTCCTGGATCCTTAAAACTACTTACTACCATGATTTAAACTCTCCAAATTGTTTTTTGAAATCTGTAAAGTAAATAGTACAGTTCAGGCCGAAAAAAGTATGATACAGTTGATATTATGAATATAGGAAGAGGCTTGACATTGCTGTCCGAATCTTGCTTTGTCTGTATAATTCGAGAAGGTTGTATTGTTTAATTTAGGCTTCCAGCTGTTTGTATTTATCCTTTGGTGCTGGTTTGCTCTAAAACCAGACCAATCTGAATAAGCTTGAAAAATTTTATAGCTAAAAAATTTTTATCATGAAAAAATTCAGGCCAGGATCAAATCCAAATAGACTTGACCTGAATATTTGAATTTTTTTATTATTGATAAAATGAACTTCATATTCACTTTAGCCTTCACTTGGCACTCAAAAATCCTTTTATAAGCTTTCAATTTGCATACTTCGCATTCTTGAATGATGTTTTAATATTGATTGTTTATTTTGAATGTGTTTTGAAAATATTGAGAAAAAGTAAATATAAAATGTTGCGTTTTATTTTTTTGTTCTTACTCGTCAAGTGCCTTGCCTGACATTGAGAAGGGTAGAAAAAACAGTGTGTTGTAGTGTTTGCTTGAAAATTTTTAATTTTTTTCATGTTTAGATATTTTAAATTTGCTATGAATACATTCAGCTGGAATAAACTCGATTTGCTCGAAATAGTTTCCAAAATTTCCTTTATTTGCTGGTAAATCACATTTGGATTGCTTCACCCGAAAAAAACCCCTTGAATCTTGCGGTCACCTATGTTGATCAACTTTACACGTATTTATTTGTCAATTCTAGCATGTGACGTTTTTCAAGTTGTAATTTTTTTCTGGTGAAAAATTTAAAAGTATATGCACGCATATATATATATATATAGAGAGAGAGAGAGAGGTCATCGGATAATTTTTTTCTTTTAAAATATTATGATTAAATGTTCATATTATTTTGATGATGTTGATGACTTTATGTTTTTACTGGATTATTTTGCGTCTCACAAATACGCTTTCACCCAAAAAATGTCATGTAAATACTGAAAAATATAAAATTGCTTTCTTGTATGTGTATAAATAAATTGTTTGGTGGTAAAAAGTATTGGCGATAAATCCACTTTAAGATCAGATTACCAAAAAAAAAAATCACTTAACGTCAAGTGCTCAGTCAAAATTATGTGAAGCATGAACCACGTTAGGTCGGCCTGCCTATTATAGTAAGGATGATGTGTTAGGTAATTTACCAATTTGGTAGAGTCCCATGAAAAAAAAAAAAATTACTTGGAAAAGCAAAAGCCAGCAGGCTTCCAGAAGCCGGAGCTCAAAACCATGGTGATTTGGTTCGAGCCATCGTCAATCAATTGGTCAAAGGGCTCAATCAGTAGGCTTTGAGGCCCAATCCTTGATTCTTAGCCTTCGCTGCGTAAATGCTTTGAATCTTAACCTTCCTTTAATCATATGATCAAATAATCAAATATCCTTTCCTTCTTCCAATCATTTTCTTGGTAGGTTTTGAAGGCTCCCCCTCCCCACGCTTCCCTACTTTCTTCCCTGCAATTCCTCCCCATTTTGAACTTCAACCTCTTTCCTCCTACAACTCTTCACACCTCAATCTCGCCGCACAACTCTCTCTCTCTTTCAAAAAAAAAAAAAAACATAGCATAATATTGTTTCAATCAATCGATCTATTGAATAGATGCGTATTGAAAAAAAAAAAACCTAAAAATATTATAAATCCCTTTGTTCGACCATTTTTTTAAGACTGGAAAACAGAGTAATAATACCGATAATACTTTCTCTCTATTTTTTTCCTCTCACTTCTTTTCCCTCTTATTTTATTGAAATCATACAAAAAAATTACATTAAAAATCATATAAATTTCTGAGTTATTTTCTTTTCCCATAATACCTGCTGAGTTTTGGTGTTTTAAAAAGGCAAGGGGGAAAAAAAGGGAATGGAGTAACATTTTGGTAAAATCATCTTGAGACATAGCGAGCCCCTATATAAAAGGCCGACTCTTCGCTTGAAAGAAGTTGCCAAAGGTCAGTGCGCTCACATTCTCCAAGTAATTAAAATAAATCCTGCATAGACTGTTGAAACAGAAACAATATTCAAACCGGAAGCAGCAGCGACAAGGCGAAGCAACGACAATGGCTAGCTTTTCGTCTCTCCTGGCCTTGTTGTTCATGGTGGCCTCCGTCGTCACATATCCAGTCACGGTCACTGCGGCCACAATCGGCGACCACCGGCTGCTGTGGGTGCCGATGGGAGGCGGGTGTGAAGGCTCCATAGAAGAGTGCATGGGAGCGGGAGGGACGCTGGAGATGGAGATGAGCCGGCGCATCTTAGCGACGTCTCAGTATATAAGCTACAGGGCGCTTCAGCGGAACACGGTGCCGTGCTCTCAGAGAGGCGCGTCCTACTACAACTGCCAACCAGGTGCGGAAGCTAACCCTTACAGCCGAGGATGTGCCGCCATCACTCGCTGCCGCACTAATTAGTATTACTAATCAGTCACCTTTCTCTCTATTATTCTTACAGCTTTCACTATAACTAAGGCCTGTGATGCTTCCTGGTGTTTCTCTTTCATTCTTCCTTCTTTTGCATGTAAAGGATGATTATCGTACTGGTGAACTTGTGCTTTCTGATTTGCTCGTATAATTATAAGTTGGAACAGTGAGTTTACGGTTTGTATATCAGATGTGTAAGAACTCAGATGCATATAGCTTTTATATATTGTCCATTAAATTACGTTGGACATGAGCTGCGAAGGGAGTCAAGTGAATTGTTTATTAGTTTCATCAATCTACCTAAAAATTCACGTCATATCATCATTTTCATTAGGGGAGAGAGAGGAGGAGCTCACGTGCCAGTAGGAATAGCTTACAATATCTAAGTTTCAACTCTCATTTGAAACAGCGTCAAATCAGATACTAGTTTGGGTTTTAGGGTGTCCATCGGGATATGATTCGAACTTCTTAGAAGGGGGACACTAAATTTTACAAATATAGGAAGTAGGAGTCCAAAGAGAAGGGAGCAAGCCATGTGCATGTCAAATTTGAAAACATCACCAATCCCAAATTGAAGTCATGCTTGTGTTGTGGTCTGAAAGTGGTAGTTGTTGTAATGAAACTACTATCACACTATATAGTTCTTGAGGTAAGCCCAGACTAAATAAATAGGTTTTGAACACCTGCCCACTGGATCGGGTTGGGCAGCAAAGAGTAATTAATTAACATACCGAAGCATCTTGATTCAATGGAAGCCAAGAACTAAGTGCCTGTTGTCCACGTGACCTGTGCTGAGAACCCTCTTCTTGCTATATATGGCAAAGGGGCCAGCGGCCACCAACACGGCTGAGGGGGAGCCCTCTGCTCCTATCTTTGCCATTACATAGTTTACCGCCACACATATTCATAACGGCGGCTCTTCTAATTCTACATACTTGTTTACCACTTCAGTGTGATTGTGAGTTTTGCACACGTGGCATCATGTTATTGATCTGTGTTGTGTTGATGTCCATATTGGCACATTTTGCGTTGGGCGTCGTGGAATTGCTCGTGGGAAACAATAAAATCACAACTCTGTTTCTAAAATTTGAACCCAACAGATGCTTCAAAAGGTAAGGGGAATCAATATTGGAATCAAAGGCCAATATTTACTGCCCAAAAAAAAAAAAAACTTAAGTCAATGAAAGAACGCGCACATGCACTGCAAAAGCTCCTAGCAGGTAGGAAGAATCCAGATGATTAGCCAACTTCAAATTGACCCTAACAGCAAGCATCTCTAATCAAGTGGCTATAATAAGAACTAAATAGCCTGGCTGCTGGGAGTCTTGGACTGTAAAAGATCATTGGTGATCAGTCTCAAAATTAAGCCACCAGCATGGAAGAAACATGCTCCTAAACAAAAGTGGGAAATAATTTTGAATCAAACAGACCGCCATGCATGTATGAATTCAAAAACAGAAACGGCCTGTCACTGAAATTAGAATTAAATCGTCAGCCAGATCTTGCACTAGATATGCTCATATACCAAACACAACCAAAGCCGCCTATCAGTCATAATTTGACGCGGAATGGTCTTCACTTTTCCAGACCCCGCCCGCTTAAATAAACAAACTCTCATTCATGAGGCAGAGCAAGTTGACGGCAGCAAAGGCGTAAACGAATATGATAACTAGCTAACCGCTTAATAACCCTAACCACGACTAACGCAGTGGATCGAATTTTTCCAGCTGCTCCGCTCACCCGCACAATGAGACGCTTGAGTTGATTAGTTCGCATGCGGTTTGAAATTGAAAGGCCATTTGATTACGATTACAATTCAGATTCATGACTAGAAATACTGAAACAGGGAAAATGTTAAAAGACCCGTAAACTTGGGGAGTGAAAGAGCAGTTTCAACAACACAAAACACAATGATTTACTTCAAACACGGAAGAGTCTTGGGGCTTTCAATTCTCCCCAGGTACGATGCCCATTTAGCTCGGGTTGTACCTGAAATAGCAAATGTCTGCAGTATGTCCATTTTCCCCACAAATTTGACAGGTTTGTCCGCTTTCATCTCCATATGACCACCTTCCTCCATTGCGTCGTGCCAATCGATTCTCAGAAGTGAGCAGTGAGGCCAGAAGATCTATCCATGTGAGATTTTTCGTTTGTGCGAGGAGGCAAAAAATGGTATTATAATCTCCATCTAAACCTGCAAGAGTTTTGAGCTATTAAATCATCAAGAGGGAATGGACTCTATTAGAGTGGGTAATTTGGCAAAAGAAGACTCACTTCATTCATTGAATATGGTCAATATGCATACAAGAAGTATAAACGGTTAATCGTAACAAACTATGATTAAATTACAAACTAAACTAAGTGAGTATACACGTATAATGAAAAATATCATATGTTCCCACTATTATCATCTAACAGACTCCGAGCGAAATCAAGGTCATTAGAAGCGGATTTCATGTTGGCTAAATATTCCTCCATTCCCATCGCCCCTTTTCTGGGGCTCTGCGGCTCATCCATGTAGAATGGAATCCAGTACTGAGCATAAACCTTTGACAGGTCTTCAGTTGCCTTCCAGAGCTCCTTGAATGTTTTGCAATTCAGCATCTGAGAGGCCATGTCAACGGTCATAGTGCTGTATAACCATGCCGGAAGCAACTGATTAGTAGCCATCCACTCTTCGCAGGCTGGGTTAATTCAATTCTTACGTCTTCAGAAAGGAACTCAGGTGGAGAAGAATTCACGTCCGTGATGTGCCCTTCACGATTGTGACCCCTGATAAGAGGAAGAATCATCGACCGCCAAAGTAGATAACTGCCTATGTCCAACATCACAGAAAACTAAATTCACATAACAGACACGGAGGTGTGTTTTCCTGCATATCTAATAGAGGCGATGCATTTCCAGCAACCTGAGTGTGGAAAGCAGCAGCAGCAGCAGCACTGCTTGAGTCCGTGGTGCTTGCACTCTGCTACCAACTTGGTGTTCCTCAAATGTCGTTGTATTTGCGAGTAGTCTATTACAAGTGTGGCTGTGTATACTGTGTAGTACATTTTGGAACGGCAAATCGACCCCGAGGCCCTGGCCTATATTCATATAACAGTGTGTTTACACGTGGAAAGAATATTTTGGAGAAGGCTTCTCATTTTCTGTTGCACCTAAAGTTTGTTCCTGATAACTCTCTCACAGCAGGCTATGAGGTTTGTTCATGTGGAGGGTGCCGGATGAGCTAAGCACCAGGACCAGCTTTGCGGGCCCGCTCATACTCCTTAACATGTTGCGATAATCCTGTTTCCCGCCGGCACGTAGAGCACAAAGGGTCCCTCTAACTCTAATCAGAACCACCAAACAAATAAAGTAAAATACAGGGGGCATGGATGTTCTTTGATCAGAAGTCATTCATTGAGGTTGAGGAATCATTTACAGAAAGAGAATAAAATAGTAATAATAGTGATAATAATATATAAAGTGAAGTGCCTTAACCCTGGTAAGTAAAATTATGATTGAGGCACGTGAGGGAATAAGATCATACATAGGGGTGGAAAGAGAGGGATCAACAAGGGCCACAGCCCCTTAATTTTTTAATTTTTTTTAAATAAAATATAAGGTTTAAATATTTTTTGACCCCTATAAATTAACAAATTATAAAAGTTATAAAATGCTAGATGAAATTTTTAATTTAATTTTATATGTAGTCTTCTATATATGTATAGAGCAATTATTGTAGTAGCTTGAAGGTATGGTTTTCATAGGATCTACTAATTTTTAATAAAATAATGCTATACATATTCTTAAAGTATTAATACCTTTTTATATTTAATGAAAAAAATTGTGAAAATTATTGACAAACTTTTTTAAGCATTGCAACAAAAATTTCAAAATATATTAAGTATCATGTGCTTGATATCTAGTATAAAATCACTTATTTAAAAGTTAAAAAGTTTGGTAAATAATATATAAAGTGAAGTGCCTTAACCCTGGTAAGTAAAATTATGATTAAGGCACATGAGGGGATAAGATCATACACAAGGGTGAAAAGAGAGGGATCAGCAAGGGCCACAGCCCCATAATTTTTTAATTTTTTCTTAATAAAATATAAGGGTTAAATATTTTTTGACTCCTATAAATTGAAAAATTATAAAAGTTATAAAATGCTAGATGAAATTCTCAATTTAGTTCTATATATGATCTTTTATATGTGTATAGAGCAACTATTTTAATAGCTTGAAGATATAATTTTCATAGGATCTACTAATTTTTAATAAAATAATACTATACATGCTTTTAAAGTATTAATGCCTTTTTATATTTAATGAAAGAAATTGTGAAAATTATTGACAAACTTTTTTAAGAATTGCAACAAAAATCCCAAAATATATTAAGTGCTATATGCTTGATATTTGTTATAAAATTACTTATCTAAAAGTTAAGAGGTTTGGTGAAGATGTTCTAGTAAAAAAAATTATTTTTTTACAATAATCAAGCTATTAAAATTTATAATATGAATGACTTTTACTTTGATATAATTTGATCCCGTTGACATAAATATTTTATGACAATTGAGCATTATTAATGTGTTGATATATTTGTCTACAACAATTATCAATTAAAAAAATTAAATGATAAATTCAATAAACAAGTAATATGGCTTATTACATTGAACAAAATTTTATATTCTAATGATATATTTAAATTATTTACTGCTCATAGGAATGATAAAATATTCACCAATTTAATGATGATTTTTATTGAGAAAGAAATTATTAAAACATTTAATGAAAATGATAGAAAAATTCATTTAAATTATATAAATAACAAATTAATCCTACAAAATAGCATAATTTCTCTCAAGTCCCATGAAATTTTTCTGTCATTAAGGAATTAAAGGAAATGATCAAATTACCCTCAAGTAAAACAAAATTTTCAAGCCTCAATGTAAAGTCATTTTTGTGCGTTTTTGCCTTTGCTTCGTCTTCTTGTTCTCCTCCTCTTCTCTTCTTCATGCTCTTCTTTTAGTCCGTCACTTTCTCCTTCTCCTTCTTGTCTATCTTATTTCTTTTTTAGTTTCTGTATGTGAGTTTCTCCGTTAATTGTGCTGTATTTGGGTGAGTTTCTTCTTCTCCGTGAATTTTTTTTTCTCCCATATTTAATAATTGAAGTTGACGAGGGTTAATTTGTATAGATAATTGAGGTCTTCATTTTCTCTGTTGTAAGTGATTATAGATACCTATGAATAAATGATAAATGATATGTCATTTTCAGTTGTGTTGTAAATGTATAAACCAAAGTTGTAAATAACCAATACAAAGTTGTAAATATAAAAAGAATGGTCGTTGTTGGATAAAATATAACAAATATATAATTATGATATTTGAAAAATAGACATGTTGATAAATGGCTATTTTATTATTTTAGGTTGGCATGAGAGATAATTGACATGTTGGGATGACACTAGAAGATTCAAACCTTCATATAGTTTTGTCAAAAGGGTTGTAGAATATTTTGATGTAAGTTATAGATTATGTAATTGACAACAAAACCTTATATAGTTGTCGCTTTTTAAGGTTTTATTGTCATTTAAATTAATAAAAGCTATAATTTTTTGGATTAGAGCAGTAATTCATTTTTTTAATTTAGTTAATTTATAGATGGTATTGATAAATTACAATTCCTTGCTACATTGTTGTGAATATAGGGACAAAAGTTATTAATATAAAAATAAAAGTTGCAAATTTTAAACACTTGATACATATCAGAACTTGCATATGTGAAGTTGTAAATGACTATTGAATTGTTGCGAATTTAAAAATAAATTTATTAATATAGGAACGAAAGTTGTAAATAGAAAGTTACAAATTTTCAACACTGATGTATACCAGAACCTGCCAATGCATAGTTGCGAATGACTATTGAATTTTCATAAATTTAAAAACAAAAGTTGTTAATATAAGAATAAAAATTGTGAATGAAAAATTATAAATTTTTAACACTTGATGCATATTAAAACCTGCAAATTAGGGCTTGCAAATAGCTATTAAATTACTGTAAATTTAAAAACAAAAGCTATTAATATACGAACAAAAGTTATGCATGAAAAGTTGTGAATTTTTTTTAATTTGAATAAAGGATAAAAGTGTCATTTCTTATAATTTTTTAGTGACAAAAATATCCTTTAAAACTTCTGGAGAATTATACTATTTTATGAGATCAATTTATCATTTAAATAGTTTAAAGAGATTTTGTTGTTATTTTTTTAAATATTTATACTAAATATAATAATTAATAATTTTTCTATCATGAAAAATTAATGAACAAAATTAATATAATATACATATATTGTTATATATGTATAAAATTAAATATATATATATATATATATTAAAATATTTATATCATATCAGTGATATGTATAGATTACAATCTCGGTCTTCCTTGATGAAAATTGTTGGCTGTGTCTCTGATTATACAAGCGGTACGACACTAGTGACTGTGAGCAAAGCGACTGTGCGTGCCGTGGCGATATCCCAGACAAAGCGGATATGCGTTTGTGCAGAGAGTGGTGGAAAGGCCGCTTGTGGTGAGCTGGCAGATGATTTTGTATGCAACGCTGCCTCTGCAGCGAGCAAAGTGGATGGTACGACTTGAAGGACAGAGAGGGGGTACATGCTTGAACTAATGATGGCCGCTCTGCTCTTTGGGGGCATTGTTGGCAATATTTTACTCTGTATCCAGTCGGCAAAGCAGTTCAACAGGTGTCGGGCATGGTAATTCATCCGGCCCATGACACTTATCCATCCTCGTCGTAATTACAGAGACCTGAAAACATAGCACCGTCACGTGTCATTTGGCGGAGCTGCCACCTCCTGCACCTCCACATTATTCTGCTGCGTGAGAATAAGAACAATGATAAACTAAAATAACGACCTCGATCCAAAGCGGAGTGCGACTCCCTGGCACTATGAGTCACAGCCGCGTAGTCCTCGGCGGCCATCAACATTGAATCTCCTCCACCCATCTGTCACCCCCAAAACAGACACCCCGAGAGGAAGACCCGCTCTCCCTTATAAAACCGATCCCCGTCCTTTAAAACACCTCCCATAACATTCGCTTCTCTCTCTTTCCAAGAATATGGCTTCCCAAGATCTCAAACAGCGATTCAAAGACGACGCGAAAGCCCCCGCCGCCGTGGACGGCAAGAGCAAGATGGGTGGTAAGATTAGCAACAGGAGAATGGCCATGGCCAAACGAGGCCTTAGATCGCTCACCATAGCGGTGACGCTTCCTCTCTCCCTTTCTCTGCTCAGCGCCTACTTGGGGTCCGGCAAAAGCCGTGCCAGCGTCGACCCCGTGGCTGACACAAAGCCCTTCTGGTTCCCGCCCATGTGGGCCCTGCACCTGACGTGTCCGGCATCGTGCTTCTTGATGGGCCTCGCCGCCTGGATGGTGTGGGCCGACGGAGGTTTCCATAGGCACCCCAACGCTCTCTTGTTTTACTTGGCCCAGCTTTTGTTGACTCTGCTTTGGGATCCACTCGTGTTCGGAGCGGGGGCGACGCGGATCGGCTTGATTCTGTGTTTCGGGATGTTTGCAGCCATGGTCGGGTGCTATCGTCTATTTGGGCAAGTGAATCCCATCTCCGGTGATTTGATAAAGCCTTGTCTGGCATGGACTGCTTTCCTCTCTCTTGTAAATCTTAAGCTCGTTTTTGTTTGAAGTTATTACATACGTCTTCTTGTGAAAACCGAACGGAACAGTGTTACGCACGTGTAGAAATTAATGTTGTGTAAAAGGCTCAGCGTACGGTAAAGACGCCACCCGATGTGAATATTTCCCCAGTGTTTTGTATGTTACGCCCCGGAGGGCATAAGATGAGACAGGCAGTGAGACGCGGTTTATCATTACAGATTAAATTTTTCTCTCGCGTGTTACTCCTTGTCGAGATTTCATACTGTTATCTGCGTCGGTATCTAGTCTCTACATGACACGGCATTGTGATTGTTAATGGTATTTACAATATATTGCTTAGTCCGTCTATTGAAATTTAGAAACATGGGACGATCAGGGTGATGATTCAAGCGGAGAGTTTGGATTGAAAGGTTACTTATCAGTTAATAAGTGGTTTACACTGGACTCAGCACAAAACTATTGTTTCAGATGGCTCTATTATTGCATAAATCATATTATAAGATCATACCAGACCTTACTGGCGTCATATGTCACCCAATTATGTCATGACAGTCCTTATATTATTCCTGGCCTAAACGAGAAACTAAATTGATGGTAATAAGCTTGTTGATCAAAACGTATTCTATGGCTGAGATGTCAACAAAGGAACAAGTACTCCACTAAAGATAGGCAAAAAGGTGGCAAATGAGCAAACTCTTGATCAATATTATATTGCACTAGTCAAACTTGAATCATGGCCTCAGTTGTAAATCAACAACATTCATCGCCAGCTGGGAGACAGAGGCTGGTTATTTTAAAAAACAAAAAAGAGTTTACTGTTGATCGAGTAACAGAATCAACTAATTCGAATCGTTCTTCCGTATCTTGCAGCAAATAACACAACACATACTGAAAACAAGCTCAGCCATTGAATAAAAATGATATTTCGTCCAAACTCAGGACATCTCTGTTCGAATAAGTCGGTCAAGAAATATAAACAAACGGAACCTACTCTGACGGGCAAAGCTTCCTGAGTGTAATGGAGGTCCGCCTCATTTGATCTAATTCGCGTCCTTCCCATATTTGAAACCCGGGTTTGCGATTGATCTCGTGCTTCCAGTTATACCGAGCTTCCCCTGACATCAAAACCAAGGAGCCCGGTGTGAGTAAAATGGGAACCCTGGTTGTGGATGAGCTTGATTTTTCTTCATTTTCAACGCCATCAGCTGTTGATTCAACCCTTGTAAAATGCATGACGCAAGGTGATTCTAGCGAGACGATTGCAATGCCGTCTTCAAAGCGCAAAAGGTCGACGTGTGCACAAATACCCTGAAATATATGCATTAGCATCTTGACCGAAAATAGGGCACACTCCCTTTCCAAACATGATCCAGCCCCCAAATACATAAAGGTGAAGGAGATTGTACGCAATAGAAAGAGATATAAGGCGTTAAAAAGCCTTGATGCAATGAAAGCCTTGTGTTACATATATTTATAGCAGAGAAGGCTATGAAGCCAGAAATACAACCCATTTAGTTTGTCAAAAATAAGAAATACAACCCATTTGAAACTTATATGGTCTAACAAAATAAAGAAGTAAGACAAGACTAATATTACATTCTAACAAAGATAAATCAGTTCATATTTTTTCAAAAAAAGAAGAAGATAAGTCAGATAGCATTGAAGGATCCAAATACCAAAGGTTATGAATGATGCAATAAACTCATGACTCGAAATGACCAATTTAACCAAGCATAAGATCACTGCCACGGATAAATTGAACCAAACAAGAAATTCTAGAATCAAATCCGCAAAGATATACTTGGAAAGAGTGTTCGGGGTTAAGAGTTACAAGAAAAACCAAGCTTCACTGCAGCTAAGGAATTAGTTATCGGGTAAAAGAAGAGCCGCTTAAACGGGCGTCCTAGTTAAATCATTTCCCTGGTAGATTGTGATAAACATAACAGCTCATCTCTTATTGGGGGAAGTCGATGCAGCTAACAGTATAACACTATCTACAGAGGGTTAATCATATCGCACCTCACCCGGCTCGTACACATTTACAATCAGTTGGTTGAAAAGCGGCTCTCGCCAGAGTAGGTCCCATGGCAATGCACTGGTTTGCCCATCCCCTTGAAAACCATCATCATTAAAAAACACTAATTCACGAATAGAGTCTGATAGTTCGGTAGACCAAGTCGGAAGATCACCGAACCTCATGGCCTGATTCTTGAAGAAAGGTCAGACGAATATTTTAAACCATGGAAGTTATCAAACTAGAGAGTATAGACAATCCAACGCACAGCAAAAGATGATTGGCAACAAGCAGATAATTGACCACGATAAGCAACTACTCTTTCTTTTGCTATTTCATTATAATTTATTGATAAAATACCCATTTTCTTGTTCAGATGCTTGTAAGTCTATAATTTGGATCATTAGGTGCACTCAAAGATATAACTCGAGAGAAGTTAGCCATCAATTATTAGGCTAAGTTGACTCATAATTGTTAAAATTCCACCACTAATTCAGCAGTAAAGGTATTATTCCACAAAATTATGAACCTGAAAATTTTTAGTGATGCCTTCTGTGTATTAAATTCGAACATATCCCAGGAATTGTGCGTTTGTCACCCGTTGCTAGCCGCAGAGACGCCATAGTAATAAGCAACGGGGGATTAAGACGTCTAAACTACGTAGGGGATGCTGATATGTGATATATCTGTTGTCGCAATGTTACCTTCCCCCTAACCTCGCTAGAACCTATTAAACAACAGGGACAAAAACACGTGATAGTAAACTTAATAAAGAATATATGCACGAACAAGGGGCTCAAATTCCTTAATTTAAGAATTAAAGTCACTCAAACCAAGAACTCGCAGTGTCCTTAGCACCTTAACCCTTCAATCATGATATCTCACCATCGGTTCTACATTTAATAAAGTTAAAGCCCCTGATTCATGGAATGTGTCCAATTTTTCATTTAACCGGAACCTCAGCGCTACCGCGCGTCAACTACTAAAGGAACTTATAATGTATGGAGAGTCACGTTTCACAAAACTTCCCCAATTCGATGTTACAGTGTCTAGTGATTAAAAAGCAAAATGATTGACTAACCTGATTTCTTAAGGCTTCGTTGAACCACCCTTCTGCAACCACAAATTTGAAAGCATGTAGCGTCAGCCGTCAGATTCCAGCATCATTCATCAATGAATGACAAAAACAACGTGCGCGTACACCAAAAGTCCGGAATCCGGAATTATTCAAAGTGGAAAAAGTCACCATCGGTGCGTGAATTATATAACCGAGGGTTCGCGAATATTTGGAATCCTGGATATATGTGCAGCTAGAAGATTGGGGGAACACATCGGGCGTAAGAAAAAAGGAGGAAACGAACCCTTTCGGATAGCGGAGAGCAAGATAGATTGTTGATCAGAAGAGAGAAAGTCTCTGCAGAACCAAAGGCCATTAATTTGGGGAACAGATTGGAAGATGGGGTTCTGTGCCAGAAGATGCCGCGATCGATCGTCTTCGTGCATTGAATCCTCGACTTCGCTATCGGATGATAGGCCAAAGACTTGTTCGAGCATAACCTTGTGATCATCCATGATATGGCCTCGAATCTCAGGCTGCTTCTTCTCCGGTGAGTGGGAATAGAATGAAATGACAAAAAATCGATGCCTTTACAAATGAGTTTCTTATAAGGAGAGTTCTGTGTTCCGGTCAAACAAGAAAGGGGAGTAGGGCTGCATTGGACTGCTCATTGGAGCACGTTCTTTCGTGAGAATGACTGTGTTAGACAATTCATAATTTAATTTTGTATAGTAATAATTTAAAAATTAATAAAATTAAATTTAATATATGAGATTAAAAAATTAATCCTATTAGTTTAATATTTATTATTTTTTTCTATCAAAGGTAATAATTCATTTCAATCTAATAAACTCAATTAAAATAATAAAAATATTTATAATTATAATTGTAATAAATTCAAAATAATTTTTAATATTAAGAAAAAAATATTTCAGTTATAGTTTAGATTATTTAAATTTGTAATTTAACAAAAATAACACTCAACAAACTTCAACAATCTTAAATTAAAATAATAATTTAAAAATAAATTTGATAAATTTTTATACATTCATCTCCTTAACGTTAATTAAACTTAAAGCATTCATCAAAAATAAATTAATTATAATTATATTAAATAAATTAATAGGATTAAACTGGACTAAGTGGTCCAAATCCTCAATTTCTTATTCAGTCCAATCTGAAAAACTAGTCTATTATTTTTAGCCTTTTTGGTTCTGAAGGACCAATGTTTATACAACCTGAACAAGACAAGATATCTCATGTCAAACTAGGTTGGATCAAATCAAAAGACTTTTGCACAACCCTAAGGAGGAGAGTTATGTCATACATGGAAAAAGTATAGTATAGATATTTAATACATGACTAAGGTAAAAGGTATTTCGCTGATCTCATTTATAAGGCACACTCTAAAAGGTTTATTTTATCTCATTTTATAAGTCACGATATTACTTCTTAAGTAATGCTTGAGAGGTTTTTTCAAAATTATCTTTTATGACTCATGAGAGATAAAAGTAACATAATATTATTTTTTGAATTTGTTATATAGGAAGGTATTTAAAATTTTACACACTCTTATTTCTTGTACATTTCTTTTGCGGTGACATTAATGAAATTAATAAAAATAACTTATAAAGAGGATCAAAGTAGTTCATTTGATGTTAAGAGTTCATATAAATTTTTAGATTAGTAGTTTAATTTTATAAAATATCTTTACAGTCTTCTTAATGTAAGTTTAGAATAATTATTTTTCATTAATTATTGTTATTTAAAAATAAATTTAATATGTTGAGATTTGAGAATATTTTACCAATTTATCAATGTTTGAATGTTTAGAAAATTTTTACTAATAAAAGTAGTAATATTAGGATTAAAACATTCAAGATATACTTTATGAAATTTAAAGATTGAAAATATATTTTTTATGTATTAAATATATAAAAAAATGTATATGCATTTTTTATGTTGTAGTGAAATTACTTAATGTATTTTTTTATTTTGCACATAAAAAATATTTTTTTAAAATGCCCCCACTATAGCTGTGGATACCGGCTCCGCCATTGATGTAGATTCATAACCAAAAATAAATAGTTCTTGTGCTTTGGAAATGAGAAAATTACAAGGAACGAGTAGGGTGAGTTTCATCTAATTTCAAGCACATTTTTTGAAACCGGGCATTTTCGTTTCCCTTTTTACAAGCCATGAGAATTACTTTTGAATGAATACGAAACTGAGGGATTAAAAAGACCAAGTCGAAAATAAAAAAAATATTATGGATTGGAAGGTCCAATTTTCCTCATATCAATAAGCATATTAACTATTAACCATGTAACGCTTAAATCAACCGAGGAAGGGATTTTTTTTTTACTTTTTTTCTTAAACTGTAAGTTATTGTTTCTTAACTTAATTTGATGTCTTGAGTTTGAGTTTCAATATAAATTAATTCAAGTCTCATTAAAAAATTTTAGCTTAGGACAAACCCAAAATATCAAATGCAATAAGTAAAAAATGATTTAAAATTATTCCCCAAACAAACATTCCATAAGCATCAAGCATATAACTTAAGGATAGGACAATATTATTCATCAACTATTTTTTAGGAGTAAAGTTGCACTTTCATTAGCCCTACCATTTTTTTCACTACCTGTTAATGTGAAATAATTGTAAGGTCAAGATATAATGACATTAATGCATTTCAACTCATTTCAACCATTTAACATGAGCCAAAAGAATGAAAAGCGCTAGTGATAATAACAAGAAGGTCTTATTTTAGCAGCAAAATGACGGCTAAATGTGAAATTGTTTTGTTGCCATCATTTGTAGTTTTATAATTATTTCATGTCAGCAAATAATGAATAGATTTATGGTAAAAAGATGATTTTGTTTTTAAAAAAATATTTAGAAAAAAGTTGCCACATTCTTCAACGGAGGATGCCAAGCGTTTATTAAAAAGAAAAGAAAAAGAAAGTCAGGGAAAAATGATGACCCTAGACCAAAATAAATAAATAAATAAAAATTTGATTTTTTAGTCCTTTAATTTTTAAATCACTTATAACTCAATCTCTCAATTATGATTCACTGTGACTTAGTTCTTCAATTATAACTCACCTATAACTCAGTCCCTCAACTTTTAAATCACTTACAAATTAGTCCCTTAATCTTTATTAATTTTTTTTCATATTAGCCTATATCTCACATTAATGAATAAGAAGAGAGTATTTTAAAATAATATATGAACATTTTTTATCCCTCTTATTTGATAAAAAAATTTAAAAAAATTAAAAAATAAGGATCAAGCTATAAGTAAATCAAAAGTTGAGAAATTGAGTTGCAGCGAGTTATAGTTGAGGGACTGAGTCACAGCGAGTCATAATTGAGAGAATGGGTTATAAATGAATTAAAAGTTAAATAATTAAAAGATTAATTTTTTTCATAAATAAATAAATAAAAGAAGAATGTGCTAGATCCAAGCAAACGCGACAATGATTGGATGCTCCTTGTAATGAAGCCCGCTCGACTCCTTTGCTCTTTGAGGGATTCGCGGCATGTGGTTAATGATTATTAATGCTATCCAACGCTGGAACGGGATGGTGTTGACTACATTAGGATAAGGTTGATAAATTCTCGTGAAGTTTCCCTTTCTAAGAAAGAGAGAAGATTTACATTTTATACAAAAATAAAAAAAATACTTTAAAAAAAAACTCCACCTGAATCCACCAATATTAATTTTAGAGGATTTAAATCCAACTAAGTTCGTTATCTGTCTTGTTCATTATTGTTTTATGGTTTTCTAATCAAGTCTACTAAAACAAACTTTTATAGTAATTGAAAGAAAAATATCTGAATCTCTGATTTTAAAATCTTAAATTATGTTAATTGTTGAATGATTAAAATTGAACAAAAGAAAACTTTAAGCATAAATTAAAATACTTCATGACTGGATAGTTAAAAAAATAAAAAAATAAAGTCGGGGTGACTGGAATACAAAATGGAAATATGTAAATAGTACATTTTCCCTGAAGTCGTCATGTTTTTTCTTTTCTTTTTTTGGGTTGAACAGGTAATGGATAAACATGTCTCTCTTCGGACCTGATGGACAAACACATGATACCTGGAAACAACGGGAAGATGGTTAATGGACGGGCATAAACCTCAAAGAGAAAAGGCATTACTATTACCATTGCTACTTAATACTTAATTAATATTATTTGTCCCGCCTGACAAAAGGCAATGCAATCAGGAGCCCATGTCGGCCCCGTGCAACAAATTTAGTTGGTTTGGCGTATACTTAACGTGACTGCCAAGCTTTTCCAAGCATCCCTTAGTTTTTTAATCAGATATCGAAATAGTTTACGACTAAATGTGAAAAATACATTTTCTGATAATCTGTGGAAACATAGTTGAAGGTTAAAAAAATGTGAAAGTACATTTAAAACATTAAAAAATATCTTGAAAATTAAAAATTATGGTCTACCCTTTGCCTCGGTACTCAGACAAATATATATATATATATATATATCTCTCTCTATTGTCGGCATGTTTACCTCTTAAAAAAATAGGAAAATTTGCCTAAAAAATTCACCACAAATTTATTTGCATGCGAGGATTTGGGAAATATTCAAAATTGATGTCCTTCACTGTCATTGATTTGAAGCTCCAAATGATCAGATTAGTCTCACCAAGTCCTCTCCAGTCTCTAGTGCTCATCATGGTTTCCGACAACAACTTCCACCAGTAGTCTATCAAGGCGCCATGTTCAGCTTCTTTGTTTATTGGACTAAACAAACCGTCTTTCTCTGCTCGGGCAAAGTCCGCTTATTATTCTTTCTTTCTTTTTTTTAAGCTCACGACCCCATTCCGCTCCCACTGCTGTCAGTGCCATTTTGATTCCAGACTTTGGTTTGTCCTTCTTCTATTTTCATTCTCCTTCTCGCGCTCTGCCGCTTCAAGCCCCAAGCTTATGGTGTGTTGAGTGAAACTTATGGGTATTATGTTTACGTGAAGAAAGGCCTCCTAACGAGAGTGATAATTAGCTCACTAACTTGTCTTGGATTTTTTTATCTCATTGGGAATATGTGAATGTGTGAATATCTTTAGGTTTTTTTTATACTCAATTACTGCTTAATTATGGGTTTTGGTATCTTCTCCCTCGAATGTGTGTGCATGATTTCGGTACCTTTCTTAATCTCTTTAATCTTAAGGAGAATATAGGTAAAAAAAATTGTGTGTAATTTTTGGTACGGTATGATTGATGCTTTCTGTTGTTTCTTTGTGTCATCTTCGTGGTAAAGCACAATGATTTATCATTTGGATTTGGTTTTACAGGCTTTTGCTTTGTCCAATATCTTTCGGTTGACTTACATGACTCATAACCCAAGGGGATTTTAAACTTTCATGATGTAGTATTCAGCTGAATCCATCAACATCTTTGTTGACTGGGTTATTCTTACGTTTTTTTTTTTAACCCTTTTTGTGTTTGACTTAGTTAATCACATTTGACTCGGTGTGCTATATTATGGATCAATGCTATCAATATTTCATGTCTTCGTTCCTCATTGATCATTCATTTTTTGGTCTATTGCATGAATAGAAAGGAATTAGGAACAAGTTTCAAAAGCGTCTCATAGCTGCAAAAAAGAAAAGCAACAACATGTATTCCATGGATATAGATTTGGAGAGAAAGAATAAGGGAGATGGCTTGCTAGTCATGTTTCCGTAAACTCTAAATTGCTTTAAAAAATATTGAAAAACCACCCAAGAGGTAAGTTAGTTGAATTGATTATGTGATGTTCAATATAGAATATCAATTATGAGAGTCAAGTTCATGCTCTAGACTATTTGAGGTGTGAATTGTAATGTCAATATTTTTAATATATGCATACTGAGTTGAGTGGAATATTTGTTTATTTTCATTTCACATAACTTTTACATGGGGGGAAGGGATAAGGGCATGAAATATTGGAGAGTGCTGAAAATTATTGACTATCTAGAGCCTTTTGAGCCAAACCTATGTGAAGATTATACAACGTGTACAGAGAAGCAGTGTTCTAGCTTGCTGAAAATTATCATTATTTTATTTATGTATGCGTTTTCTTGGAAATGAACTGGAAATCATAAAAGAGAGACCATTCATGTATTGCAACTATAGTGAGATTGTGTCTAGGGATGAGCATCGATCAATTTGATGCCAAAATATGTAAAACCCGTCAACCAAACCACATTAAAAATGTAAACCGAATCGAACCGAACAATGACCAAATCAAAATTTGACAGTTCAGTTTGGTCAGTTAATTTAGTTTTTTGATTTCATATTGGGCTACTTAAAATTGGGCTCATTTTTTAAAAATAGTAAAATAAATGGGATTGTAAAATTGGGCTTTTATTTATTTATTTTTTTTCAATAGGAGCCTATTTTAATTACATCCATATGACATAAAGTCCAAAGATTACAAAGGTATATAAAATCAAATACTCATGAGGGCAAGGATACCTATTTTCCAAATATTAAGACAACCAGTGAAATACTTGCACGGATGTTTATACCATATTCTAGCTTATGTGGAAATACAAAGATTACAAAACCAATGGAAAGGAAACAGTTAGGAAAAAGATTCTTACCCCGAGAGTAATGGATTCATCAGGACTAAGTTGGTGACAATATTAAAATTAAAATTAAACAGCCACACAACAATGCCATAATCCAGTCGGTCTTTAAAGTTTAAATAGCTACAGTGCCATTATCCATAGAAACCATTACAATAATCAAATATCCAGATTAGTAAAACAAAATAAAATATGTAGCCTTCATAAATAGAGCACCACAATACTAGCATCTTGCAACCTACATTGCACAAGTAAAAATCATATAAAAAGCCAAGAATTATTAATGAATTTGGTATCAAACTTATAGCAAAAAGCTAACATATAAAATAATTACATCAAGTCATTAAGAATAAAGGCTCATAGTCACGGTACATCTACATTTGATTCTATGACAATTTTTTAAAGATCTAAACATAAACATGTTTTTGCCAAAAAGATCTAAACATAAATAAAGTATTTAATATTAATGTTATTTAACCAATAACTCAATATTAAATTTAAAACAATATAACACATAATAAGCTACCTCTCTCAATCTCCTGTGCATCATCTATCTTTTCTTCTACTACAATCGGAAGTGAGTGGCAAAGCCAATCTTGAGTACAAACAAGAAATTGCACAACTTTAGGAGTTAAAGAGCTCCTAAATGAATCTAGAATGCATCCTCCAATGCTGAAAGTGGACTCAAAAGCAATAGTGAAAATTAGGACAGCCAAAACATCCCTTGCTAATTGAGAGAGAATGGGGAATCTAGGCCCACCCAACTTCCACCAATTTAAAATATTAAAATCTTCCTTATCTATCTTAATTTTTTCAGCCAGATACTTGTCAACCTCTATTTTATTAGTTCTCCCACCAAGCCTTTCAGTCATGAATTTTTTCTTTTCATGTTTAAGAATTTTTTTAACTTTTATAGCCTGGTCATCATCTTCATCAGATTGATAGCAATTAAATAATTGCTCATTTTCAACTTGCTTTGAGGGAGAGACACGCTCTTTGTATTCATTGTACAAAGAAATGAGCAAATCATTCAATTGCACTCCAACTTGCCCTCCAACCTCACTAGAATATATCTTACAAAGTGAATATTACACCCACTCAAGCTTATATTGAGGATTAAGAATAGCGGTCACAAATATCAATTTATTGATTTTTGAAGAATCTCCCCAATACTTATCAAAATTTTCTTTCATTTTATAAGCCATTGAAGAAAACTTCAAATCATCACATTTTCTCCACTCATATAAAAGGCGGAATAACACATAAATCTCATAAAAAATTTCATTGGATGTGACAAATGAAGAACTAGAAACACACAAAGTCAACTCATAAAAGTGACTTAGAAACATTGTCATCTTTCTTACACTTGTCCAATCTTCAACATTAGGCACTCCCTCCCCACTTTCAAGATCAATTCTAAAGTAAGGGTCCTTGTCCTTAAACCTCCTAAAAGCAACCTCAAACTTTTGAGCTATCTCCAATATCAAATAGGTGGAGTTTAACCTAGTAGAGACATCTAGAGACAATAATTACTTGCTTGGAATTTTCTCATTTTCACAACTCTCTTTGAATTTTTTTCACCTTAAGTAGAGATTGCCTTACAAAATGAATGGCCCCCCTTACTTTCTTTACAGAAGTTCCTATTTCTTTCATCCCATCAACAACAATCAAATTAATAATGCAGGCAACACATCTCACATGTAAAAACCAATAGCTCACAACAGAATGGCCCTAATTATTAATTTTTTCTCTCAAGCAAGACACAACAACATTATTATTAGAGGTGTTATCCACAGTGATAATAAACACTCTTTTAATCCCTCGTTCAAGCAAACATTTTTCTATTTCTATTCCAATATCTCTCCCCTTGTGATTAGAGATTGGAACAAAATTTAAAACCTTTTTAATCAAATTCCAATCAACATCAATGAAACAGGCTGTAATACACATGTAATTAATTCTTTGAATTGAAGTCAAAGTATCAGTCGTGAGGCAAATCATTTGTCTACTGTTGGTTAAATAATTCTTAAATTTGATTTTTTCATCAATGTACCGTTGAAAACAGCCACGAGCAATAGTCCATCTAGAAGGAATCTTAAATTTTGATTGAGCATAAAACATAAACCTCTTAAATCCTATCCCCTCAACAAATTTAAATGGCAGTTCATCAATCATAATCATAGTAGCCAAACTTTTCCTAATAACATCTTGATCAAATTTTCAAGTAGCAAGAACAATAGTATCATCTTCTATAGCAACATTTAAATGTGTTTTCTCAGGCTCTTCTAGCTCAAGTTGTTTCTTGTATATTGTCACATGGTTCTTTAGTGTAGTGGTACCATTTCTTTTAGGATCATTAAAAAATTATTTTTCACGATAGTTGTACTTACCTTTAGTCTCCCCATGCTCATTCACATATATAGTGAAATGATCCCAAACCTTAAATCTTGGCCTCATGGCTTGGCTCTTCAACTTTTGCAAGGAACTCACTACTTTAGTTTCACTCAATGCTACTGAGACTTTGTTTTCTTTATTAACTTTAGTTTGGTTTGTAGCCATAGCTTTAGCTTAGAAAGACATATATGAGAATGAAAAAGCAATCAAATAGGAGCAAAAAAAAGTAGAGATAGAGTAAAGAATACACATAGCTTCAGCTTGTGGGTGATTCGGATGAGATAAAGATGGAAGGAGAAAGAGAGAATGGAGACGAAAGATGAACCTCATAATGGTGCGAGATTCAGATGAGAGAACAGAGAATGTGAGCACATTGATGAATAGAGACTGTGAGAGTGGCAAAGAGCTGGAGATTGAGAGTACACAAGCGTGAGCTAGACCCAAATAAGAGCACACGAACGCGAGCTAGACTAAAAAGGCGAGAATAGAGATGAGAGAGTGACAGAATGCTAGAGATTGAGACACGAGCTAGAGATTGCAAAGACGAGAGACTGAGATACAAGCTGGAGATGTAAGATTACAGAGATGTGAGACTGAAAATGCTGGAGATAGGAGTGACAGAATGCTGGAGATTGAGACGCGAGCTGGAGATTGCAAAGACGAGAGACTGAGATATGAGCTGGAGATACAAGACTGAGAATGCTGGAGATTTGAGATGCTAGCTGAGATATGAGAGAGATGACGGATTAATGGTGGGGGTAAGAGAGAGTAAGCGACGATTGAGAATCTGAGATGAGAACTGAGACAGAGACAAGAGACCTACAGCTATGAGGCTAAGATTGAGAGTGAGCTTAAGAGTAACTGAGAAACTTAGGGTTTCTCTCAACTTTGAAGTCATATTTTTTTTAATTCTTTATTTAAATATAAAATATAAAATAAAATAATTTATAAATTGATAAATTATATATAATTTAGTCGGTTCAGTCTATTTGATTTTAAATTTTACTAATCAAATTGAACTGATCAATCAAAATATTAAAAAAATTAAATTAAATTGAAAAATGAATAGACCGAATTAAATAAATAAAATTTAATTTAATTTTTAGTTTCAATTCAGTTTTGCTTACCCCTAATTGTGTCTATAGAGTATAGCTTTGAATTGTAACAGTGGCCTACTAAAATGGTTTCTAGTGATATTGTAATTTTATATTTTAATGAAGTAAAGTTTAGTGAAGTTAAGGATATGTATTGAAAACGTAAATGTTCATGTCAAGGTATTTTTCATGAAAAATGAGAAAATTTTAGAATATCTACTTGCATTTTCATAAAAATATGAGTAAAATTTTAAAATACCTATTTGCATTTTTAAAATATTCATATGTATTTTCAGAATATTTATAAGTATTTTCAAGAAAAATGAACAAAATTTCATAATATCCATTTACATTTTTAGAATATCCTTTTGTATTTTTATGAAAAATGAATAACTTTTCAGAATATATGCATATGTGATATTTTGAAAATATGATATTAGGTATAATATTCAAACCTCAAGTTCTAAGTTGTATTCGATTATGCATTTTAGATATCCTAAAAATGCAATTCAACTTTTATTTATTTGAATAACAATTTTCTATATCCTGAAAATTTATGTTTAGTGTTATATTTTAGGACCATATGCATGTATCTTTAACTATATGCTACTCTTATTTCATAATATACAACCATCATTCAAGGAAATGTAATTTTTCTTTTATTTGTTCGAATAATCGTTTTGGATATTCTGAAAATTTTACACTTGGTGTCATGTTTCAAGATTGTATGCAAGCATCTTCAACTATATAAGACTCTTTTTTCATGAAATGCAACCACCATTTGAAGAACTATAATTTTCATTGTATTTATTTGAATATGCATTTTAGATATTTGGAAAATTTTACGCTTTGTGCATGTTCTGGGACTATGTGTAGGTATTTTCAATCATATGCATGACTCTTCTTTCACAATATGCAACCATCGTTCAAGGAAATGTAATTTTTTTTTCATTTATTTGAATATGCATCTATGGTATTCAAATATATAGAAGAAACATCACGTATGTTGAATAGTAGTCTCATATCATAGAAAAAACATTGCATGTGCATCCAGACATGTATAAAAAGATTTAATAAGGGATGTTTAAATATGCAAAAATGATATTCAAATATATAAAAGAAACATCGTATATGTCAAAGAGTAGTTGCATATTCTGGAAGAAACTTTGCATATGCATTTAAAGGTGTCAGCAAGGGACTTTCAAACATGTAAAAGTAACATTCGAATATATGGAAGAAACATGGCATGCTAAAGAGCAGTTGCATGTCATTGATATCTAAATGTATTCTTAAGGAATTTTAACAAAGAATATTTGAATAATTTATCACCAAAGGACCTTGTTTGACATACTAACATTGTATTAAATATTGACATTAAATTATTAATAAAAGGACTTTGTGGTATATTGACAGTGAAGGACTTTATGCAACATATTGATAGCGAATGACCTTACTCAACTTGTATTTTTTTTTAATCGTAAGGGTAATCTGGTTATTTGAAAATTCAAAACAATGACAGCGAAGGATCCATTTGTAGATTCTGACCCAAGTCCTTCTTAGCAAACAAACTTGTAGTGAGGTTTTTTTTTGAGCAATTTTTTCTAAAAACAAAAAACCTCAAGAAAAGCATTTGAGATTTTAATAAAATAAGTAATTCTATTTTATGTAAAAAAATGTGTTAGAACGTTTAGATCAAACATCAAAATTGTGTTAAAATGAATGTTTTGACAACTTTTAAAAGTTATAATTTTTTTATTACTTCTTTCAAATTTATTTTTGGAATTCAAATGAAGTTTGAAAAATTTGATGGTGCTTGGGAACTCTTTTTCAAAACCTTTGTTTTTGACATCACAGTTGACTATTTTGGGGTATCCAAACAAGCTCCAAATATGAAAGATTTAATATTCACCCACAATCACTTGGAACAATTGTGTGGGGGATCAACGTGCAAAATTACATAATAGTAAGGGATTAAAATTAACTTTAGCTTTTTTTATAAGTGAAAACAAAGTATGTTTTAGAAAAATTTTGTGCCATTGGTGCTTCCTCCCTCCAAAATTTGTCCCAAATCACACATTAAACTCATTGAATTCAAAACACTACATTAACAATCTATCGAATCATTATGATACTCATAAAGTATACTTGGACAATTTTTTGATAACTTCAATGAGTTTCTATTATGGTCTTGCCTTCTCTTCAAATTGATAAGGTTGGTGAGGTGAACTCTCCTCGCTCTCTTTACTTTTTTCTACTAAGTCATATCTAATAGTAATTACAAGTCAACCTCTTAGCCTAAGAAAATTCTAAAATCAATTTCAATGAAAAATATTTACTTTGATTGTTACTCCAAATTCAAAAGTCAACTTTTAAAGCACGAATATTGTTATATATTTTAAAATTTTAATAATAATAACAACATGTCTCAAATCATTGCCGAACTGATGGATTCTTTTGAAAAAAACCAATCATTAGAATATTTACCCTATTGTATTATTAATAAAGTTTTGTCATCCATGGGTGACAATAAGATTATACTGGTGAAATACAAAAGATGACATCTTTTCTTTGAAATGATAGTCCTTTCTACTTGGTCTTGGCTGGTAGATAGTTGAGTGAATTGCAAGCCTGTATCATTTTAGCTATGTTCTCAAAAGCTATGTAAAGATGTACATCTAAAAAAAAAAAAAGAACCCATAGCCAATTTATCATCAACTCGGGGTTGCCTTTTTAAATGTGACTGAGGGTAATAGCTCATGCAAATTGTTAACACTTGCAGTCGGAATGAGAGTGAGGATGGTCTATTCTAAAATATTGCAATCAATGAGTATCATTGTGTATTTCAAATGTTACATTCTACTCCATCTATCTTAAATTACAAGATAATTTTAAAGGTATTTTAATGTCTCTAAATACAAAAAAAAAGTTGATGAAAATAAAGTTTTATTAACGATGATATTATAATATTACTCTTCAAGTGAAAAGATAATTGAAATGATTATAGTGTATTTATTAAGCGTGTAAATTTTAAGTTATAAAAAATGAAGAGCATTTTTAACAATTTATATTTTATTTTGAAAAAATAAGTTTATAAAGTGTCATTACCAAATTTTATCAGTATGCATAATCTTGTCTCAAATTGAAGAGAGTGTTAATAATAATGTCAAGATTAATAATTTTGTTAATTTAGCTTGGATTAATGAAAAACTTGAATAACAACCATAAAATGATTTCAGCAGTGCTGGGCTGCTTCTTACTTGACTAGTTTGCAATCTTTATTTTTTCATGGACCTTCACGAAATTTAATATCTCTGTTTGTGAGGGTGGGAACATTAATACATACTCCATTCAAAAATATAAAATATTTTTTTACAAGTTAAATATTTAAAAAATATAAAACATTTAGTATTTTAGTATGAAATTAATGTGATTTTTTTTAGAATTATCCATCATAAATAAATCACTTAATATTTACTTTAAAAGAAAATACTCTATTAAATATAGAAAAATGATGTTAGTTTAATAGCAACCAACTACTTTATTAAGGTGAGAGTTAGTTAAAAATACTTTATATTTTTTAACAGAATGAGTAAATGATCACACATAGTGAACAATCACATAATTACTACTTATTCTGGTTTAAAATACAAATATTTTTCCCAGCTAATATTAATCCAAAATATAAACATTTTAGTATTTGTAAATAATCCCTTTTTTTTTCCGTTGATCCATTGTATTTTTTAACCTATATCCTTGTGTCTCATAACACATTAGAGCTAGAGGTAAGAAGAAAAAAAATAATATGTATTTTCATAAAAAATAAAGAATTGGCATGCAAATTATCGTTGAGAAGTGTTCATATTTTAAATCGAAGGAGCATCAATTAACATCAATGTGAAATGTGAATTTTATATAAATATTTATTACCATTTGCAATAAACAGGGCAGCTCATTCACGGGGCTCGTGACACATCATAGACCCACCTATTTCTACAAGCAACTAACAAATTTAATTTAAAAAATTTAATACCATAAATGATCGTTCACGATGAACTACTTCTGTTTAATAAAATTTATGGAAAGGAATGTCATTAGTGATGAAAAAATTCCAACCATCACGTTCAATGCAGCGTCTATCTCATTTTGTTTCTACACGTAATTTCAATTAAAAAAATGATGATTTGTTTAGTGAATATTCACACACGCACAAGTAAAGGAGACTTTTTTTTTTTTTTAAATATGTTTGCAGTCCTTATAATTTTTCTCAATTACAAGTCGGGTTTTTACATTTTATTTTATTTTAATTGAATTCTTGTAGTTTGATCTATTAATTTATTTTAATAAAAAAATTAAGACTTTTATATTTTTATTAGAATATTATATAATTTTAGAATTAATTACATAACTTATATAACTCAAAATTTATATAATTATATTGTTTTCTAAATTTTTTTTATACATATAGAATTTTCATAAAAAATTAATAAAAATATAAAAAGTGTATTAAATTATTTTTTTCTTTGTATGATAAAAAATATTAAATAAACTTTTCTTACAAACTCCAACATTAATTTTGTTTTGGGAAAATGAATAATTTATTATTAATTTTAACCTTAGATTGATATATATAATAGATTAGATTGGAAAGGTTTGATTAAAACAAAATAAATTATGATAACTTCATTTTAATTGAAAAAAATTATATAAACTTGTAGATTAATTTTCTTCTTCTTTTTTTAATAACTTTAAAACGATCCACTTCAAATCAAATGACTATCACAAAGTAAGGGACGAGACAATATTGGCCAAAAAAAAAAAAGCATCAAATCAAACATAACACTCTCTCTTGTCCCTATTACAATACAGGGTATTTTTAAGTATTTCACCGAAATTAAGTAATAATAGTTTATTGATGAGCTCTAAATTAAATTTATAATAGGCATGAAATTGTAAAATGGTAACAAATGCTTCCATGTATCTTGCATGAGTGGCTAGATAATCCTTTAGAATGTACGGTATAATAGAGACATGAGGGAGCATGCAACACAAATTGTGGCCAAAACATGTAATACGAATTTTAAAACAAATTATGAATTATGAATATGAATACGAACCTGGAGGTGAAAACGGGTCCTCACTGAACAAGTGGTTAAAAGCTTATATTTCTCTGGCATGTAATTATTAATTATTAACTAATTAATTTACTGCAATAAGACAAGTTTGAATTAAATAATGAAAACTAACCACTCACCCTATAGTTTTGACTCTATTATCTCAATTTTTAAACTTTCACCTGATGCATCTTAATTTTTAGAGTTTGACTCAGTTGTAATTTAATTTATAAATTTTAATTTGTTATAATTTAATTTATATAGTTTTGATTATTTTAAACATTAGTCGTCAAGCTTCAATAAATAATTTTAATCTTGTAATTTTATTTTTTAAAATACAAGTACGAATATTTTAAATAGTTAAAATTATAGAAATTGAATTATATTGAACCAAAGTTTAAAGTTTAAATTATAATTGAGTTAAAATTACAAGAATAATTGCACCAAATTAGAGTTTAGATACTTCCTTACAAATGGATGAAAACTATATAAATTAAATGATTAATTTGTTTAACTAAAAAACACACGACTATATGCATCACATTTACTGGAACTGCATTTTAGATTGGGAAAATGACAATTGTGAATCCCATAAAATCATTGATTGGAATTAGAAACCTCGAATTATTAAAATTTTAATAATTGACCATGATATTTATTTAGAATTAAAAACATGTATGAGTTTACAAGATTACCCTCACCTAGAAAAAAAATACTACTAAAATTATTAAGATGGGTTGGGACTATTGTTAGTTTTAGTTGAAAAAACCAAGATAACTTGGGAATGGGTTATTTTTCAATATAAAATTAAAGTTTGCTTGTGAAATTTTCAAAAAATACTTATGAATACGCAATAGTTACTTAAGAATTTACCAAGATCACCATTAAATATGAAGCAAATTACTTCCTCAGGTCCCATTTATAAATCACATTTTAGAAGGTTCATTTAGTTTCATTTATAAGTCATAGTGTAACACTTTAGGTAATAATTGAAAAGTATTTTTAAAATTACCTTTCATGAAAGGTAATAAATAACATGAAATCACTTTTTGAATTTGTTATATCCAAGGCATATTTGAAATTCTACCCACCTTTGTTTTTTATACTTTTTTTGTATTGATATTCATGAGATTGATAGAAATGACTTATAACGAAAATTGAATGAGTATTTGTGAATTTTTATAAAAGCAATAAAGAACACCGCCAAAATTACTATCATAGGCTAAGATTATTGTTCATCTTAATTGAAAAAACCTCAATTCTAAATGTTATAAGTTAGGATTATTGTTAATTTCATTTTCAAGTATGGATTTGATTTTTCCAACTGAAATTAGTAATAGTCCCAAACTATAATAGTAATTTTAATTCTCAAGGCAATTCTGCAAACTCACACATGTTTTTAATTATAAATAAAAACTATAATTCATTATTGAGATTTTAATAATTTAAAATTCTTAATTATAATTAATGATTTTATGAAATCCTTAATTGTCATTTCTCTTTTAGATTTTGTATAAATCTTACAAAGACTTATCAGTTTGAATTAAAATGCTAGTCATATAATCAATAAAAGTTGGTTTAGTTAATAAAAATTTCGCCCATAATTCACACAGTTGTGTGATTAAATTTTATTATTAATATGATAATTTTATTAATAAATAATTTATAAATACTTCAATAAGCATTTTGAATTTAGAATCGTGCCATCTTGGTGAGTTTAAAAGTCAATTCACCTAAATTTTTGTTCACAAAAAAAAAAAAAAAACCGGTCGAATTAGCAAACCACAATCTTTGTTTAATGAAACGAAACGAGTTGACCGAACCTGGTAAAGACCATCTCTCAGGAAGGCTGGCTGGCTGGGTGCTCTCTCACTCACTCACGCTCGCTGGCTCGCTCGCTCTGCTTCGCGTGGTGTCTTACAGCTCGCGAAACAAATTGTGTCCGGCATTTCCCTATCTAATCGCAGGAGGCGTTAGCTGAAAATTCTTTCATTTTCTCACTCACCACCGCTTCACACCACACCCCCTCTGTCCTCACCTCCTTCCTTTTCTGCATCCTTTTTGTAAAAATATTTCCTTTCTCTATTTTGTATTCCTTCCCATATAAAAACCACCTACGCAAGAACCTTGACAACGGATCTTCCGCAACCATTCATCCTCGACTCTCTCCGCGGCTGTTTGATTCTCTGCCTCCGGCTTAGTCTTGTCGGATCAGATACCAGGTGGGACTGACAAAGACGAGAACTGGGCCGACATCATGGTTGAAACCAGGCGCAGCTCCTCTTCTGCCAAGCGCTCTCTCTCTTCAACCCCTCCTTCCAACGCCAAACGATCTAAGGTATTTTTGGGTTTTGTCTTTTGTGGTTCCTGTCTTCTGTGTTGATGTGGATTTCCTCATGGGTCGTCTGGGTTTGTGGTTCTCGTCCCAATTCGAGCTTTCCTTCATCGATTTCTGTTGGGTCTTGATTGATGGCTATTCAAAACCTAGGTGTCCGAGGATGCATCGTCAACCAGTCTCCCATCGGCTGAAATTTTTGGTCAGGTCAACGAATCTGGAAATGAATCTCGAGAACCGGAGCTGCGGCCATCCGATCTGCCAGATGCCGATTCGTTGAAGGCTGTGGACCTGAGTGATGCGAGGTTACCTGAGAAATCCCCTGCAGTGGCTGTCGAAGGCGAGGCTCTGGTGTCGCCGAGGTCTTCAGGTGCGAAAGTGGTTTCTTTTTTTTATGTTTTTTTCGTGATTTATAGTATTGATCTTTGTTTGGGTGCATGCATGCTGTTTTTGCTGATTAGTCCTATAATATGGCAAGCTCAGATGAAACTGCGGTGGAAGCGGAGAAATCAAAGTCTGTTGGTGTGGCGGCGCATGGGCGGTCAAAGAAACGCCCAGCAAAGTCCACAAAATCGAGCGCCAAGGCTGCATGGGGAAAGCTTCTTTCTCAGTGCTCTCAGGTGTGTTTTCCACTCCGTTCAAGATTTTTATGCCCTCCTTTGATTTTAGTCTTCCCCCGGGCCTTGAATCCCAGAGAAGGAGTACTTCCTTCTCACATATGCAAGAGCAATGCATGCTCAAGAGACATTCTCTTAATTTTAAGATTTCAAGGCTAATGAATTTGAGTTGGTCTCGACTCTTAAATGTCCAATGCTGTATGCTTCAGCGTAATCCTTTTTAGCTGTTATGAAGTTTGCCTATGAATATCCTGGGCATAAGTTGATGGTGATTTTGCAATGCCCAAAATTACTTGGTAGGTTTCAATCCGTCCTGGAGGAGTGAATCAGTGGTAAACAGAAACTAATGACTTAAAGACGCAGTTTTGGCAACATTGACACATTTGAAACTCTTATTGTGCTTCTCAAAACTGAAGTTTTTTTTTTTAGTTATATCTGATAATTAGCATTTCAGACATTAGGATACACTCAACTTCGTGTAATATTTTCATTTACTTGGTCTCAGTGTAAACAATTCGATCCCCAATGGGTCTTCTTTTAAATCATGAATTTAATTTGAGGACGAGAGTTTGTTTCTTGGGACTTGAATCTCTATCGACTCTGTTGCAGTCTTAGTTTGGATAAATTCTTCAACACTTTATGCAAGGGTTTAGATTTTGTGTAGTTTATATCAAATTGTCAGTTGTTATCTAGCGGTCATTGGGAAATCAAGTGTGAACGAGGATGGAAGGCAAAAAGGGCACAGAGACACTCATTTACACCTTATCATCCATTGGTCGGCCGTTCTGTCAAATTGAAAGCTCTTTTTGGTCAATGTGATCAGCGCGCACACACACACACACACACACAACACCCTTTGCATTCAATGTTCCTCTGTGCAAAAATCTTTTTTACTATGGTCTTTCTTATCAAGAGAATTGAAAATTTAATAGTTTATGCTTTTACCCTGTTAATGCTAGTTTTACTGTTATCTAAGTTGGAACTATATAAAAGATGCTCAATTAACAACTTTTGGTGTATAGATGCTTATTTCTTTTATTCCAATACTTCTATCATTTCTTGTGTTTGGTCATAAAATATATTGGAAGTAAAAGGTTAGGCATTTCAATTCCCCTTCTTGCACTAACTTTTAAGCGATGCACAAGAGAAATTCTTCTGGTTATATCACTTGCTTCTTGTGTCGGTTTGGGATTAATCTTTTGTATATTTTTCCTCTCATGCCTCTCCAGAATCCTCACTTGTCCATGTGCGGGCTCTTCAATGTTGGTGGACGTCATTGTGATTTATGTCTTAAAGATCCTGCTGCTGGTAGACGTCAATGTGATTTATGTCTTAAAGATCCTGCTGCTAGTAATATTTTGTGCAAATTGAGGCACATAGAGGTAGGGCTTCCTCCTTTATCTCTTGGAATGTGAGTTAGGCAGCTCAATGACTTAGGGTCTATCTACTGTCATGTTTATCATAAAAAAGTGATAAAAACAATTATATTTTTGATGTTTGCTGGAAGATCAAATGCTAATTTTTAAAAGTTACGAATAATCAATACTTGTTCAGCTTCAATGACTGGGTCCTAGCTTTGCGCCAACTAATGGATATTACTTTATATTATAATCATGTCTTTAATTTACTCCTGACCATGATTGTTATTTTAACTCTGCGTAGCGTGGAGGTGCATCTGTTGCATTACTGGAAGTTATAGGAGGTAAAGGTGTTGTCCAAGTCAATGGAAGGAACTACCATAAAAATTCCCGTGTGATCTTAAGTGGTGGTGATGAGGTGGTCTTTAGTTCTTCTGGCAAGCATGCTTATGTATCCTTTTACAGATGTTTCATGTGCCACCTGTATGAGAACTTGTCTGCTTCCATTTTGAAGTATTTATTTACTTCTTTGTTCATTCTTCTTTGCAAGCTTCTTTTTGTGCCTGAGGAGGAAAGGCACTAGTAATGCATTCTTTCTAGTTCTGTTTTTCATTTTAGTGCCTATATTGTTCTTATCTTTCTATTATTGAAAAATTTGGGGCTCCTTAACTTGGAAATAGATTTTTCAACAGCTCAGCAATAATAATATAACTGCAACAGGGGTATCCCCTTCTGTAAGTATATTAGAAGCCCGAAGTGCACAAATTAAGGGAATGCGAATTGAAGGATCTGGGGACTCTTCGGCTGTTGCAGGAGCATCAATATTAGCATCTTTGTCTAACCTTCATAAAGATTTATCTCTCCTTCCACCTCCTGCTAAAATTGGGGAGAATGCCACTCAGAATGCTGAGGTTTTGTCTGTGACTTCTGGCCATAGGGATGATAGCGTGGACAATGAAATGAAGGATGCCACCAAAAATGATGATTCAACTGGAGGTATTTTATCTGAGAAAACTGTTCTTGCATCCTCTGCTGCTGCCAAAGAAAATCCTCATCTTGATGGCATGGAAGTAGATGCTGGTGTGGATGCAGATGTCGGGAAGGTAAATGGGGCTGCCTATGAACTAAGGCCATTGTTGCGTATGCTTGCTAGTTCTAGTACTGAATTTGATTTGGGTGGAAGCATTTCCAAAATATTGGAAGAGCGGAAGGATTTAAGAGAACTCCTCAAGGATGTTGACCCCCCTACAATCTTGGCATCAACAAGGCGGCAAGCATTTAAGAAGAGTTTACAACAAGGAATTCTAAATCCTGATGATATTGATGTCTCATTTGAAAGTTTCCCATACTTTCTAAGGTGCGAACATATTTTCCATGCGGAAGTGCTGATAGTTAATGCTTATCAGATGTTTAATTATAATTATGACATTTGTAGCTTGGTGTCTTGTTTTGTTACAGTGATACAACAAAGAATGTTTTGATTGCTTCTACATACATTCATTTGAAGTGCAATGGTTTTACAAAGTATGCTTCAGACCTCCCTTCAGTGTGCCCAAGGATATTGTTATCTGGTCCTGCAGGTGGCGATGTCATTTTTGTTCATATTCTGTTTCTTTCTTTTTCAGTGGAGTCGCAATTTAATTCTATATTAATCTTTTGTAGGTTCGGAGATATATCAGGAAACTTTGTCTAAAGCCCTCGCAAAACATTTTGGTGCCAGGCTACTGATTGTGGATTCGCTTTCATTGCCTGGTGTATGTTTTCTCAGACATTAATTTGTTGATTTGCTGGAGATTTTGTAGATAGCTATATTACTGGATTAAAAATTTTATGCTCTAGTCCGCTTATTCTATGAGATTGCTTTCTTGCTTTTGTTGAGACGTGGCTTCATCTCAGTCTCTGCATTGAGATAATAGTTTAATGATTGTTTTTACTGTGCAACTAACTTTGCAGGGTACGCAGCCAAAGGAGTCTGATTCTGCTAAAGAAAGCTCTAGGCCTGAGAGAGCATCTATGTTTACAAAGCGTAGCGCACAGGCTGCCACATTACAGCATAAGAAGCCAACTTCCAGTGTGGATGCTGAGATTGTAGGAGGATCAACATTAAGCTCTCAGGCCATGCTGAAGCAAGAGGTATCTACTGCGTCATCTAAGGGCTCTCCCATAAAAACAGGTATGCTTTTTTGTCAGCATACTTATCTATAATCTTCATGTTAACCACCTATTATCATTTACAATTATGCTTTGGTGGCAGTTTGAACACATTAATGAGATTATACTTGACACAAATTGCAGGTGACAGGGTTAAATTTGTTGGTAATGTTCCTTCAACCAGTATGTCGTTAACAAATTATCCTTCTAGGTAATGTGTTATGGAAGAACCATAAGTATCAATGTTTTTCAGTCTGAGCCTTATCGGTTGATCAGATATTGTATAGGTGTGACATTTCTCTTTAGTCATTTTTAAGCTGGATATGTTTGGAAGCAATTTTAAATTCTAATATTGCATAACCTTGTTATTTGCTATGCTATCAATTGTTCGTGTCAGATGCTTGAGATCTTTGCTTTTTCGTATTTGTTCTTATGGGAAGTTAAATTTTATTGTCTTTATGCTTTTAATGATTGGGCAGGGGACCGAGTTATGGCTCCCGTGGAAAAGTTCTTCTTGCTTTTGAAGACAATGGGTCATCAAAAATTGGAGTCAGGTTTGATAAGTCAATTCAAGATGGCAATGATCTTGGAGGCCTTTGTGAAGAAGATCGGGGTTTCTTTTGTTCTGGTGATTCACTTTATATTTATTTTAGCACTCCTGTGTCTGCATCCACTCCCTCTGCAATTTGCTATTTTATGTCAAGAAGTTGAAACTGATTTATGCTCTACACTGTAGCTAATCATTTACTACGAGTTGATGGCTCTGGAGTGGATGACAATGACAAGCTTGCAATAAATGAAATTTTTGAGGTGGCTTACAATTTTTATATTTGTTATGAAGATCTGTCTTCATTCTTGCTGAAGTGTATTTATCATGCTCTTATGCTGTGTTAATGTACATAGGTTGCCTCGAATCAAAGCAGAATTGGTTCGCTAGTGTTGTTCATGAAAGATATAGAGAAAGCTATGGCTGGAAACACTGATATTTTGAAGAGTAAATTGGAAAGTTTGCACCAGAATGTTGTTGTAATTGGCTCGCATACCCAGCCAGACAATCGCAAAGAGAAGGTGGTGTTTCATTATTGTATTCTGTCAGCTTTTGATTGGTGGGACTTTACAATTTAAGAAAAGTTAGTGCTGCTAATTTAAATGGCTCCATCTTTATGCTTGCAGACCCACCCAGGTGGCCTTCTGTTTACCAAGTTTGGGAGCAATCAGACTGCACTGCTTGACCTTGCATTTCCGGTACAATCAACTACCTTTCTGGAAAACATGATATATTTCTCTGTCTATTTGTTTGCTGAACTATGTTACTAATTAGTCATTCTATTTTTCTTTGACATGACAAATACTCTGCATCTTTTGATATTTAATATTTTTCTTCGCCATTATTTTCTTATAATAAGTTGCATTACAGTGTGTTTGGATTGAAGGAATGATCAATTTTTTAAGTAAAATAATTGATTATTGAGAAAATTATCCAAACAGCCTTGTTTGTACTTAATTGATTATTTGGGCTGGAATCGATTTTTCATAAAGCTCCTCCTGGCTGCTTTTTGTTCATCAATTTTACCGGTACAGTGTATTAATTATTTGGGTGGCAGTTAAGTTTTTGTTTGTGTCAGCAGCAATGGATATTCCATTTCAATGACCCGCTATTCCTCTTTTTCCAACCATCTATAAAATACTGGCGGGAAAAAAAAAAAGCACACTTGGAGATTTTTTCGAGGATTTAAAATTATTCTGTATTTCATCAGAAAACACATATCTTTTAGCCAATAAAAAAATTAATATATGATAAAATGATACCTTTCAAACTTTTTTATTATATATAATCATATTTCTATTAGACAATTCTGTTTGAGATATCCTGGGACAATTTGTTCGAGACATGATAAGTATTAAATTTTGACACATCTCACACTGAAAATTTAAACATTGATTAGCGATTGCTTCCTTTCATTACTTTCAAAATCTTATAAAAATGGATGAGATTTTTTTAGTCTAAGTATATAAAACAACTATCTAAGGTTGTTAAACTCACAAGTTTAAATAAATTCGTGAGAAAAATGTAAACTTAGATTGCAAACTCGTGTAAACTCGTAAGAGTTTATTTTTATTAATAAATATCCATTAAAAGATAAAACTAATGTGTAGTATTTGAGAATTATATCTCTTTTATTAAAGTTATTTGAACATAGATATGTTGAGTTATTTATTTACATAAATTAAATTGTTAATATTAATATAATTTAATTTTCTATAATTAATCAGATATATAAGTTAAATGATATATTTTACTTCTTAAATAAAGTTTAACAAATTTAATAATATTATATACAACTTTATCAATAATTTAATTTTAAAAAGTAATGTCCTTCAAGGTAATTTGCGCAGCTAAAGTGATTCTGATTATATCATCCAAATATCTTCAATTCTGTTAAAATTAATTTTTAAAAAATAATATCTAAATAGATTGCGTTTTGACATGATCGATTATAGTCAAAATCAATCATGTTAATTAATTATTTTTGTAATCAATTATACCCAACTAAAATTTAAATGGGCTCTTAGTTTGTTTAGTGATGATTATGCGTTTTTCAAGTTGCCAAGTCGTTTGATTGTGGGAGATGCATCTGCTTACATTAGCTGGGTGTATTATTTTCATCTTTGGGTTCGGGCAGTGATAGTAATAGTCGGACAAGGAGAAAGGCAACCTATTTTTCAATTGCCTAATTACTTGCATGTGAAAACTCCAGGTGATTGGATGACTGCAGTGGTTGTGATGCTCATAGGTTTTTATTAATTTCCTAGAATGAATTTACTATGGTTCATCCATATGATGGACTAATGTAATCTGATTCGGAGATTGTTGGAAAGCTGAGATAGAACCTTAAAGGTCACAGACTAATGCTTACATTTTTGTGCTTTGCTTGATTCTTGCACCTTATCCTGCCCACAAGTACATTTCGCACATGGACTTGTCATTTTGAATGCAATATGGCTGATTTATTTCTGGAACATCAACAACTTTGTTCTAACACAATATTATAGTCTGTAGATTTTGTCCTGCGAGGAGTTAAGTAACAGCAAGTTTCCTTTACTCAGGATAATTTTAGTAGGCTTCATGATAGGAGCAAAGAAACCCCCAAAACAATGAAACAACTTAGCCGCCTTTTCCCCAACAAAGTGACAATACAGTTGCCTCAGGTATTGCGTTAGATGAAGTTTATTGTACATTCATTCTTTGGGTATCTGCATATCATGTACACAATATCAATTGCAACTTGTGCCATTGTGTAGGATGAGGCTTTGCTTTCTGATTGGAAACAACAGTTGGAACGTGATGTTGAAACCATGAAAGCTCAGTCAAATGTTGCCAGCATTCGTACAGTAAGTATAGCAATTTCTCCTGCTGATTTTCTCATTCCTCTACTTTACTTTGTTTCCTTCTGTTGCATTTTGTGCACGATGTGCTTGGTTTTGGATGAAACCAGTTATAGTGTGAGTTGGTTTGGATGAACAATTCTTCTGAGTATTTATAATGGAGATGCTCCTTGATACTCTTCCCCTTGCAAGTCCACCTGTTTTTATGTTGTTTTGGCTTTTGTTGTTTGGTGTGTATTGCCTTCATGCTAGGGCTGGGTTTTTCTTTGAAAATTGGGAAAGCTTACGTTTAAGTAATAAAATGACCTTGTCAAGTGGTGTTTCTGTAATTTTGTAGACTTCACTTGGATTTATAATTTATTAGATATTGAATATTACTTGTAAAGCATCTTATTAGATCATTCAATGATTTCAGGTTCTCAACAGGTTTGGATTGGATTGCCCTGACCTTGAGACTCTTTGCATTAAAGATCAAGCCCTAACAACTGAAAGTCAGTATCTCTAAATGTTGCACCTCCATTATATGTACAGTATCGAGATTAGCTGCAGTGCTTTTGTTGACATGTTATATTCTTTCACTAGGCGTGGAAAAAGTCATTGGCTGGGCTCTAAGTCATCATTTTATGCATCAATGTGAAGATTCAATCAAAGACTCTAAGCTTGTGATATCTACTGATAGGTTGTACTCATCATTTGTGGTCATCTTCATATTGTATATAAAAAATTGAGCAAAATATATGTTTTGGCCTTGAACATATTTTTAATACAGTGTTTTGTCTTTCATTGCTACAGCATTAAGTATGGGTTAAACATTCTACAGGGCATTCTAAGTGAAAGCAAGAACTTAAAGAAATCACTGAAGGTAATTTTATCTTTTACTGCTATATACTTGTGTAATTCTTACAATTGTATTAATTGCATAAAATTCTTAACTCAGGCCTTTTCCATCTAGTCTGTTTACACTGCACAGATCGAATCATATAATTAATTCCTTTCAATTTTGATAGTCAAATTTACCATTGATGATAGTATAATGAAATTCCGAGTCATTTACCTGGCAGGGTATTCATTTTCTCTTTCGTTCAAGTCTATGGGTACTTTATCGGGATCCATTTTGTTTATTTATTTTTGTTACAGGACGTGGTTACTGAGAATGAATTTGAGAAAAAACTTCTTGCCGATGTTATCCCACCCAGTGATATTGGGGTCACTTTTGATGATATTGGAGCCTTGGAAAATGTAAAGGATACCTTGAAGGAATTGGTCATGCTTCCTCTTCAGAGGCCTGAATTGTTCTGCAAGGGACAGTTGACTAAGGTGGGGACTTCTTCTTTTTGGCTATCTGAACCTGTTCTGAAGTTGTTCATGCTATATGTTTAGCTTCTCACTGCAATTTTAATGATTGCAGCCTTGCAAGGGAATATTGCTCTTTGGGCCCCCTGGTACTGGGAAAACAATGCTTGCAAAAGCTGTAGCAACTGAGGCTGGAGCAAATTTCATCAACATTTCAATGTCGAGTATCACTTCAAAGGTATTAATCTTACTAATGAATCATTCTTATGTTGTTGTCTTATTTTCTTTTACAATCTTAAGACACAGAGATCACCATGAGTTCATTGCAGTGGTTTGGTGAAGGAGAGAAGTATGTCAAAGCAGTCTTTTCTCTAGCAAGCAAAATCGCTCCAAGTGTTATTTTTGTTGATGAGGTCAGTGTTGTGCATCATATACATCTTGTGAAATCTTATGTTGCTTGCTTCTTGTGTGATTGGAGTTGTCATGCTTGTTCTAAGTTCTTGCTGATCATGTTTGGTTTGTTTTGAGGTCTGGAAGGTTGATAGCATGTTAGGAAGGCGTGAGAATCCTGGTGAGCATGAGGCTATGCGTAAGATGAAGAATGAGTTTATGGTGAACTGGGATGGTTTGCGCACAAAAGATAAAGAGCGTATACTTGTTCTCGCTGCAACAAATAGGCCTTTTGACCTTGACGAGGCTGTTATTAGGAGGCTTCCCCGACGGTAAAGATATATTTTATTTGATTCTTGATATATTTGTTATACAGATTGTAGACCCTTAACTTATGATCTTCATTCAATGTACAGATTGATGGTTAATTTGCCAGATGCACTGAACAGAGAGAAAATTCTCAGAGTCATCTTAGCGAAAGAAGACTTGGCACCTGATGTTCAGTTGGAAGCAATCGCAAATATGACTGATGGATATTCAGGAAGTGACTTAAAGGTTGTCTTTCTGTTCTTTGTTCTCTAATTCTTGGATCTTGAGTCTTTCTGCTTATATGTCCTCATTATGTTATGCTTTTGGCTGCAGAATCTGTGTGTTACAGCAGCTCACTGTCCAATTAGAGAAATCTTGGAGAAGGAAAAGAAGGTTAGTTCGTGATGGTTTTCTCTTTTTTGTTTAATTTGTAAGTTTCTTGCCTGAGGGTCTCATTGCTGTTTATCTTCTTGGTTATATGTTCATTGTTTTCATCAATTGCATCAAGTTTCATGAATCAGCAATTTTAAGACGAATGCCTCATAACTTTTGATCAAGCTCACGTGTTGCATTTCTGTGTTCTCTTACCTATATTCCCTGAGTATCAGAATATTTTGCATGGAATTCTAGTATTATAATTTTGTGCTGGCTTGACTCTTGTGATTTTTTGTTTATTAACGTATCTTCTGTTAAACTGGCAAACAACTGGTGTGATGCACATTAGGCTTTATTGAAATGACTTAAAATGATTAAAGCTTCTCCAGTGGATTAAAAATATCAGTTCAGGCACTTTACTCAGCAGTAAATAATAAGAATGACACAAGTTCAAAGCAAAGAATGAGATTTGATAAAAAAAGTGTATTTTGAATAATCTATTCTTGATTACATGAAAAATATGCCAAGAATAAAAATTTAAGTAATGAGTGAACAAAAGTTAAGGGTCAGTAATCAATAAATTTCATGTGGAGGCCTTTAAACTAATTACTATGAAATGAACATGCATTAGAAAAAAGTGGAGTGACATCTATTGAGAAGAAAATGGTAGAAAATTGTTTGAGATGACTTAGATATATATAGAGAATGTTGTGGGAGGCATCGGTGAGGAGGGTGGAATGGATAACCTTGAACACTGTTGATAGAGTACTGAGTAGCATGAGATAATGGGTGATGTGGGGGAATTAGAGAGATATTAGAAACAATTATTATTTTCAAGTTATTTTAGATGTTATCTGTTTAATGATATTTTTAGATCATTTATCTGTTTTATTGAGTGGTCCTTTAGTTTAGGAGTAGTGGATTATGGTACTTGGAGATTAAGTTAAAATTCTTATTTATTTATTTATTCTTCAGGTAGTTATTCCCCATTATCTTAATTATGAATTAATGGGAGTATTTTTATGAATTATTAGTTATTGTTCTGTCTATAATATTGTGGCACGTATCATGTAGAAAGATCTGGAAATACGATCATTATTTTGTTATATTTGTGGAAATTCTCCTTGAGCTTTATTAGTTGTACGAGTTTAAGATTTTTGCTCATCTTCTATTAAATATTTTCCTTCATCTTTATCAATTTATGAAGTTAGATTCTGTTTGCTCCAAAAAAAAAAAGAAGTTGGATTCTGATCTCATATTTTAATAAAGATTTATCTTTCTTATTTCTTTCTAGCTGTCTTGGATCCTATCACCTGTAAGGAAAATCAATGAGATTACTTATTGAAGTTGTTGAATGAGAACTCTTGGTTTATAATATTCTTAGAGGTTTGGTTGATGATAGAACACAATGGTGTCGTATAATCTATATAGTGGACTCCATCTAGTAAGATAAGGCTTGTTGTTTTCAATTAACATTTGTTTTGCATGCTTTTTTGCTGGAATTCAGCCTGTCTTTGTAGAATTGAAGAAAATGAGATCTTTTTGTTGCCTTTACGATGGAAATCAAGATTTTTTTCCCTTGATTTTTTGATTCTTCTGCATGAATTTTATAATTGGATGTTTGCGTTTCTTCATCTGGTGCATGCATTATAGTTCAGAGCCTTTTCATCTCTTCCTCACTTGGGCCGCAATTAATCTTTCAGGAGAGAAGTTTGGCGTTGTCTGAGAGCAGACCTTTGCCTGCATTACGCAGCAGTGCTGACATTCGATCCTTAAAGATGGAAGATTTCAAGTTTGCACATGAGCAAGTATATTCATTTTGTTGTCCAAGTTGTCTACATTTTCTCTTGTTTTTTATTGTGATGGAAATGTTTGGTTCCATTGGTCAAATGTTATTTCAAATAACAGACCTGAAAGGGAGGAAAAATTAGAGTTAAAGATCAATACCTGAGATAGTATTTGTTTCTTGTGTCCCTGCTTTTTAAGCTGTATAATCACAGACATGGCGATGTTGAACCAACACCAAGCATAAAAAAGGGGGGGGGGGGATTTGGGATTTGAAGTAGAGGGGACTACTGGCATGTCAACTAGTAGGAAAATCCTAAGAAAAGATCATAATCCCGCCAAAAGTAATAAAAAGTTATAAAATCCTAACAAAATAGTAAAAAAATAAGACATAATTTAAAGAAAATAAAGATATTGAGATATTAAATTGTAACCTTAGTTCTTAATTAAAAATTAAAATAATGATGATTGGTAATTATCAGCATATTTTGGAACTTTCATTTGTGGTAGACTGGTTATGATTGAGTTGCCCAATCTGCCAGGAAACTAGTCCTTGGTCACACGAATGTCATTTATGGTGGTGGTCATGTATTGCAGTAAATTGATTTTTATTATAGCCTGCAAGAGTGACGTGTATCTTTTGTGCAGGTGTGTGCAAGTGTGTCATCGGAGTCAACAAATATGAATGAGCTACTCCAATGGAATGACCTTTATGGAGAAGGCGGATCCAGAAAAATGAGATCTCTGAGCTATTTCATGTAAACCTCTGTATAGCATACCTTGCTTAGATTATTCTTTTCTTTCCTGTCACCCAAAATGCTGCAACGAGGTGAGCGACCAATAAATATGGTTAAGTTGCTGGGTTGGTCCTGCCTCCATTGTATCATATCTATAGTTTTTTCCCTTTTTCTCAGTTCTCCCTCTCATCCCCTGTAATTCTATGCCGTGCCCAAAAGTTTTCAACCTTCGCTGAGTAGATTATCGCAGTTCCTTCCCATAAAATATCTTATTTTTAGGTCTCTTCCTTTCCTTTGCCCTTCAACCCCTTCCCTTGAATGAGTGCTGATTGTGGGGTTGCTTTGTTCTGTGCTCTCTGTATGTATATCCCATATATTTAAAAGCAATTACAAATCGTATTTTTACAAATTTATCAGATGTGCTTTCTGTGGATTCCCTGTGGCATCGTTTGCTCGAGTCTGACTATTGTTGATACAGTTCAAGCAAACAGATTATGTATAACTAGTGTGATGATGTGATCCGTAGGGTGGATCGCTAATTAATGGACTGGCGAGAGCTTGTTAGAACACATTTCCAAGGAAGAATATGAATGTTACACTATGTGGTGTTTGTTTTTTTTAAAAGAAAAGAAATAGAAGTGCATTGCCTTACAACACAGAAGATAGTAACTTTTTTAAAGAAATGCTTTTCCGTGTCAACGTTGCTCCAGTTCAGTTGTTCATTATTTGATACCATACATATTTAAAATTATAATTCTTGCCTCAAGGTTCATTGCACGAATAAAACTTAAGAATAGTGCATGAGGCAAGTACTAATCTACGATTTCAGCCAATGAACGCATCATGCATTTGTCGTGTCACTTGAAGACTTTCACCATAACATACATGTATTCTATAATATTTATTAACATTTGTTGAAAATTTTAAATATAACAATATTTTTTGCTCTGTGGTCGGGGCTGACAGTAAGCACAGCTCTAAGGCAAATAATAATACACACCATGGGGTATGGACAGAAAATGACTGTTCAAACATGCCGCTAAAAAGCGAATGAAAATCATAAAATTACTAGGATCTGAAAATCTGAATCATTTAATAGTCATCAAAATGCTTAGAACACAGACATGTGTTATCACACATGGAAAAATATATTTAAAATTAAATTTCTTCTTTATCTCCTACCAAAAACTGACAAAATTTTCGTTAAGAGCAGGTGGTTTGTAAAATAGCAATCGGAGTTTAATCCAAACATAAGAGTTGGGAATGTGGCCCAACTTTTCTTGAACATGCTCAGAAACAAACAGAATGTACTGCCGAACATAGAAAGCCAGATACCGCCATTCATTCATCAAATTAAAATCCTCAAATGGACATCATCCTAATTCAACTAGAAGCTTTAGCTGGTGAACATGAGTCAATTTTTTGTTAACACGAGGAGAGACATGTATATGTCTCTTTAAATAAAAACCAACCAATAGTAATTAGCAGCTGAAACTCCCACTCCACATACTTTAAAAAGAGTTATCTGCATCTGCAGCAGCGAAAGTACTTATGTGCTTGAAGCAGCTTCATGTTTCTCCCCGGGGCCTCCTTCCTTACCCTTGGAGGCTTCCTCTCCCGCCTTGTCAGTCTCGTGTTCGCCAGCAGGCTTTGACACTTCTTGATCTATCATAACACGCAAAATAATTTATTTTGGTTAGCCTGGTAAAAGAACCCTGAATTTTGATTATAGCGGTACACAACACTACATTCGACCACCTAAAAATGCTTCACAATACAGATGAACCACCCACAAGTAATCATCAAAGAAAAGACAAAATATAGGCAAATCTATGGGGGTAAATGCACGTTGCAACTTAATTATGCAGACAAAGTCCCGTATACACAGTTTATCAACGAAAAAAAGTCCCATCCACACACGCCGCGCCCAACACCCACCCACAACACCGTCTGAAAGTAGAAATTTTCTTAAAGCAATGAGCGCTTAGAATTCTTTGAACTGCAAGTTTTAAGGGGTTTAAATGGAATTGCATCAGCCACCGCCACCACTGTGCCATCAACTGAGGGACAAGTGCCGATGCATAAAGAGAAAAGATCTCTTGTAGTATAGCGGTTGATTCAATAGTTAATAAGAAAATATGCTAATGTATAGCGGTTGAGTTACCATTCATGACTCCAAAACTGTACAGTTTTCTGAGATTTTACATTATATAGATATTTTCTTTTAATAAGAGAAAGGATGCCATCATCTCAAATGCATTTAGCTTTCCATGAAATCCTATTTTCTAAATAAAAACAAAGATACATTGTCCTACCAAGAATTATTTTAATACTCAACCACTCTTAGAACCACTGAACTATCTTTACCAAAAGCATTACTGCAGTGTTGACATGTTGCAACAGTAAACAAAGGATTAGCACAGACAGATTGATTTACAAACTGAAGTCAGAAATATCATTGACCAGGCTTAAAAGAAGCACAAGGAAAAAATTTCAACTAATGTCAATTTCCAATTTCCAAAAGTATCCTTTGTAGTCAATAACCTAGCAGCAGATGCAATGTCAGCCAGAAAATCATCAAAGACAGTTACCTTCATCATCACTGTCTTCAAAATCTTCACCCATAGCATCATCCATCCCGCCAAATTTCTGCAGCACACAAACAAAAGCAGCACAAGTAATATCAGTGAGAGTGGTTGAACCTATGAATCACAAAGGAACATTGCATACCGAGAAGTCCATCCCTCCCAAGTCCAAGTCACCAAGTGCTCCTGACCACAAAGTGACGACAAGTCATTAGATTGGTGCTTACAAATAAAGTATCTTTTCATGACTTATATTTCAGGAATTCAAGTGAAATAACAAGATATACAGTTGTGTATACCATTATCATCATCCTCATCTACCCATTTGTCCCAATCTACTTTGACGTAATGTGGAACCTTGCCTTCTCCACGCAGTAACTTTTTCCACCATCCATTCTCTGCCTTTTGCACAACACAGAATATGTTTCTGACTCCTATATTGATTTTGCTCTCCTAAAATAAAATCATAAATTAATCAAGAAAATGTACTAAATATAAATTAGAGTGCACCATTAAAGAGCAAGTGAATCATATTTAAAAATCATATCATGCAAAATGGTTTATTTTTTCTTTCCTAAAAAAATTGAAGCAGAAAGCACATTGTAATTGCATTGATAAGAAAATTCAATGCAAGGACATGTATCGAAGCTGGGAAAACAGAAGGCACACATCTTTACTTAGCTCGTCAGGGAAGAAAACAATAATTAATTAAAGACCATGACGAAGCTAGTGCTAACCAAACATTAGCCATAATTCTTCTCACCTCTACATCCACCTTGTCAAAAAGCTCTAATTTTGACTCATACAGTTGGTCTTTGGCGCCAGCACTAGCAGAGAAAGTAAAAATGCCATCAGGAGTTAGATCTACTTTTGCATTCTTGGAATCTGGCAATTGAACTGTTATATAGACTTTGTCAACCCTCTGAGCCCACTTAACCTCAGGATGACGACTGCATCACAGAGAGCAAAGATATGATCAAAGGGCTAGTAAAAGAAATTCGAGTACAATAAAAAAGCAGGAAAAAACACTCAACATAAAAACTATCAAGACATAAAAAATTCAAAATTCACTTTCACTTCCTCTGTTTTTTCCTTTTCATTAGTCTACATCACACGAGTCAAGAAATTATGGTAATGTCCACCTTCAAAAATTCCATCCTCTCATAAAGGGAGGAAGAAGCAACACAAAGGAAAATTGAACTAAATTTGTTTCACATGTCAAATTGGTCAACGGTCATTCACTAATGCAGCCTGCTTCCTGTCAGCCATCAGATATACCTAACTCAAAATCATTTCAGTGCCCAACATTTACCAGCACCAAAACCTTGAAAGTTAACTCCAACCACTGAAGTTATAATATTATCCACAGATTAACTCCATATGATGCATCTGTGGTAAAAAAAGAATAACGATTTCTTCATTGCTCGTAATCTAAAAAAAGATTAAGAATTATAGCAAGCCCAGCATGAATACACGCGTTCCCTGAGTTTTGACCATCCACACTGGCAGAGTCTGGAACAATCATGCCATGACACAATACAGAGAGTAGATACTATATAAGGAAAACAATAAGTTCGGTCGCCTATAGAGCATGAACAGAAATGAAGCTAAATTTCGAACACAGAAAAGCCATTATTAAAAATATCGTTTGGATTAGCTCAGAAAAATCAATACGTATCTAAAATCAGAACCTGTCTTTCCAGCCGTACAAAGGTAATAATAAGTAGAATCGTTTGTCTGACTCTTTAAAAATTTTCCTCATGGGTAAAATTGAAGTTTACCGTCTAGACTATACAGATGCAGAATCACAAATAATGCTTAAAGAAAGACAAACATTCGAATAGATTGTGACGAAAACAATAAATAAAGAATGAGTGATTCAAAAAAACAGAGCAAAAAATGCAGGTCTGACCTCATACTGGATACAGAGCGAAGGATTCTGCAAAGCTAAAACCCTAGTTAAGTTTGCACGGATTACACTTTCTCTTTTAGGATTTAGAAATAAAAAATGCCGGCCGACAATTAAATAGCACCCTCCACGAGCTCGAAGATCCAACTCTCAAGCGCGTCTGAAATCGTACGGCCCAAATGTTAGGGATGCAACTCTAAACCGGGTAGAAGCTCGAATCATTTAGGGCTCGGCTTCAGGGACTTTGTCTCTCGTCGATAATTGGACCCCATGGCTTCAATGTGTCTTGGTGTTCTGAGGCCCATAATCAATAGGCCTGACTAAAGAAGAGGCCCACCAATGATTCAATTGGCCCATTTCTATCAACATGGTGAGGCAAGATTGATCTTTGAACCTTGAAGAATGGAAATGAATGATAAATAAGGCCTCTTCATGATAGAATGCTCGTCTATTTGTTCCACGATGCACTTCGTTTTGCCTCTTTTTCTTTTCCGCCATCTTCGATTTTAGATAAACATTGTAGACTGTCTAAATATTTTTGTTTGGTTTTGAAATTTAATGTGATAAAAGATTGAATAATAAAAATAAGGTATTTCTAGCAACAAAAAATACAAGTTGTTTTTAAAAGAAATAAGTAATAATTCAGTTCCCCTGGCCCCTCTTTTTTTCTATCGTAAGCCTAATAATGAGTCTAGCAGATCCATTTGGCTGTTAATACAAAGCCTTGAACAATGTTAACTTAAAGTTAAAGATGCAGTTAACTGACTGGATATGGATTTCACTTTCAATGTCTGTTTCATGACTAATGGAAATGCTGTTAAACTCAATAACAGTAGTTGATAGTGGAGAGTATTGGAGTGTGAGGCAAAGGCAATTGGTGTTTTTGTGGAGGGTAATGCTAAAGAGAAGCAAAGTTGCCATTGATGGGTGGGGCAAGTTAATTCCCAAACTGATGGTGTAATTCAAAAATACTTTGTTAACTGATAAGGTTTTATCCATGGATGCTGCTATGGCATGGTATTATCTTCTCTCATAAAATTGATCGTCTTGGACCATGTAACTGTGTTTCCCCACCTTTGTAACAGACTTGGCAAGTACTCCATCTCTCTCCAGCACGTTAGTTCAAGAATATGCCAGTTGTAGCCAGCTCTTCTTACCAATATTTTTTAACTGGCCATGGGAAGGAAATGTCAATTTGTTTATTGGAACCAATTCATCTCTTGACGGTTTTCAAATAAGGCTATGCTAGTCTTTTTTAACTGAACTGTGGAGAAATGAACAGAAGTAAATCTTATTCTATTCATTTCTAATTGAAGTAATTAAGAAAAGATTCACACTTTGCCTAGTATGGAAAGTTAATAGCTAATAGAGGATGTTTTATTAGTTGATTACACGCAAAGTTGCAACGGGAGAGAGAACAGTTCAATATGCCAATAAGCAAGGAGTCAGGCTTTTCCTATTTGTGGGTTCTCCTGCAATGATTTCAACTATCAATGCCAAGGAACCCGCTTGCTCGGTACCTCATGGCCAAGGTAGAGAAGACAACAACAAACAAATTAGAAATCCATATTACATGCCATACACCAATTGATTAAATGGACATTCACAAATTTTTGCCTAAAACTATGATTGAGCTCAGCCAAGCTAGAAATTAGTGCTCTAATTCAGACGCCCAATACAGCCCTGCACTCTGATTCCCAATGCTCCTTTATTTGCTTAAGCCTCTCTGCTCTCTCCGTCTGGAGTCTTTCTTCCCAGTACTCTGGACACCTTTGAAAAAACATGCAAGTCAGAATAGGTTGTGAAGATTAATAAAAAGATGCATTGACAAAGTCACCAAGATGACTGGAAAATGTAATACATTGTTGCTACAATACCTTCGACCTAACAGAATGTTCAATTCTTCCAAGTGGACAGCACCTTCATAAACTCCACTCTGCAATCAACACAAATAAGAGTCCGTATATAAGTGATCAATGTTGCTAATTGGTTCAATGCCTGAGAAACACAAAACCCCTACTGAATTTCTCATGTCACCAACAGGTATGATTACATCAAATTTCTGCAGTTCGATTTAGCATCATCATAGCAATTTAGCCTACTGACTCTAAATCGTGAAATGGCTGAGTTATTAACAAGTCTGTTGTAGGTATGTTTGATGCATTGAAAATCAGAAGAATTGGAAATAACAAGAACAGAAGTCAGCCCTATTTGTGTTACACATACGATATGTGAAGGCATATGATATGGTACCCATACCTCTCGGCAGAGAGGACATTTTGCTTTAGGATTTGCTTCCTTGAGACCATCAACAATAGTGACTGATGCAGCTGAGCAAGCACACATATAGCAGAATAGATGGCCACAAGTAAGAGAAACAGGATCAAATACTGTGTCCTATTGCATAAGAGCCATTTAAGTTCATCAGTGATAAATAAAATTGAAGGACTACAGGGTATTACAGAAGAAAAATATGAAAAAAACATGCATGATGGGATTAATGCAGAGAATATGGGTAAGCAAGTTAAACCCAGTAACTTACCAAGCATATAGAACAAGTCAAGTCAATATCAAGTTTGATGGAATCAAAGAGCTCACAAGTAATTGATGGTTTTCCATCCTTGAATGCGAGAGAACATCCATTAAACAACACGGCTGCATGCCTGGACTTGGACTTGGTTTCCCTTAAATTGATGTGCAAGGCCATCAACTCACAAAACCAAGGACTCTGAAGAATTTCCATATGCATACTCTGGACTTGAGACTTGAACAGTTGCCCTTGCTTTGAATAATGAACCTGCGGTCACATTTGTAGTGTGTGTGAGCGCCGGTGCGTGTGTAAACAACGTTAGTCATTATTTCTTCTGGGTTTTCAAGACTAAGAAACGAGTAGAGATTTATATTGGGAAGCAGGAGTGACATACCTTGTCATATTTCTTGAGTATTTTTCGAATAGCAACAGCATTGATCAGTGCATAGGTAACCAGATCTCTGCCTTCTTGAATGAGAGTAGTGTGGTTTCCTCGCCGTTTTCCTTTGATCCAAAACAAGTACTTTCTAAAGCCAGAAGCGAGATGTAGCTCTAATAATTTCTGCGCTCGCTGATTAAAGCAGCCTACTATTTCCGACATTTCATTGAGAAGTGAAGGGAAGAATGTCCCATCGCACACTGCATAAATATATTGAATTAGCTAGGAGCTAGTTGATTAGACGTAAAACATTGAAGCATAATCCCTCACCGCACCCTTTAAAAATACGACTTCCCGTCGGGTAATACGTTGGGATCGGTTCAAAAAGTCCTCTGGAGTTCATATGCTGGGTATAGGAGAAATTATGCATTCCAGAGCAACGAACAGAGGAAAGGGTATTCATTAATAATAATTCATCTATCGATTTCAGTCACCAAACTGTTAGAGGAAAAAGGAAAGAAGGAATGTTGGAAAGGAGAAAGGCTTGACGAGGACAAATAGAGAGGAGAAAACCATTCGTCATTTTGGTTTATTCTAGAACACCCATTCGGAAAATCCTCGGCTGGTTTCCTTAGCAAGACGCAGTCCTTGACAAGTTAACATCTCCGAATGGTATGAATTCCCTCAGAGGAAATAGTAATGGAAAACAAATAAAAGGAAGAAAGACGCAATAGCAATGGAAACCAGGAGATCAAAGCCATGGTAATTCTAGGGAGAGAGAAGAGACAAGATTTTGATTACCAGGGCAATGATCAGGGCATGTCCGGACGGTGTGGGCGGTGGCTTCGTCAATGAAGGCAACCTGATCCTGGGGTTGATAGTCTACTCTGCATTTCTTCAAGATCTTCTTGAGCTTCTTGAAGCCAACCCCGGGATGTTTCTTCTCCTGCCCTTGCATGTACTCCTGGTACGTCTTGCAGAACTTCATCTTTTCTCAGAAGCATCAATTCCCTGGCACTTTGGGTCCCTTTGAAAACCTAGGATAGAAAACGAGATGCGGAAACACGCAAATCGGTCTGAACGAGAATGTGATTCGATCTTAAGATTTGTACTGAGGGCGGAAGCTCTTGGACACCTTTGTTTTTGAACGGAATCGAGTTTATACAATACAAGGCTTTGACGCGTACTACAAAACTGTAAAGGATAAACATGGGAGTGACGTATTCGGTGTTCCTCGAGCCTCTGTGAAAAGTGAAAACTGAAAAGGTCAAATAATCGTCCGCTTCCCATTAAAATTATTCAAAACAAGCAGCACCGCCGATTCGCAGACGTGAGGATAAAGAAATCTCAATATCAATATTTTACCACCTAATGTTCCCCGAAGATCGCTGTCATGCCAATTCCTGCGTCAATTTAGTTACACTATCCGCAAAAGTTGGTGCAGTGAATAAATCCTAGTAAATTCCAAATTAACCGTGGCAAACAAACATACCATGCTTTCCTTTTCAATCACCTCATTTTTTTATTTTATTTAATAAAAAATGTAATTAGCTATACTATATTCTAAAATGGTCAATAATAAAGAGTAAATGCAGTTTTCAGTTGGAAGTTTTCTTTTAAGGTAAGACCTACATACTTAACTTTATATATTTAATATATTTTTATTTAATTAAATTAAGACATGTGAATTTAAATATATTAATAATATTAATAATAAAAATTTATTATAAGATAAATTTTATAATAGATACATATGTCTTGATTTTATTGAAAACACAAAATTTAAATATACAAGTTTAAGTATATAAGTGTTTTCCTTCTCTTTATTATGCACGACCCTCTATCTCGTTCGAGATGCTACTAAATGTAAGTATGCCAAGCTCTAAATGAAATAGAATAGCGTGAGCAATATACTATGTTAATAGGTGTAAAGCAAAAGGTTGAATGTCCACATTTGATAACAACAAATCTTGGTGGCCCCAAATATTTATGAGAAGACTTCCAAGAACACAAACGCTGTTGCGTTTACGCAAGTACTGAAGAACCCTCCTTTCTTCGGCTTTTTTTTCCTTTCCCCACCTTCCCCGTCTACATGACTGCATAGCCGTATGTTCACATGCAGACATGCATTTTCATCTCTTCACGAGGGCTTCTCTTTAAATAATAATAATAATAATAATAATAATAACACTTTCCCTCCATTATTATTTCTCTGTCAACATCATTTTTCATGATTCGCGTGATGAATCAACTAATTCTCACCCAGAGCCAGAAAGGGAAAACCAAAAAAAAAAAAAGGGAGAGTTTTTTTCTATTGAAATAAGAAAAATGATATAATTTATAAATTTCGTAGTCGCCAAATTATCCATAATCTATCCGTTGAAAGAGTGAATGGTACTCGTTATTTAACTTTATCTCTTGAATTGATGGAGGCGGCTAAACAAATCGCTTCCTGGGACAGGTATTGGACTCGCCGAAGCACAATCACAAATCTTGATTGATGGGTTGAACTAAAATCCCATCACTGCTAGAGAAGATGATGACATAAATTTATATTTTATGATATACTTGCTCTTTTTCTCGGTCCCAAAATGATCATCCTCGAATAAAAAGAATGCTTTCTTACGTTACAAAGTACCCAACACTCCTTTAATTTATTCTTTTACATCGTGGCTAGTGGAAGGTCCACTGAGAATTGTCGACCAATCCTGCACAGACATTGCAAAAGGGACAATAATTTATGTTTTGTGCCGACGAATCTTTCGGTCGATCGAACGTCCCTGCTTTTAACCAGTGTTCGCTATTCTCTGTGCCCATTTCACCACACACACATATCTGGTAGTGCAACAACTCCCCACTTGAGAAGAGGGGCTATTCTTTCCTGTCAAAATGATCGTTCACTGCAACCTACGAAGACTGTCCCGGTTCTTCTTGTCTGTCCACTTAATCAAAACATGTATAGAACATTAGAACGTGTCAATCGTTGTTGAGACCACGGTCATCTTTCAAAAAAGGAGGATGCGCATACATGCCGTTGCGGCTTAACCTGGTTGACAATTTCGGTGTAGTGGGTCAAAATGATTAAGGAATCGGATCCTGTCTGTGTTTTTAAAGATAAGCACGATGAAGCCTGATAATGAAAGTGGGTATTCTGTAAATTCTTTTTTCTTTCCGGGTTATTTTCTGACCTCTAGCTTCATCTTATCTGTTCCTGAAAGGGGGGAAATCTTGCGTCTCGTGAATCTGTGATCATTCCTAGTCCTCGCAATAAATGGATAATTGCTCTCCTTCCGGCTTTTGAATTCAACTTGTAATTGCAATCCACTGGCTTGAAAGCATGATATGAGTGTAACGTGCATTATACACTACGGTCAAAACAATCACTCTTTGCGTTGGGCTCAGTAAATTTTGTCATCTTTTTATTTTAGTTTGCTAATTGTTAATATTTTTGTTTTTCGATTTTTTGAAAATTGGATTAGCCGTGCATTTGGGAGAGGGTTGAAGTAATGTGGTTAAGTATTTGGGCCATCTGTTTCCGAGTAAACGGGCTCAAGCTGGACAACATTTGGGCCACTTTTTTCCGAGTAAATGGGCCTAGCTTGTGCCAGGCGAAGGTGGGCATGGATGTCGAGCATAAAAAGCATGCACAAGGTCATGAAAACTTGTACCTTGTTGGTTAGTGTGCTGCACGCTTAACCTGCAAATTGCAAATTCAAATTGGCAGACCAAAAAAGGGGGGGGGGGGGGAGCATGCACAAAGAAACACCAATTGATCATCTTACTGGACCACAGGCCTTATCCACAAGTTGATCGCTGTATTTGCACCAAAAGGGACAAGACAAAAAAAGGTTCTTTTCTATGGCATTCCGATAAGACTCTTTTAAAAGATGCTCTAAGAAGATATTATAGGTTGGTACACATAATTCTGGTTCCTTTTTGTGCCAATTGCTTGAGGAATCAGCTAACTGTGTTCACTCGGCCATCGCGAATCGGTTCAATGGACACCTTTGCACCTCCACATTAGCCTTCCACCCAGTCATCGATATCAGCATTAAATAAAAAGGAAATCCATTTTTTCGAAGGAGCCTGAAACAAGCAGGGGTTTCGTATTCAAATAGGACACTCCAAAAAACAACAAAGCAATTAAAGAGACGCTGCTTTGTAAGTATATTAATATTGTCCACAACTTTGAGAAAATAAAGAGAAGGTCAGAAAGACGTGAACAAAGTTTTTTCAGCAGGGCCGCACATAATAGAATCCACGTCATCATGGACTGACCTTATGCGACGACATTCTACCTACATGGCATCAGATTTCCTATAAATTCGCAGCATCCAGTCCGTACTTCTTGGCCGAGTCCAATTTCCCATGGCGACGTCAGAGAAGCAAGTGATGGTTGTGGGGATCGATGAGTACGATCACAGCACCTACGCCCTCCAATGGACACTCGATCATCTCTTCGCGAACGGTCCTAATCCTTCCTTCAAACTCGTTCTCGTTCATGCCAAGCCTACAGCTGCTTCTGCTGTTGGCATTGCTGGACCTGGTACGCTCTTTCTCGGCCCCTAGACTCCGAAATGCGTTGCCTTCGTCTGTGGGATTTGACATAGTGCTTAGTTTGCAGGAGCTGCTGATGCTTTGCCCGTTGTCGATTCCGATTTGAGGAAGATTGCTGCCAGAGTTGTCGAAAAAGCTAAAGAAATCTGCACTAATAAATCGGTAATCCATCATCGTTTTCCAATTTATTCGATCTGTTTTTCAATGTCTGTGATTGTTTACGCCGTTTAAAACTGACGATCCTAGTCTCTTAATCCCAATGGCATGTCTTGTATGAACCAAAAAAGAATTTGAATGAACAGACCCGATCACACAGACTGAATTTGTTGCTTTTTTTTTTTTTACCACCGAATTTGTTACTTGACTGTATGTTGAGGATTTAGGTTTGGTTCGAATTCTCTGTTAGATATATACGTCCCTGCCGATTTTTTTGGCTTTTTATTGACTGTATATGGCCTGGTATATCACGGTCATCTGCCACGTGCCTGTTCTTCTTTGACAACCAACTTGTTGAATCTGTTTTACTGTATTTAGGATATGTGATTTTTCCCCATGTTTTTTACCAGAGAAATTAAATTATAATGCCATCAGGTTATATTTGTGCTAATTACATTCTCATGCATGTTGAGAAATCTGCAGTCTCAATGCTTTCTAGATGTATTGGAGCGTGCCATATAATTATCTGATTACCAATATATTTTCGCCCAGGTGAATGATGCTGCAGTGGAAGTAGTGGAAGGTGATCCAAGGAATGTTCTGTGCGATGCTGTAGAAAGACATCACGCCTCAATGTTGGTCGTGGGTAGTCATGGTTATGGAACTATAAAGAGGTAAAGTTATCCAGATTCCTTTGTTTACGTTCCTTCAGAGCTAGCTTAAACTGCAATATTAACGTGCTTTCAGTTCAGCGTTACATTGACAGCTTCAGGTGTTTATCATCACTCATGGCTAAATAATAACGGTTTTCTCCATTTTCATCTGGCTTTTCTTTAATTCATCATGAAATTACAAGTATTTATACATTCATACAGAGGCTAAAGCTAATGCCCACCAAAATTTTTCCCAGAACATTCAATATTTTGACGCCTTTTTTCATATGCAGGGCGGTTTTAGGTAGTGTAAGTGACTATTGTGCTCATCATGCTCACTGCACTGTGATGATAGTGAAGAAACCAAAAATCAAGCACTGATCTGCGTTATAGTAGCAGACAACAATAAAGTGCTTACATTAGCAGCGAACAGCGATGAAGTGTTTTCAGAAATTTCTAGAAAATATATTTGTTGTGGCATGTGTGATGTTTCCTTTCACGCCGTATTATTGTATTCTTAATCTTAATTTTAGTTTTAATTTTAACGATAAAGCTAGTAGTTATTACGTAAGTGCTGGATAGATTCCCTTACCAGATGCATAGCTTATTTGATTTTATCTTCTGATTTCGAATAAAATGAGATTTCAAGCTGTAAATGATGAAATGAAATAGAAGGATGAAATATTTTACTTTAGGCAACAGTAATGGTCGCCAAAAGACAGCGTTCAACAAAATGAATCTGATTGTTTTCCAGAAAAATCAAATAAGATTCAAACCATTGAACACAAAGACGTTTATATAATTGTGCTAATGAATTATTTTCCACTGCATACTTAATCTTTTATTAATCATTGTATTGCCTTGTAACACACATACATATGATTGATAAATAGTATTATAACATAGATTATACTATTTGTTTAATTTATGATTTATAAATAATATTATTACTAAATTGTAAGATGATGCATTATATGACATAACAAGATTTTGAAAAGAATAAGTTAAATTGTCTTTCAAATTGTAGGAGGTCAGAAATTTTGAAAAAATATTGGCATTTTTTTATATGCATAAGGATAACACATTATAAAATAGAGAAGCTGTTTCTTAAATTTTAATTCACAATAGAACAATATATTTTACTTTAAGTATATTAAAATAATTTTTTAATATTTATATTTATTTTTGTCTTTTAAATACTAAAACATTTATGGGCATTGGGTTATAAATCTAGTTGAATTTAAAATGGTTTAGGAATCAGGGAATCTGAACCATTTAACCAAGATCATATCAAATTAGAGTGGGTGTTTTGTAATTTTCTAGATTTTCTTGTTGGGTAAATGTAAATGGACAATTCATTTCTTTCCAAGTTCATTAGTCAATAGACTTAAGAGTAATTAATTGTCATGAATGATACCTTAAAATAATTCTCCTATCATAAAACCAAGAAACAGGTGGTGTAAGGTCACCTTACTTATCCACAATTAACTTCACAAAATCAAAGTAATCACGGAAATAACTCAAATGAATTATCAAGTTTGTAAAAATGAGGTCCTAAATGTTCAAAACTTAAAATGATATAAAATTATTTCATAAACTAAAATCAGAGAAAAACATGTATGCGTATCATATAAGGTAAAATAAGATCAAACTAAAGTCAAAATAGCAAAATATTTAATTCTGGCACAATTACGTGGCAACATAAAATTTTATGCTGCGGCGTAAACAGCAGAATCCATGACAGTAACAAGCTGTCATGGTAGATTTTCTGGTCGAACTTTCGACAAGCACTAAATCTCCGTCTGATATCTGATTGAAGTGATTTATATATCTATAGAAAGTTTTCTCCGAGCTCTAATTAATGATATTGGTTTCACATTCAAATCATTTTTCAATCAAAAGTTGGACAATAAAATGTAAACTCACTCATTTATGCTTTTAAAACACAACTAGGGTGTCCAAAACTCAATCTAAGTGCCAAAAGCCCACACTAATCTTTAAACCACACTCAATAAACTTGAAACAACCTATGTAATATACTACAATAACCAGATATCACATATTTTATAGTTTTAACCCTCAATCTCTTGATTTAAGAAATAACAAGGAGAGACATTTTAACTTTAAAACTCAATATAATCTAATACAATCATACATATAATTAAATTTATACTTGTACTAGTATTTTGACCTTATTCATATATCTCATACCACACACATTAGGCCCAAAATACACCTTTCAGTACTCAATATTCAATAGTCAAGTAATAACAAAATATGATTATTCTAGTTAACAATATCAATTAATTATACATATGCAACTAAAATTACGAGAGGCCTACATTAGGAAACCGAGTTTCCAAGCCTCTAGTGATTTTTCTTTGTTCTACTCGAAACTAGTGTTATTAAAATGTTAAATAAAGGGGTGAGTACAACCACTCAGTGACCAAGTTTCACCTAATCTATACAATTGCATATCAATCAAAAATGAATGCAATTGGCAATAAATACACATATAAAGTATGCATGACAACGTATAATCTCGACCACAACAATAACAACTATATGATCGGGCCTCAAACACATAATTATATATATATATATATATCAATAATGTACAACCTGGGATCATAATAACACCAACCATGCACCCCTAACCGCACCGAACCTCAATATCTAACACCATGTGGCCGGGATTAAATACATGATCATATGCCAATATTATACCCTCCTGATTACCTCTGATATGAAATTGGTGGCTATTCAGTGGTTCAATGGTACTAGGTTCAGCCTCAACTTTGTTATGTAGGAGAGGTTGGAGGATTGAACCTGGGGAGGCTCTCCGCAAGGAGAATAATCCTGCATACTACTGCGGGGAAGCCTTTGTCTCCTGATACTCACCGTAAGGGGTGGGGTCGCCCTGTTATGAGGCCTGGGAGGAGAGTGTCCGGTGCTGGGAAAAGACCTCGGAGAGGCGAGGTGACCCAGAAGGCTGTTACAAAACCAATTCACTTTTAAAATCTAAAAGCTAAAACCAAAGACAATAACCGTCTCTAACTATTTTCAAATTTATTTATATTTAAATTCATAAATTTACCTTTTATTAACTTAATTAATTAAGAGGATAATTTTTGATATGTTACAGGTGGCGAGCTCGAGTGGAAAATATTTGGGCTATTTGATTTGAGAAAATTAGGCCTAACTAGGACCACTCATCTTATGGGAACTCTAGCCCTGCCCACCAATTGATAGCTGCTTTAGCTACATAAGGGATAAAGTACCGAAGGGGAACATCGAACATCCAAAACAAGGTTCTTTGGCGTCTCACTAGTCATTTACAAAGATTATACAAGATGTACATACTTTTTTAAGAAAATCATAGTTAGGTCTTTAAAAAAATTATGGTTAGGTTTTTAATAATTTTTTTTACTGTCATATGACAGTTTGTTAAGGTGAACTTTTGGCATGCACTGTTTTCACATATGATATCCGACCAAAGTAATTCAAGCACCTACATAAAATTTACCTTATAAGCTAGCTAACAAGAAAAGTTTGGATGTGATCTAACGATCTGATCTAAATTTGAATACTCTGGTGTAAAAAATTACTTTTTCTAAAAATTTCATGCACCAAAGTATTCAGATCGCACACTTTATCTCATTAAGCCATTTTGGGCTTAGAATCAAGTCTAAAAAGACCTAACACACTTGATTAAATTATAATCACAATATACATATTCATAAATCAAGATTTGGCCATTCATTCGCCCCTTTTCACAATAAAAATTGTTTTCACAATTGAACACATTATTGTGTTCCTGGCCATTCTATTCACAATTTCAATATAAGTTTACCATTGTCAGCATATTCAAATATACACATAAGGCCATCTCAACTCATAATTACATTTCGCCACTTTTTAACATAATTAAGCTAAGATTCACAAAACTCACATATTTCACCACATAATTTCAATTAAATATTAGCCCATATCACATGATTTACTATATATATCATAGTTTCACTTACATTAGGATCTCAAAATTACTGTAAGTCACAATTCAAAACATGCAAATGTCATCTTATGACAACTTATTCATATACATGGGTATAACATAATAAGTTCATTACACAAACTTTGAGATCTCATGGTGATAACTTTACTATGCCGGTCCAATGTCCTTCCCCTTTTCTGACTCACTACTATAACCTGTAAAAATATAACCACAATATGAGATAATAATCTTAATAACAAAATAACTCACTTAGCTGCTTTTTTTTTATGCCTTTTTATATATACAAGATGAGAAAAGTAGCCTAGCTGCTTAAACTACTAGAGTGTTTATCCAACAAATGTTGAAATTTACTAGGGTCACTAATGTGATTGAATCCAGCTAGCCAAGCATAAAGAGCCTTACGAGCTAAAAAGTCAACTACTTGATTAGCTGAGCAAGCTGTATGAATCACCAAAGCACTCCATTCCCTCCGCATGACTGCTCTAATTTCCTCGATCAAAGAGTGATCTTAGTGTTTGATGATATCACCTCCTGTGATGAGGTTGATAGCCTCAATCAAATTTGACGCAATTATAAGCTGTCAAACTCCTATATCCTAAGTATGTTTTACTCTCATCAAAAAATATTTCAGGTCCATGGCAAAAAAGACATGTCGTTTGTCTTGTTTAACTATCGAGAGCCAGAGTTTATGAGTTTCGAGACAGTCTCAAAGGACATGCATCAGATCTTCATTATTGTTCAAGCACCAAGTGCAGTGCTTATCCGTAATCAATTTTCTTCGGCATCTTTCTGCATTGGTTAGTAGCCTATTATGAGCACAAGGTCAGAGGAAGGATTGGCATCTCTATGAAACTCTGAGCTTCCAATTTTTTCCCCAGTGAAAACATAATTTTATAATTTTGTTTATGACTGCTTTGGTCATTTTGATTGGTTGCTGTAACATATGAGAATAAAATAAATTAAAAAAATAAATGATGAAAATGTGAAAAGAAGACAACTCAACCATATTTATGAGGAGAGAAGAGTAATTTAATCTATAAAGTTGAGAATAGTGATTCATAAAATTTGTGGAGGATATAATAATTTTTACTTTTATAATTTTCAATATATTAAGTTTTATCAAACTTATTTTGAAAAAAGAATAATTTAATTATTTTTATTTTTTTTAATCTATTTCATTTCATTTCAATCTATTCAAGTCCTCTTTATCTACCATATGACCAAGATAACATTCACATTTGACTTCATTGATACAAAGTGCGATTTATGCAAATAAAAATATAATGCAAACGCGATTCCAGGCTTCAAGAAACGTAAATTTATTTATGCCTTTTTTGTGGAAACGTAATTTTATAATTTTGTTTATGGCTCACAATGGATACCTAGTAAAAGAGAGACAAGTAAACAAAGTTCCGTCAATCTAGCAAGAGCGGGTCGCGTCATGAAAATGACTAATGCAACGACGTTGTATATCCCCTGCCCAAGTCCCAACTTTCGGTTCATCTGGCTTTACCGTTGTTTCCAATCAGAGTCAAAGAGCAGAGGTTTCCATGGCCACCTTAGAGAAGCAAGTGATGGTGGTGGGAATCGATGACTACGAACACAGCACCTACGCCCTCCAATGGACTCTCGATCATTTCTTTGCATCCGGTCCTAATCCCCTTTTCAAGCTCCTCCTTGTTCATGCGAAGCCTTCTGCCACTTCCGTCGTTGGCCTTGCTGGCCCTGGTACGCTGTTACTCTACTCCTAGTTAGCTGATTCCAAATCGCCTTGCCTTTGCCTATACGGGATTTGATGCAACGATTAGTTTGCAGGAGCCGCTGATGTTTTGCCCATTGTTGACGCCGATCTGAGACAGATTGCTGCCAGAGTTGTTGGAAAAGCTAAAGAACTCTGCATCAGCAAATCGGTAATTCATCATTATTTTCCAAGTTATTGTGCCAGTTATTCTTCTACAATATATACGTGATTGTTTACGCCACTTAAAAACTAATGACCGTAATCTCTTAATTCTAATGAAATGTCCTGTTGGAAATAGGAAAGAAATCGAAGGAACAGATCCAATCACAGACTGATAACAGGGAGATAGATATTTAATTTATTACTATACTTTATGTTGATGATACCCAGTCAGTTATAAGCAAAAAGATGTTTCACAATATTAAGAGAAATAATTATTCTTTTAATTATGTTTGAAATTAATTTTTTTTTGGCAACTATACTTGTTAGTAATAATGGCCATCTATTGCAACAATTCCAACCACTCCTCTCGTCCAATTCTAAATGAAGGTACGACTGAAAACATTCATTAATTCTCACCTAAGTTTTTGCCTATGATCAAGACTAAAAGTAAAATGGGCAGTGGCCAGGGAGTATAGTTTTGGTTCCACTTCTCTTTGTTAAGCGGGGCAGTGACTTTTTATTGGCCGTATATGGCCTGGTATTTCATAGTCATGCTATGCTGCAGGCTGTTCTTCTTTTACAGCGAAATTACTGAAAACTGTCTTATATATGGTGCTTCTTGCGTTTCCATCTTTCTATTTTTTCTTAAAATAGGCTAGGAGAATGTAGTGTCTGTATGGTTGTGTTTTTCTTTATTCATATTTATGACCGGAGAAATTATACTGTCAGGCTATTGTGCTGGGTTCTGATGTTGAGAAGTCTCTAGTCTTAGTGCTTTCTAGATAGGCGTGCATGAACCGTGCCATGATTATCTGATTACCAATTTTCGTTTAGGGGAATGATGTTATGGTGGAAGTGGTGGAAGGTGATGCAAGAAATGTACTCTGCGATGCAGTTGAAAGGCATCATGCTTCAATGCTGGTCGTGGGGAGTCATGGTTATGGAGCTATAAAAAGGTAAGATACACCCTGCTGGTGATTATCATCCTACGTTCACATTGATGTCGGTATGATTGTGGAGTATACCACGAATATACTGAACTAATCGCAGCATTATGGAATTCTCTAAATCTATGCTTTGCCAAATAAAATTTGATGATAACATAAATAAGATAGATTTGCTGCTTTATTAAGTTCATGAGAAGCATCGGCAAAGCCCAAATCTGCTCCTTTGGTCCCCTCACAAGTTAGTGTTAGACTGCATTATTTAGCGCTTCCTTGTCCATCTTTGACAGTTTCACGTGCTTATTATCACTTTTAAATTATCAACTTTCTCTAGTTTTATTTGGCTTGCTTTGTTCAACGCATCATAGAGCTGCACGTGTTTAAATACAGAAGCCGGCACTTAAAAATCATCCAAAATACTGTATATTTTGACGATTTTTTTATATGCAGGGCGGTATTAGGTAGTGTAAGTGACTATTGTGCACATCATGCTCACTGCACTGTGATGATAGTGAAGAAGCCAAAAATAAAACATTAATCTACAGCTGCAGCGTACAGCAGTAAAGAAGTGTTTTTAGAAGTTTCAAAGCTATATTTGTTGTGGTGTGTCGAATGTATACTTTTGTGTTGTTGTATGTTTAATCTTACTGATAAAACTACCATTGCTAGATATTTCCCCTTACCAGGTACATATTTTTCTTTGATTCTATTGTCTACTGGGAAATTCTTGAATAAAATGTGATTTCAAGTTGCAAACAATTTAAGCGTGAATTCCCCGACCATGGAGGTGTGAATTTGGGTTCGTGAATATGATTTCTTCACTTATTAGTTAATTTTCCTTAAAATACAGTTTAAGCTAGAAAGTTGTACATTTTCTTTAGAAAGTTGTGTGTGTGTCAGTAACACTACTAACGAGAACAACCAAGCCTACTGAAATAAATGCGCGACAGAAAGAACAGATGGATCCACGTCAGGACGAAGATCGACGGGGTGCAACAATGAATGAGGATGAGGCCTTTTTACTTCGACCCATCAAAAACTGAGAGTACCACTTGGCAGAGAGCTTTGGGTATCTTTTCAAGTCTGGGTCATCAAGATCAACATAGTATAGGCCGAAGGTGGATTTGTATCCATCCAGCAACTCCAACAGGTCTAGGAAAGACCATGCAAAGTACCCTCTTATATTTGATCCGTCCCTGGTAACATTTCACAAATCTGAGCACTATAAATATAATCAAAAGTTGAAACGGACACTAGTGTGATAATTTACCTCCAGGCATCAAGCACGCCTCCAATGTGTGCATGCAAGTATTTCACCCTCGAAAGGTCTTGGAGTGATGTATTGCGAGCTGTCCTTTGACCTATCAACACGTGCCATAGATATAAAATACCCCATTTGAACTCACCATGTCCGCAGATTTCTTATATATGACTCACCGTTTTCATAAATGTATATAGGAGGATTCTCGTAGAGGAGCTTGAATGTTTCCAGCACTTGCTGTAGACCCCACGGGGTGATAGGATACTGGGTATAAATTAAGCCAATTACTTGTACATTGAGCTAATCCACATCATCGAATCAATGGGTTTTTTTTTTTTTTAAACTTTTTTATAATTCAACTCTTACCTCATCTGCTGTAAACAGATCCGCTCCCACTGTCAAAACCAAGAACGCAGTGAGTTATTACATTGCCCCGCCATTTCCAAGGCTTGCTGAGAAATCAGTGGGGGATATTGTTATGCACAATAATTTAAAGTACTCAATTGAGCAGTGAGTTGAATTAGATGCAAATCACATAATTTTTTTTTTTTTTTCCGTTGGCACAAATAACAGAATTTTTAGTGAAATTGATACTGAATGTTTTTTTTTTTTTAATATCCTAAATACCCCTTCCACATGGGGAGGGGGGCGCACACACCTAATAATATCTCCCAAGATCACTTGAAGATCGAACTTACAACCTCCCTTTTTAAAGGGGATGTGGGATGCCATTGAACCAAGTGGTTGTTGGTAGATACTGAATGTAATTAATATAGTAAGCTTACAGAGATGTGCTTCAGTGTTTTTTTAAGCAAATTCCACTATCTTTAGATAACTGAAAATAGCGAAAGAACGTACTGATTAGTTTTGCAGCCATATCTGCACCGATGTCTCTAAACTTCTGCTTCAACGAATCGTGATTGTCTGATACATTAGCAATGGTGTAGTAGATGAGGCCAATAAAATCATATGAACCCTTGACTTGCTTGGATTCACGATCTGTGAAGGCTGGAATTCTTGCTCCTGCGCTGGTTTTCATGGAAGCAGGATAATCTCCGGACACCAAGGGCTCTAGAACCCTGCAACAGAGTAGTAGATACATTTCACAGTGGCATCCTTCACGTGATCTCATGGCCCCAACTAGAAACTGGTAAGAAAAATCCTCAAATCTTTGCCCCAAACCAAAGCTCAAGGATGGTGTAAATAAAGATCTTAAGTGGAAGATAGAAGTTAAAAAACGCCAATGATAGGGTCAACAACTTACCAGCCAACAATAAAATCATTGACTCTATGAACTGCTAACATGTCCTTTTCTGTATTAGTTTGAGGAAGAAATGCAAATGTATAAACACTGATACCCACAAATCCTTGCTGCTTGTTCTGCAATGTAATAATATGTTGGCGGTCATGAACGTTATTTCTGCCAATACAGTTTCTCCTTATAACCAGAATACATGTCCAGATCCACAGAAAATGATTGGGAGCTAGAATAAGGGTTCTAAACAATCTATCTAATTCGTTTAGAAAATAAAAAGCATATCATGGAGGAAGACAAGGCGACTCACCCTATATTTTTTCGTATACAATCTGACGGCCGAAGAATGTGCTAGCAAGATATGATGAACTACCAAGTAGGGCTCAGTTGTTGAGTTGCCCCTAGTACAGTTCACAAAACCAAATGGCGGAGAACATCGTTGAGGGGGCAGGGCTCCTTGATCATAACCTCCTAAAGCGAAGACATTGGGTTCGTTTACAGTATTCCAGTACTTTACTCTGTCACCAAACTCTCTAAAGCACGCATCAGCATAGTATTTGAAGTCCTTTCTGCATTCACATTCACGTCGTTAATTCAATCCTAGTATCCTACCACGACAACGTATCAAAACCACAAGATAACACGCACAGAAAGGAAGTTACAAAAGCTCAGGGACGTACATGATGTCACGACTCATCCAACCTCCATATTCATCCTCAAGCGCCTGCGGAAGATCGAAGTTATGTAGTGTTACATGGGGTTGGATTCCTGTTCACGGGAATAAATACTATATCAGTTGAAGAAGCAAAAGACATTTCAACCCATGGTTTCTTTCTTTAAAAAGAAGGGTGAAAACTCAACCATTGCTGAGAAGTTCATCGATGAGACTGTTGTAGTACTGTAACCCCTTCGGGTTGATGGGTCCTCTGCCATCTGAGTAAAAAGTGATTTTGTTGCTATTATGAAGTTTGAACGTAAATATATGAGCAAATCAACCACTCATTGGCAGAAGTTCAGGATGGGAATCGTACTTGGTATCAGTCTCGACCAGGAAATGGAAAATCTATAGGCCTCAAGCCCCGTTTCAACCATGAGTTGTACATCTTCCTGCATTGCACAAGATATTCAAATATCACCAAAACAAAACATATCGTCCACGCCACCCTTTGGATACTTAAACAGGATCGTTCAGCCATAACCAAATTGGAATAGAGGCAAAAAATTCTTGCTTTAAAGGGGAAAAAAAAAAAAACACACACACACACACACACACACACACACAGAGACAGGGGGAGAGAAGGGAGAGCGTGAATATAAATTATGAACCTTGTATTTGTGATACTCGTCACAGGCTACATCTCCAGTGGCCCCATCCGCATGCCCTTATTATAAGAAATGTTATAAAATTATAATAATAAAATGAGAGTTCGTCTTCGCCTCTTTGGGTACATGAATGACTGGTGCATGATAACGACACGTGCAGGGACAGAGCCATGTGTGCATTTTGGGGTGCTTCACTTTGGAGAAAATTACAAGAGGGCGGGCAACCTCAGCCCAAAAACTTATTAGATATGCACTTTTAAGCCTCGTATATATATATATATATATATATTTAACATTATTAAATTTTAGATCAAGTAATCTCACACCGCTCTCCGAGTCCGGACTCAAGGAAATACAATCAGGACAAGGTTAATTTGTAATTCCTCTTTGTTCCGTGCAGTGTGATACCGCAAAATAACGTTTCTTTCTGAATTTAGAAAACGTAGTGCAAACCCAAAACGAAGTTGTGAACATATATACAAGTAGAAATCAACAGTGTCTAACTTCCGAGACCATAGATTAGCAAACCTTAGTCATACTATTGAGAATGCCTTTTGTATGTTAGATCATCCTCCCTCTTGTGTTGAGATGGAGAATGATGAAAGTTTAGTGTCTTTCTTGTACTGTAGATTGTTTTCTTAATGAAGAGCCACTTTTCATCAAAGAAAAGAAATCAACAGTTCATGTATACTACAGAAAAAGCAAGAGCAAGAAGAATTAAACCAGCGTGAGCGAATGTATCCCAGATGCTAGGAGTTCTTCCATCTTCATCAGCAGCTCCTTCCACCTTTTCGTTATCTCATACAGAAATATCAGTAACAAGTAACTTATAATCCATAATCAGAGTCATAAAGAAAGAAAGGAAGAAGAGAACGGAAATATAAAGCGAAGGAAAAGAAAGAAAAGGACCTGATAAGCAGAGGAGCCTGATCCAAAGATGAAGTCAGCTGGGAAGTCGTTTACGGTATAGTGATCAGCACTATGCACGACCACTCCTAAGCTCAGACGACTCAAGGTAAACAAGAAAGCAAGCGTCAGAGATGAGGCGACTGATTGCATCCTCCTCGCTGTTGTTCTCTTTCCTTCTCCAGAGTCAAGAGTCAAGACCTCCCCTCCCATCATTGCTTGATTTTAATTTCTATATTCGAGGTCCAGAAACCGGGGCCATCCAATTTGATTTCGTGGACATTTTTTGCTTCTCCATCCGGCCAAAAGGTGTTGTCATTTTCAACCGGGTTTCGTCGCTTGGATAGACTATAACAAGACGACGTGAATTGTATAACAAAATGACGATTAAAAAATCTTCTTTCAGTCGTTATATTATCTTAATATCTCAAAGTCACTACAATTAAACAGTACTCCCTGCGGGCCATGGCTATTTTAAACTGTGAACTTGTGGCTAAATGGCATAGTCGTTGGGTTTTGGTGTAATTAATGCTCTAATTTGCTTCCTTATCATTTGTATTAGTGTTAATTGCCGGTTTCCAGAGGTAGCCCCCTCAAATCTCTATTGGTTGTTGAATCCTTTTGATCGGTTTTAGAGCTGGAAATACACCCCACATTTGAAAGATACTCTCTCCATTTTTACATATAAAAGAAAAAATTGCATCACATGATTTAAGAAAATCAATTAATTATAATAATTATGTTTGAAAAATAAAAAAGTAAACTAAAATATCCTATATTAATTAATATAAGCATATATTAATTTTTTTATTAATATAAATTATGAAGAGTGATTTAAAAAATGTATAATAAATACTTATTGAAATGGATAATTTTACTTATAAAATATATAAGTAAAAAATGATAGTTTTTTTAATAATGAAAAACGGATGGAGTAGCTTGTTTATGCTCGTTTTTTTAAGAGCTCAGGTTTAAAAAGATGAAGATTTTTAATGTTATTAAACTTCTAAACCCGATAAAAACCAGATCAGGTGACCTACATGTTATTTTTTTTAATTAAATAAAGCGTACAGTCCCTAATGTATCCGCTCTGCACTCGGTTACTGGCCATCAGAGTGCCTTTCTTTGTGTTGTGTTTATTCTGCTCGATTCAGGTTGTGGGCTGGTTCCGCAATTTAATTGTGGGAAGTAATCTCTGGCTAATTATTCTGATTTCCAAGGCCTCTCCGTGGGTATTTACTTAATTGCCAAGATTCTATTGGGGAAAAAAAACCAACTCTGTTCTTGGAAGCATTTGAAATGGGATTAATAAAATAAGTTTCTAGATGATTACGAGAAGATATGCATTGATGAAAATTTTATCTTTGTTTTGTAACAAAAACAAATTATCTTTGTTTTAAACTTACACTTCAAAATCTGTTTTATTTATTTTTTCAAGATGATGATGAGAATTTGAATTTGTTTTATTTATTTTAGATTCAAAAAAATTAATTAATTTGTAATATTAAAAAGTTAAATTTTACTCCTATTTTATAAAAAAATTATCTTTGAAAATAACAGTATCCTAAGCACTTCGAATAAAAATGGAGCTTCAGAAAATGACGAGCTTATAAGTTAGAGTCCATTACCGGGCCTCTAAGAATCATGTCCGCGTGAATGCTTTTTAGACACTTGCTCCTTGTCTGTAGACAAACTGTCGCGGTCAGGTCCAGTTCCCGACCCTGACATAATAATTAATAATATTTACTTTTTCAGTTTTAATTATTAATTTAATCATCAGTCGGGTTTCTAGTATATTATATCCTCTTTTTCGTTTTTTAAATATAAATAAATTTTAACCAACTCAAAAAAAATTAAATATTTTTAATAATTATATTTAAATATGTTTCTGATTAATACTTCTTATCTAATAGATGAAAGGAAATTTTAAAAAATATAATAAATGCTTTTTAAATTTATAATTTTTTTATAAGAAATATTGAAGCATATGATAGTTTTTACTGTTCTAAATTTTTAACCGAATCTCACTCTCAATAAAATAATTATTTACTTTTAAATTAACATTATTCTTTTATATTTATCTCTATTAAACACCTTACAATAAATATAAAGCCATTCATTGATAGGAGTACATTTGAAAAAAAAGCAATAATTATATTTCAAAAGATTAAAAATACCTTACATTTTTTAACACTAAACTCCTCAAAAAATACTTTATATTTTTTAACGAAAGGATTATTTACAAGACACATTTTAAAAGTAATTCATAATCCAAAATGTAGGATAATTTGTAAATTTAAACTACTTTTTTAATTTTACCCTTCATTGATTATCATGAAAGTATTTAATATATTTGTATTATTATTAAAAGTTAAGGATAAAGAAAAAAGAAGTATATTTCATTTTTTATGATATAAACAAAAAAAAAACCAATCTTCCTTTAAAATATGTAAAACAATTAAAAATGTCTTATAACTTATAATAAGAATTGAAGAAGTATTATATTTCCCACTGTCATATTTAAGGTGGTTTTATTTAAATCTTGTATGTTAATGAAAAGAAGCTTTTACAAATATGACTTATATTATAGAACCAAACTAAATAAATATTTAAATATTTATTATATTTTATATTTGATCGGTTTATTATATTTTTTAATGGTATACCCTTATATATTAATAATAAATCTCTTGTAAATTTTTAAATTTTTAATAATAAATTTTTTATATATTAATGTAAATGGCCACACGTCAAAAGTTTAAAAAATTTGGACCATATTTTTTAGATACTATATATATATATATATATATATATATTGTCAGAAGCTAGTTTATTTTAATAAAATTTATTATTTAATTAAAAGCACATGCTATCAAAACACTGTTACTTTTGGATCCATGTGGAATGATTTGGCCTCCACTAACGCGGTAAAGCCTTGTTTGCTTGCCAGCACCATCATCCAACATGAAGTGGCAACCATTGCATCACTGGACCTCCATCTTCCTCGTCTTCATCTCTCCTCTCCTCAACTTTCAATCTTTCATGCGTATTCATCGCCATCATTCCTTGGATTTTTGATCATTTACTCTTCATTTCAAGACAATGGAGGCTAATTTTAATGATCATAAATCAGTCCCTCTACCGTTTTTAATAAATTGCGAGCATAGTTCATCGCCATCCCCTGATTCCTCTGTCTTATTCTTGGTTCTTTGATTTGAAGAGTAGCCTGTCCCAACAAAAGCTCCATTTTTGTTTCGGAAGAGAGTCCATACTAAAATGCAAATGAAAACAACTTTTATATACTAGCCACATAGCTTCCTTAGTAACTGAATTAAACCATTTGAGATCTTAATGAATTCGATTCAATGGAAATGGATAGAGGAGGTTATAAAATTTTAATAAAGGAGATTATATAAATTAAAAGAGTAAAAAATAATAATTTTAATCCAAGGACGGCAAGCACGATATAATTTTTTATATAAATTTTTTCTTTATAAAAAGTGTATATGTAACCCATGTGAAAATTAATTTTGACCTTCACTTTTTTGTAACCTTTCATTTTTGCCCCCATATGCTAATTTCCAGATCCATCCCTGTTTTAACCATTGTTTTTAAAACCGGATCGGACCGGCCGGTCCGACCGGTGAACCGGTGACCCGGTCATGTGTCCGGTCCGGTTTTTTTTTTTGTTTTCAGTTAACCCGGGTGACCCGGGATTAACCCGGATTAACCCGCCCAACCCCTCGGTTCAGGCAGGTTGGGCGGGTTGAAATTTAAAAAAAAATTAATAATAATTAATTAAGATATATATTTATTTTTAACATGATAATGATTAATGATAGGTCAATATGAGTCATAGGGTAAAAAAAATATACTTATGTCAGATAAGGGGATGAAAGAAGTAAAAAGAAATCAAAAAGTATAAATATATATTATATTATATTATTTTTTAATTTGAATTATTTAATTAAATAATTTTTAAAATATATCACTTTCATTTATTATCTTTTATTTTAAAATAAATTTTTATTTCTATTATTTTAACTCATTGAAATTTTTTTATCATTTAGTTAACCTTATTTTAAAAAAATATAGAAATGTTGTTATACTTTATTATTGTTAGAATTATTGTTATATGTTATATGAGATATTAAGACTTGGATATGTATGAACGTATTGAGAATTAATATATTTTTTATTTAAATTATATTATTTTATTATGACCGGTCTGACTCCGGTTTGACCCCTGGTTGAACCCATGACCCTTGATCCCTGAGTTTGGCCGGTTCAATGACCGGTCCGGTTTTCAATACCTTGATTTTAACCACACATTATTTTTTAAAAAATCCAGTCCACGAGGCACCTATGGAATTAGCTAAGGTGATAGAGGCAGAGAGGATGGACGCACGGATTGTAATGCCCACTGTTTAGTGGTGCTGACTTTATTTTATCTCTAAAAAATAAAAAGAAAAAAACAGAAATGTCTCATAGCATACCCTCAAGTGAGGCTGAGGAGAAGTCCTCTAATTCTATTCGATTCAATTTAATTCAAAAAGGCTCAGTGTTATCCAATTCTACTAAAAACCGATCCCTTGAGATTAAAGAAATTAAAAGGATAAAATTATTATTTCAAGTTAGATTGAATAGAAGATTGAGCTTCAGGATCACTTGATCCAATCTAGTTTTATTAAATTTATTTAATATGATTATAATTAATTTATTAATTATTTATAACAACACATTAAGACTATTAATAATTTAAAAAGTCTGTTCCTCACACGGTTGCATGCTCATACTGATAATTTAATAATATGGACCACTTAAATTGTAACTGAAATTTTTTCTTCTTGTTGGATATTATTATAGATATATTATGATTATAAGTGTTTTTATTATCTTAATTGAATTTATTAAGTTGGAATGAATTATTTCCTCTTATAAAGAAAAAAGAAAAAAAAAGCTAAATGAATACTGAATTAATAATATCAATTTTTTAATTTTATGAACTAAATCCGATCCTACTAATTTTTAAGTTATTATTAAACTAGACCAAATTATAGGTTATTTAATTTAGTTATTTTTATGAAAGAGATTAAATTTTGGTTAGTTCAATTTCATTCAATCTTTTGCACAATTAGTTTTAAAGAGGAATGTTTTTTTTTAAAAAAAAAATTAGAGATCTATCATTTATCAAGGACGCCGACCATTTATGGATGTTCAAATACAAGAGCCACAAATCCAAGCAAACGGGCTAGATTAAAGGAAAAAAAAAAAAAAAAAAAAGAGCTCATCCGATTGCACAAAGCAGGATTTGCAATCTTGAAGGGACCCAATTCCCTTCTCTTTTCGTATTACCACAGACCTCTTGAAATTGTCCAAACACTTCTGAACCGACAATAAAGATGGAGAACAAGCAACGGCAGTGGTTCAACCACATCAAGAAAGTGCAAAATAATTTAAGAAAAATCACTATAAATTGTCTCACATGAATTCTAATTACTACAACATCTATTTAAAAACATAAATTACTCCCAAGTTCCAAATATCTTGTTTGTAAATATGTTACATATATAATTACTAAAATACTCTCATTCTTTTTTTTTTAACTAAAAAAAAAAAAACTTAACACACAAGCACTGAGCTCCAGCCGGCCGCCATCGCCCGTGGACTTGTTGGGCACTTATTTCTATCAGTGCCTGTTCCTGGCATTCGGGACACAGAAGCATCAAAATATTTTGACACCAAGATCACTAAGCTGACAAAATATTCCAAGATGCTCGATGGCGGAAGGCAAAGCACACCCTGCAAGCACTACGATCTTCTTACATGCAGATATGCTACGAGACATTCTCACGGCAAACAGTAATTAAGTCGGAGAAAATGTATACTATTGGGTTCAGCGAACATACAATTGGGCTCATGCCACCAAGGAAAAGCAATTGGATTCAACCTTATATTAGGAAGGTCAATACAGTTTCAAGTACGATGTTTTCATGAAGCTAACGGGGTTAAACTCGGGCGTCTTCTCATGAAACTCAACATTTCTAGAATGCTTTGACAAAATATGACAAGCAACGCATCGGAGAGCCTGAGCTTCAAGAGAAGAAATAATGCATGATAAGTGTAAGAGTAGTAATACGCAGCCAAGTAGAACAGATTTTAATAATGGTCCCATATAATGATATAATCTAAGAGAAGTAACGAGTAGGTTGACATGAACCTAAGATTTGGATTAAGTGTACAGAGGTAAATCCGTCCATGCCCCAGAGACATGACCATTTTCACAAACATAAGCTCGAACAACTGGTTCGCCGTCGTCGTGGTACCCAAAAACTCGCCTTAAACAGAAAGCAGAGTGCAAATCCCAAGTTTCCTTACACAGGCAAAACGCGCAATTCAGATCAATCTTCCTCCGATTGCCATCGTTGATTGTTCTCCACACACGGGACCGCTTAAAGTCCTTGAAAATGCCTCTGAAGAGCATGTAGTTCCTCTTCTCCTCCACGTGCACACAGCCAGGCCAATCACAAATGTACAGACAGTCATCACGAAATTGTCTGGCGAGCAGCTTGTTCCCCTCCTCTCTACTCAGATTCCAAATGCGAGAAGCCAAATGCGACCTCGGTGATCCAGAAACCTTCCTCTTTTTGCACGAAGAGAATTCGCCGCCGACCTTGACAACGCCTTTCTCAACCTCTTCGCGGATTTGAGGCTCAGAATTGTGTTGGGACTCAGAAGTATCATAGACAGTATCAAAATACAGATCATCGAAAAGGGACCAATAACAATCAGACCCGGAAGCACCGACATTGGAGTTATCATCCAACCGACTCGAGCAAACCTCAGGGGGTGCTCCCGTCGTTTTTGGGCAAACCAATCTCTGATAATTCTCGTCCGGGCCGAGCTCAAGCTCAAGCCCGAAATCGGAGCTCTCTAAGAGGACCCCGGCGTGAAGGAGGCCAGGACAACACACGGCGAGCTTATGCAAGGAAGCCCAACCGCCGGGCGGAGAAGAGAAGTCGGAGAAGAGATCGGAGACAACGGAAGGGATGTTCTGGGAACACTGGTTTTTCCAGCAGAAATTGCGTATGAGAGATGAGAATTTGGTGCAGACGCAGGCGAGGCGAGCCCAGTGGTGGGGATCGTCGTCGAGCTTAAGAAAAATGCTGAGAATAACATCGTCCGTGAGCATGGAGAAGACGTTGCACGCCATGTTTGATCAAGAGTTTGTGATATGAAGGTGGAAGATGGAGCGGTGGAATTGGAGAAAAAGGAGAATAACCTCAGGAGCCAAATCGAATCTACAACTTGAGAGGCCTGTGGCTCTGTACTATATCATAAACACCACCACCAATTGTGACGAGAAGACTGTTTCCCACCAGACATTGCCAGTTGCAATAAATCACCTCACCCGTCACCACAAATCAATTCAATCTTTCTTCTTTTGTCTGTTAAATAATTTATCGCAATTTGACTGTAATCCACACGCCATGTGCATGCACTATAGACATTTTTTTTTTTTTAAAGAATAGATTTCATTTGACAACAATAAAAATAAGTCATGAAAAATTGTGAAAATAAACATCAGCTAAGTAAGAAGAGATACAATGGCTGTTGAAAATACCCCGGAAAAGGAGGCGCGGTGTGTCAAGTCCCATATTGAAAGGACTTGAAGAAAATCCTAACTGTATAAATAAATATATTATACTTTTTAATAGGTTAATTTTTTGTGAAGGAAATAATAACTTTATAATAAAATAATATTAAAATTAAACTCAAATTTGTTTAACTAATAAGCTACTCACGACGAGAGCGTCATCCTAATAGATAGTTGGGCATTGAAGGCTAAAGCCTAGGAGGGAAGAGGCAAACTTTTAAAATTAATATTTTTTTAAAATTAAGGTACATTTTTCTCTTTTAAACTATTCTATAAGCATCCAATAATCTAAATTGTTTGTCATGGAAATTTTACCAATAAAATAATTAAGATATAACAATTTTTTCTTGACGTTAAACACTCCAACATTAGCTATTAAAAATGCTAATTAAGATTTAAATTTAATTAAAAATGTTACTTATCTTACTGGGTGGGTTTGAATTAGGATGCATTTTTGCCCCTAACTATTCTTTAAAGATTACCTGTATCTTAAATTATTTGTTATAAAATAATTTTACCCTTAAAATAATTAAAATTTAGCATATTTTTAAACTTATTTGATATGATAGGTGGCATTTTTTGTCAAATTTAAATCTCAGTTATAATTTTTAACAGTCAATATTGGGAGTATCCAATGTTAAGAAAAATATGTTATGTTTTAATTACTTTAGGAAAGAAATTGTTATAATAAATAATTTTTATGATACTGTATACTTCTCAAGAAAAAATGTACCTTAACTTTTTTTTTTTTTACTATTTTTAAAAGTTTTTCCATTACCTCTAACTGGCCCAGAAAAAAATAGCTTGAAATGTCACAGCCGAAGATTCGCATCTCTCCGAGTGTGTTATTGAAAATCAGACTATTTACTGAACTATTCTAGATAATTGTTTAAAGAATAAGGGAAAATGATAGTTGGATCTCATAAAAATAAATTAATAATAGTTAAATTTTCGATAAAATTTTTTACAAAATAAATTATAAAAATCAATGCAAACAACTATAAACAAAAATTTTTATTATAACTTAAAAATTATATTTAATATTTAAATATTTATTTACAATTGAAATTTCAGGATTTGTAATAATTTATATGAATATTTTCAATTTATTTTTTTTAAAAAATTATCGAGAACTTAAATATTATTAATTCATTATTTTGAGATGTAACTATCATTTTTCCAAAAATTAATAGTTAAAATTGGGATAAAAAAATTATAAACAAAATATTTCATTAAATTAATTAACAATTCAACTAGTTAAGTTGGCTCTCTTCTTAATACCGTACTTACATGAGAATACCAATTTGAAAAGACTTGACGTTAAGCCCCAAAAGGGGATTCACCTTGACAATGAAATGTACAGGATTAGTGGAGAGAGGGAGGGAGGCTGTTTGGAGTATTGAAGAAGCTGAGTAGAGGTGGTGGAAGCGTCGCCATCGTGGGTGGGTGTAAAGGGAAAAGAACGCACAAGCAGACAGCACAGGAGACGCAAAGCCTGCGAGGCTGTGTGGCTGTTGTCGTTCAGTTGAGCCTTGAGATCACTAATTGGCGTATTGCTTCCTCACTTTGCAAGACACGTGCCAATCACTCGGCCCCTCCACGTTTTGTCTATCCTCATCCATTCGCCTCTTATCCCATCCCCGATGTCCCCTCCTTGACCCATCCACGAATAATTCCCATGTCAATCAATTATTCTCCATTGCAACTTTCCTTGTGCATTCACAATATCATCTAATCACTTTCGCTTATTATCTAACCTATTCCACTTACTTAATATAGCGTTCCCTATATTATATTATTACATTTCATCACTTGCACCTGTGTTCTTCCCTATTCTACTTTCTTAATATAGGGTTCAACGCTGATTGAGTGAGATATGACACATCCACGATGTTTCGGGAGTATAAATTATTTTATAAGTGGACTTGTGCTCTTGGCCCCCAAACAAAAGGCTATAACGCTTCACGGGGGCTCCCAAACTTTTGGATCTACATTTAAAAAAGACTTCAAAATATGATATTTACACTGGCCCCCCCCCCCAAAAAAAAACCTGTAAATTTACTGATAAAATACAATTTTCACCAAGGTATTTATCATGACACGTTTTCCCTAATTCCAAACGTCAGTTACTTGTTGTATTAAAACTTGGTTCCCACGCATCACACTGCTTAAGAAAATTAATCATGACAAACCTCATGCATGACTCGGTAGAATTTTTGTTATATATGGAGACTGAATAAGCATAATTGTACATATAACATGCTGTAAAATTTAAATTACTGAAACCCTTCACGTTCCACCATTCTCCTCGAGCATCCCAAGTCCTAGTCTCTTCTAATCGGAAATTGCAAATGATAGAAAAATACTCTTGGGTCTGACAAATAAAAGCGCAAGACCCAAGTCATAACCAAATTATTCCTAAGAGATAACGTCAAAAGGCATGCTTGAATTTCAGACTGAAAAGACTTCAGGCCAAACGATACTTGAATTGTCCCATTATATGACCGGATAGCATAAAACACTCCATAGTCCCAAAGCTAGAATCCACTAATTCTCATGGACTAAGATGGTAAAGACAAGATACAAGTCGAAGTGTGTTCAATTCAAAAAGTTTAATCAACAACAACTTTAAGCCAGTCAGCTGATTTACTTGGCCAATATCAGTTTACGGCGCTAACTTTATAGAACTCATCATCATTCACAACTTCATAAACTGAGAAGATCGACAACAATCAGAGCTCACCTGCCAGACCAACAGCCAATCAGCCAAGAAAAAAGAAGGTAGATTAGATGACGATATTGACACATTCAATGATGGAATGAAAGGCTATCATCAAGAGAAATGTGAAATATGAGAGAGACCGAGACAAACTCTTGCTCCGGCTCTGGCTCCTGCTGGCGCTGTTCTTCTTTGGGCTTTTATTACGCTGCCAAAGATACACAGCAATTCAGGAGTGGGGAAAAAGGGCCAGATCTACCAGAATTGGAGGTCAAATTGCAAATTTTCCCTCGAAACACACTCGATCATATGATTGACGAACACAAGTGCAAAAATAGTGGTTTAAACATCAAAGTACTCACGGAAATCAATAATGAAATTCTATATATACCTTGAAATCCCCATGGTTTGCCTTAATTCATGGGTTATATATCAAAAGGCCAAGAGCCCATTCAATGTTGCACTTAAAACAACAAACCAAATCCACATTTGATTAGAGTTACATTTCACTCACCATAGGTAATGGAGATCTGGATCTCGATCGTGATCTGCAAAAGTTCCAGAAACAACATAATTTAAAATCCGCAAGTTCCTTCAATCAAATTTGATCCAACTGGCCTTGATGCCTCTCCCAAGTCACTTATCATGATGAAGAGGTACACCCAGACATAATTAAATTATGAAAGCGTTAATTGGAGAAAAAAAGGAAGGAAAGAAAGAAAATTAAGGCAAACTTATAAGACATTCTACTCCATAAAACAGGATACGATGCCAGTAAAAATAGAGCATTATAAGGTAATATCAGGACACCAGGATTGGAGAGAAGAATTCTTCCCTACTGCACCATAACAATCCAGAGAATCCATATAGTGCATCCTATTAGCTTGGCAAATCTTGGAGCTGACAATTGTAATGAAATTCCCTTTATTACTCTCATTGAAGGTGATTTCCAAATCCCACTTGCTTTAGCACACAAGACATCCTTCTCTAAAATAGCAATCCATGATCTCCTTGATTCCCAATCTAGCACCCATGGACATCTACATGCTAAAAGCATTAGAACAAGTGTACTTTGTAGGTATCCAAAGTCGCCCATCTTAAAAATATCATACCTCCACAACAAATTGAGTTGCAGGCAATTGAACCAAATCCCACCAAGTTCCTAATTTCCAATTCCCAGTTTGCTCCAAGTATCCATATCTAAGGAAAAAAACAAAGGAATTTTTTCACAAAACAAAAGGGAAATAGAAACCGAGTACTCTGACAAGATGGCCTCGTTTGCCATAGATCCCATGAACATGTAAAGATAGGGGGAAATGATAGGAGGGGCAGGGAGAAAACAATAGTTGGGTGTCCAAAAATAACGATTATATCTCAATTAATAAAGAAAAGCTTATGGCAATATTGTAGCTTCAAACAATGGCCTTTTTCATCCACAGAAACTTACCACCAACTAAGCAAGAGTTCCTTTATCCATCTTAATTTTGGGAGGAAAGGGTGGTAAATGAAACAATTTACAGTCTTGTGGCCAAAAAAGAAAAAAGGAAAGGAAAGGAAACAGTTAACAGTCCTTAACACCTATCAAGATTACCAATTAAAGGTGCATAATTGACTTCACTTATATAACAAAGCAACCGAAATTTAGAGCTGTTTACATCTAAATAAATTATTGGTACAACATTGATTATTCACTACTTGTAAATTACTTAGATCCCATTCACCATCAACACTCATTCTCTAAATGTTTCTCCAATTCCATCTTTAACGTCCTTTCAGGGAGGGCTCTTTTGACCCCTCAGGGCACCTAAAAAAAGTCTAAATAAGACTGGTAAACCAGCCATTGAAATAGCAAATAACACAAAAACCAATATTTCAAAGAGTAAACTGTGGCAATAAGCAATAATAGACACATGGATAATGCACTGAAACTTAGATTGCATACCCTGACAAAGATCTGGACCTTGACTTTGAGTGAGAACGTGATCGCGAAACAGATCTTGAAGGAGATCTAGCAGGTGAACGCTGCGAAGATTTGCCCTTTGGAGATTTGCTGCATAATAAAATGACAAATACAAACTAAAGTTAACAAAAAAATCTCACTCAACGATCAACATTGATTTCAAGCCAAGGAGACAAGACCTCTGACTATGCCCTCGACTGTAACTGCGGCTACGACTGCGGCTATAACTTCGCCCCCTAGAATAAGATCGGCCACGACTAGGACTTCTAGAGGAGTCCCGCCTTGAATCATATTCCCTCACCTACAATAACAGAGAAAATTGATAAGTACAATCTGTTAAACCAAATACAACACAGATTTGGTTCTTACCCGGACAAAAGCTCTGGAAAATGCATTCCGAAACTCAGAGTCATCAAGCTTCTTGATCTGAAGAGGTATAAAATCTCATATTTCATAGTCACAACACAAGGTTATGCGTAAATGTGTAATGTTACTTAGAAATTAATAAAATTATACAACAATAGAAGCAACTTACAGCATATTTCATGTCATCATAGTTTGTGTAATCAACGATCCCAGTTGTTCCTATAGAATACCATAATGATACATAGAAGTTTGGCAGAAACAATATTAGAATTAGAATCAGAAGTAAATAAAAGTCGGGAAAATAACAGATCACCTCACCCTTTTCACAGGCTCAAACCCCTTCCCACCAAAAAAACAAAAAAAAAACCAAGATAAATGGAGCCAAGAAAGAATTAAAAAAAAAACAATGACAGAAAACTTAGCTGCTGACATCCACACAATTGTTCAAAATTAAAAAAAAAAAAAAGTTGAATGTATCTCACCTCTACCATCATGAAAAACTTGAGAAAAACAAACATCTCCTGCTTTCCGCATGTGATCCTGAAGTTAGAAAATAAATTTTTATGAAATTCATGTAACATCCCAGAAAAATTCTCCAAAATAATTAAATAATTACTGCATCTCACTTTGAGATCCTGCCAGGAAGCAGAAGAGGGCAACCCAGTGACTAGAACTGCACAAGGAAGAGTGAAAATTCAGGAAACAAATTGAAAACAGTTCCTTGCAAAAAGTTCCAAGTGTTTCAATGAAAAAATCACAAACCACGGTACTCAGAGCGCCTAGAAACACCACGTCCACTTCGACCATTACTGTGACTACTGTATCGGTCTCGGGACGATGAATGACCACGTCCACCATGTGCAGGTTCTACCTACAAAGATATAAACTTAACCTATTGGCAATACGCCACACCAATCATATAACCCATAGCAAGTAGGATGAGATATAACCAACCCGTAACCGATGTCCATCAAAATCATAGCCATCACGGCCACGAATAGCATCTTCAGCATCTTGAGCATCCTCAAACTGCAAAAATCAATCAATAATTAGGATAAAGTAAAATAAGAAAAAATAAGACCAACCTATCAAACCAAACTCACCTCTACAAATGCATATCCCGGGGGTCTGGGAGGAACCTTCAAGTCAATGTGAGTTATGTGTCCATACTGCAGAGAAAAAATTTGCAAGAAAAGAGATTTAATCAGTGAAAGCGCATTACCCAAGAAGAGAAATGAATGATTTTACTCTTTCAAATATATCAATAGATTAATTTCCACAATCCCCTGTACTGGTCTAGAACTTGGATGAAATCAAATCCACAAATAAATATCAATTTCTAGGTCATGGTATGTTCTAATGGTTTTAAATATCAAGTTTTTAATGGCTTTGATCCAAATAAGATCCAAAAATCATCGATCTGAAAAAAGGACACATCCAGGCTTGCCTAATTATGAAGGTGTTGCATGATTTGTAATAGGCAGGGTACAATCAGTAGACAAGCCAATCAGATCACAACACCTTGGAAAATAGTATTAGGGGCATGATTCAGAAGTATGATATTTTAACACATAGAAAGATTATCAGTTAAGCTTTTAACACTCAGCAAATATTAGGAGATAGTTCTTTACATATTTGTAATGTTCAAAATAATACTTGCTGAACTTTTGCCTGTATATTAATTATATATAAAGATTAACATAGATGAGAAATTTCAATATAAAACGCATTTCACAGACCCTTTTTATTTTTATGTCACAGTTATATTATTTCACTCATCCATGAAAGCCAGCCCTCTACCTCTTCTAAGCTCTATCTACCTTATATTTTGAAAAGAAAAGAAAAATACCATAGCATACATTAGTAATTATCTCCTACCTACTTCAACTTCCTAATCTATTCCTTTAGCCACTTCCAACCAACAGAATCTAGTCATTCCATCTTCCCCAACTCCCACTATATCCATCTCATTTCAGCAGGGTTGCAGTCTTGCAGACGTCAACGCTGTCTGATGGTGGCCAGCTGCCTCGCGCCCCAACAGACCAGTTATATGTCGGGTTCATATTTGCCAATCCAGTAGTAATCACTTCAATTGCAAGCCACCAAAAATTTGACCAGTCATCGTGAATAGGCTAGATAGTTTTCTAAAACAATATGCATCAAGATTCGCAGACTTGATCACATTTATTATGAAACATTTACGCAAGACAAGCCTCATAGAAGATTGCACAGCTTCCCAGCGACTTTGAAATCCGTACATTCAATCACGATAATTCAGAATAATAGCTCTAAATGATAAAACAATATGACCCAGAGGAAGATACAAAATCGCATAGCAGTAAACAGCAAGAGGATAGATCCAGAAGGCGTTGAAAAACAAGAGAAGTGCCAAACTACCTTGAGAAACAGATCTTCCACTTCTCTTTCACGAATATCGCCCGGCAAATTCCCAACGTAGACAGTTCTGCTTGCACGTCTACTCATTTTTCCTATGAAATGTAAAATAATTACAAAGTAATTAGCCCAAGAAATGAATAATACGCAAGAGAGACTAGAAACAAAAATCCCAATAATCATCTAGGTCGCTCACATGAATGATGGAAAATTAAAAGGGGATAACCCCATGGTGGCCAATACATCGACCGAGTTGAATTTTAAAACTCGCAGTCGAACTAATTCATTGTGTACAAACAAAATCAGTATAATGTAAGAAAAGCAAGAAACTGATTTTTCTCGACCTCGTCAAGAATACAACAAAACTCTAGAGATTCCATAGCCTAGCATCATCTTACCTTTGAAACGAACTGAGATACCTCGTATTGAAGTGAACGGGTGAAATTTAGGGTTTTAGTTTTAGAGGACGAGAGATAGGCTCCTTTCGGCACGAGGCGAAGGGATATGAATTAAAACTTAAGGACGCTTATCTGAAGATAGTAGATGCCGCACATGCACGGTCTAGTCACGTGCGTGTTTTATGCTAGCCAGGTTATTTTCTCTTTTTTTTCCCCTTCCAAATGTGACCATAGATTCCTGGCTCCCAGCTGATTTGGGATTTTTAAAAATGGGAAGAAAAGAGTATTGCAAATCATGCAAGCGATTTTATATAGGGAATCCATTAGATGATAGGTTAGTAGACAATTCCTCTGTTTTTTTTTTTTGGCCAAATCCCTCTTTACTTTTGTTAAATACACAAACTTTAAAAACACGTAAACTGATAATGTTTTATATAAATTTTTCACCACGCTCGAAGAAAATTACAAAAAGATATAATCAGAAAAAAGAAATTAATAATATATTTGTATATAAAATAGTTTATAAAAGAAGCCATTAATTAATTTTAAAATATGATTTATATGGAGCACTGAAAATAGTAAACTATAAACGAGTTTAGTATCTTATGTGGAATTTAAATAAGTAGTGATGTTCTCATGGATAATGCAAGTTTCTATAAATTATGCTACGTATAATAGAGATGAACTATGTTCATGTTCATATTAGTCTATTTTTTATAATTTTTATTATTATATTGGTAAATAATAATTTATTGTATTCACATGAATGAATCAGAAAAAATTGGCACAGTGGCCAAAACATATATAGGTCACAAAAATTCTTGTCAGAGTTTATAAAAATTTGGAGTTTGATCCTTCACAAATTTAGTTGGAATGTGATATTCCTTCTTTGCCTAACAAAAACTCCCCTCAACACATAAAATTTTTGGCACAATATCTCCAAAATAGAGTAAAAAATATCCCGCATAACTTGTCCATGATTCATAATTATGTATTATATCCACCTAACAATGTAAAATAAAATATAAGATTTTGTTAGGTGACAATGATGATTCACAGAAAATTTTTAGAAGTTCACATTGTCAAATATCATTATTTAGTATATGGTTGAAGTTGGCCTGGCTTCTCATTTCTGAAAGTGGAAGACTAGGTTATCTATTATTGAATTTTCACCATCTTCATATCTCTCAATAACATCAAATTTTTTATAGATTGTGTTTAATTTATTTTAGGCAAATGATTAAGTGTTTTTTATGTTACTAATATGCCATATTACATCAATGGTAAACAAGTTGGTAAATTTTCATTGATATAACTTATATATCACTGATATCTGATATGTGATAGTATATTATCAATATACTATCACATATAACATTACCAGACAATCAAACATGATCTTATTTATCATTTATATATAGTAGTACATCAATGATATAGTATCACATATAAGTAACATAAAAACACGTAATTATTTACTCAAAATTGATCAAACAAAGTCCACGAAAAAATTTCAACTCTTGACTTATCACATAGAATCAAATACATAAACTAGTAAAATAAAAAATTATGAATCTGGAGCTCTGTTTCCTATTGGCATGCTCTGCTCCATCAAGTATCGTTGATGTCTCTTATTATTGTGACTATGGCTCACTCACATTACTCTACTTTCTTCCGTCTTTGAGTTGTTTCTTCTATCATGATTGTAACTTGCATTTGTCTCTCTTGTTTGCTTGATTTCTTGCCTTTTTAGTTTCTTCTATTATTTGTAAAGAGCAGAGTGTTATGATTTTAAAATGGCAATTTTGTAAAATTAAAGATCAACTAAATATTGAAAAGGCCATTTTTTAAATTTAAGAAAGGATAGGCTATTTTTTTTATTCAGTATTATAATATGGGCTATATGTGTAAAAGCCCAAATAAATAAATCTTCTTGGGCTAAGTAGATTGGATTGGCCCATCGTGAACTTGTCATAGTCAGTTTTACATGAATGCATATGAATTAATATTCAGAAGACCTTGTTCATCACACATATTCTTTGCAGGTGACCTTGTTCTTTGTGATGAAGCTTTTCATAATCAGATTGAAGCTATCAATGATTGTTTATCTAAATTATATTCTGCCTCTAGTCAAAGGATAAATAAAGAGAAAACTAAGCTCTTTGTCTCCACCACTGTTCATGCCAATAGGCTTTATAGTTGAGTAGAGACCTAGGTGTGTGGTTGACGGGAGATTTAGGGAAATATTTAAGTATCCTTCTTATTCTTAAGAGAGTTACAAATAGATTATTCATGCTTATCCTTAAGAAAGCTAAGAAACGCTTATCAGGTTTGAAAGGGAAATTTGTAACCTCCTTAAGGTTAAAAGCAATTAACTCCAAATCATGGTAATCCTAGGTTTTACCCTCAAGGATTACCAAACTGTAAAACTTAATAAATGAATTTCTCAAAATCTATTTCAAAGAATCCCAATTTTCAGCCTTTCAAATCTCAAACATATTTTAAGGACTCCAAATCAGAGTTTTCAAAACAAAGTAGAAGCTTGGAAACTAATTGGGATCCAAATAATGAGTTTTAAAACTCAAAAATCAATTTTATACAGAAAATGACACATGCACTGTGACGTGTCTCCTCTATGCCATGTACTGCAGCACATTGTACGAAATTTGACAGATTAGTCATGTCATTTGACAACAAAGGGAGTGAATTTTTGACACATCCTAAATCTCCATCTGACATCTGATTGAGGTGGTTTTTGGTGTTTACATGGAGCTTTCTTCTAGCTCTAGCTAATGACACTAGTTTCATACTCAGATTCATTTTTTATCAAAAGTTGGACACCAAACCCCATTTTGACACATTTTCACAAAATTTTTCAAATGAGATGTCCCAACTCAACCACACGTGCCAATAACCTACACCAACCCTCCGACCACACTTAATAAACTATTGCGGACTCGTGCAACACATCACACACAATCAAATACATTTATTTCACAAAATCACCATTTAACACCAATTTTTACAAAACATAGAGGGGGAGAAAAATTTGCACAAATCTAACCATTTCATTCATATTTTTTCAAAAATACATATGTTCCTACTTGCACAAGCATTTTGGCCCTATCTATGGGTTCATAACAAAAAATCACTAACCCGGAGCACAAAATACACTAGTTAAATATAAAATCACGCAAGTAGTGCACCAATTATGACAATTAATCCTAATTAGCAAAGGCATTAACAAATACACATGTAAAGAGTAAAAGAGAGGCATATAGAGGATTTACTCCACCAATCCTAAGCCTTATTATGTTTTTCCCAACTCGGATATGATGAGCTAGGTCCTGAAAATATTGAGAATTGAGGGGTGAGTACAACTACTCAGTAACCAAGTTTTACTTAACCCTTACAGTTGCATATCAATCATAAATAGAAGCAATTTGACACGTAAACACATATATCACATAGCATTAGGCTACGGTTCACAAAACTAACAACCATGTGATTGGGCTTGCCATAAAATACTATATCATGATATTTTTAAAAACATAACTCAGGATCACAAAAACAACAACCATGCACCCTTAACATGTATCGGAGCACAAAACTAACAACCATGTGGCCGGACTTATGTGCATGATTAGATGCCAGCCTTATATCCTCCTATTACCTCTGACAAGAAACTAATGGCTATCACGTGGCTACATCCTTCATGGACTAACCCAGCCTTTTACTTGTAATGAGCTATCGGGACAGGGTTAACTCACTTACTTTATAATCCAGTTTCCCCCAATACTAATAACCATGGGGTGTTGTACCCTTAATTCAGCTTCCTCATAAATCGGTGGAGATTAGTTAGGTTCAAGTCCCTCATAGAACAAGTAAGACAGTCTTGAATTAACCTTGGGATAAGGGCTACCTCTCGATTCTAACAATCAGTGCCAAGGCTAATTCTCGGTTCCAACAGTTACTACTAATACCACATGAATTTCAACCAATCTACTCCTCTCCTTAGGTAAACTCCTACTAATGATCATACTATGCACATTTCACACATATTATGCATTTTCAACAATTATTTCTCAACACATAAACTCACATAACACAATTACTCCATAATTTAACACATAATTCATCACAATTCTTCACCCATAATAATAAATCACAAGTAATTTTATAAAACATCAAGGGTGGTAGAATTAAAGTTTTCTCTTCCCCAAAACCATTTCACAATCAAGTATTTATTAATATGTATCATCAATTTAACTCACAAATCACATTTTACAACACAATTAACATTCAACTATAAAAATTAAGTTTCTCCCGGTTACATCAAAGCTTTAAGAGGTTAAAGATTTACCCCTCACAACATCAACTTTTCAGAGCTTCAACAAGCTTGAAAAGTGCCAAAACAAACCTCTATTCATCCAAACCACAAGAACATCATCATTACTTAACTCTTGAATATAAAACTCCACAAACACTATTTTAACCGACTCATAATTACTACCCATTCATATCCAATGAGCTCATTAGATTTCATTAATTTACATTATCATTAATAACACCTTAAACCATCATTAATGTATATTAACCTCTTCTAACTGTCTCATAAATTTTAATTTTTGGACACTTAATGCTCCCATAGACTAACAACTTGCAAAATCATCAATGTAGTATTCCAATACATTAAATTATTCCTATTAATCTCATTTTAACCAATGGAATCGGACCCATACTCTTATAGACTAAAATTCCATCTCCCAACTTAAACTCTACCATAAATAATCATAAATGAGGAAGAAAAAGGAAGAAGAAGGCACCATGATCTTACCTTAGGTGTTTAGGAGCTCCAATCTATCAACAATGGGACCAAATGTTATACCCTAGCAAAGCCAAAACTAAGCTCTTTATTTTCCTCCTCTTTCTCTCTTTTGTTTTCATGCAAAATCATAACTCTTCACTTTTTCATCCTCTTTCCTTGCCCGAGTAGCCTGCCATTGATCCGGACCCACTTTTAGGGTTAAAATCATAACAATTTATATCAAGTTAAGCTCTTCTAGCCACATACCTCATTAACTCACTAATTACCCTAATTAGATTAATAAAATAGGGTTAAAATTTTTTGGATGTTATAAAATTTCTCACAGTTAATGTTTTCAGAACTGGACCGGATATTGAATCGAAAAAGTTAGTGGTTCACAATTCACATGGTTCAACTGGGTTGGACCAATGGTCCAGCCGGTGACGTAATAATTAAATTAAAAAAATTATATGTGTATGTAATAATGAAAATATAAGAAATACATATGAAATTGCTATTTAACTTAAAAAATTAAATATTTTAAGTTTATCATGACTTAATAAGTCACATGATATAACATAATATCAAATGATTAAAAAAATTAGTCTTTTTTTAAAAAAATTTGATAAAAAATAAAAAAATTTTAACAGTTCGATTTTTGAAAATCGAATTCAATTCTCGGCTTGATTCCAATTCCAAGTCCGACCGCTGGTTCGAAATGGCTCAACCCTTAAAATGGCTTTTTTTTATAAATCAGACCAATTGATGATTGGACTAGTCCAACCGTTCGGTCCGATCTAATTTTAAAAACACTGCTCACAATAGTAAGAAGAACCATATTGGCAAAGTCAATCATCTCAACTCTACTAAGGTATTACATGCAAATTATTCTTCTTCCCTTTGGGGTTTTAAATGATCTAGAGAAAGCTACTCGTGATTCCAGTTGGGGTGACAATGAAATCTCTAAAAAGCTATACATAGGGGTTTAGAAATAAGAAACCTTCAACTTCATAACAAGGCCTTCACCTGGAAGCTGTGTTGGGGATTAGTGACAAATCAGAAAGCCTTATGGGTCAAGGTCCTTAAATTAAAATATATATGTGGAAAAGGTAGAACACCTATTATAATGAAAAAAGTTGAAGCTTCTATTATTTAGCGCAATATATGCAAAGTCTAGAACTCATTCCAATATAGTTTAGAAAAATCTATTTTATCGAGCAAGCAAACATCTTTCTAGTTTGAGAGGTGGATACCTACTAAGGTTTTACTTATTGATATGTGGAACATGGTCATGAATTCATAAACATTATTGAAATTGTTAATGATTATGTCATCCAACCGGGAGTTTGGGACATTTATAAAATGAGTCCTTTTCTATCAGACATGTTGTGAGTCTCACTACCAGAATGCAAACCCCTTATGAAGGAAGTAGTGAGGATAAAAACTTTTAGCTCTATTTATCTGATGGAACATATTATGTGAAATCTGCATATTCTTTTCTTCTTACAAGTACACCGAAGCAGAGAGAACCAATATGGCTTAATATTTGGGGATGGAATATTCTAGAAAAGATAACAAATTTCTTTTGGCAGGTAGCACATGACTGAATTCACACAACAGCCCTAACAGTTTGAAAAGGCCTAGCAGTGAGGGGTCTTATCCTCACAGTTGTGATGCTCTAAAAGATACTATGCATTTACTTCATGATTGTCATCATGCTAGAAAATAGTAGGACGAGTATCTATGACCAAACTATATACAGACTTTTTTAAATTTGAAACGACGAGATTAGATCGCATGGAACATGCCAAGATTAATGGGATATTCTTCTATCAGGTGTGTTCCTTGGGACTTCCTCTTTTTGTATACCAATTAGAACATCTGGAGGAATATATGTAAAGCCTTATTCAAGGAGGGGGATGCTGAGGTTTTTGAGGACCCTCAATCCTTCATCTTTAAGGTTGTTACAAGTTTGAGGTTGATTAAGTATTTTAGCTCCCAGTTTACTTGAAAGCATGAAGTGAATCGAAACATTAGTAGGGAAGATAATATCATATTAGAGATTGATAAGTCTACCTTAGAGAATAGGAAAAGCACTCATGGCGGTGTACTAAGGGATGCTAACGAGGTTTGGTTACAGGGTTTTATTTGGAAATTAGAGGATGTTCTAATTGCCATTATAGAGATCTATGGGATTTTCAAAGGCTTAGAACTTTTTTGGAGAAAAAGTTTTATGATTGTTAAGGTCTTTTGTGATTATGTGTATGCTATCTTTGCAATCACAAGGGACAACCATAGTTATCATTTTTTTTAAATATCATAAATACTATGAGACATATTACAAACAGACCATAGGTTGTTAATTTTAATTTAGTGTATAAGGAAGATAACAATATAGCTGATTATCTTGCCAAGATAGCTCATAGTTTAAATTCCAAATTTCTGCTATTTAACCTGCCACCACAAAGGTAATTGTTTTTCTTGTACGACTTTTTGTTAGGTTTTGCGTCTCTTTGTTTCATTTTATTTATTTTTGCTAGTTTCTTGTTTCTCGTACTATTTGTATTCTCTTGAATGAAGATCTCCAATTTATTAAAAAAAAAAAGTATTCAAAATGACGCAGTGTTTAGCCAAAATAAAAAAAGTACTTTTTTAGTATTGATCATATGTGTACAGTTTTTTATATTCCAAGATTTAATGAAAACATTTAGTTTCTTACTAAGAATAATAATAAGGAAATAAAATAATATATTAAAAAATCATAAAAATGATTTTATGATAAGAAATAATATTTTTTAAAATTATGAATGTTCAATAATCATATATATTCTCTTTTACCTCAAATAATCATATACATTTTTTAAACAATATTAAGTCAATAAATTAATTTAATGTTTTAAATAAATTAAAAGAATTATATATATATTCCTTTGAAAAAACTCAATAATGATCATAAAAATTAATTATTATATAGAATATAGGGAACATAACCCCGCAACATCAACCAAGATTCATGAAAGGTAATAATATGATCATCTAATTGATAAAAAAGAAGTTGTGCTTCTTTTTGCCTTACTTTATAGTGAAAAAAATTTCTCTCCCATCTCTCTAAAACAAAGAAGAGGCTCACTTGCACTCTGTGCCTGGAACATTTCAATTTAAATTTTAATAATTAATTTGGGTTAATAAAAATTTTAAAAAAATATTTAGATGTAAGCAAATTAGTAGGAGATAATTATTAAATCTAACTTAGGATATAATTATAAATTAAAAATAAAAAAATAATAAATAAAAAAATAAAAAAATAATAATAAAATAAATATTATTAAATTATTATTATTATAATAAAAAAAGGTATTAAAAAAAAGGGAACGAAGAAGAAGAAGAAAGTTTGGCTTTCTCTTTCAGCGTCCGTGCAATCATTGTATATAATAATAATATAAAAAAAAGGGAGAGAAAGAAAAGAAGAAATAATAAAAAAAAGATGTGGGACCCACTGAAATTTTTTATAAAAACTCACCTGTTTTCTTCATTTCTTCATTCTTTCCTTTGTGTGTGAGCTGAGGCAGAGAGAGCGTCTGTGAGCCAAGTTCACTGGTGCTGGGTTTTAAGGTAAGAGTTTTTAATAAGATATTTAAGGTGTGATTTTAAGCTTTTCAAGACTAAGTAAGTGTTCTAAAATTTTTTCTTAGTCATCCTTCTTCTTTAGTTTCTGAGTTTGTAGTGGTAGAAAATTTAAAATCTGGAAGAGGGATGAATTTATGTTGAATAAATATGGTTTTTGAGGTTGTCAGTAGTATAATAAATGTTCTAGAGTATAAATTTATGGATGATCTTTAAATTTATGGCTTATGGATTAAATTCTAAACTAGATCTGAAAATATATGTTGATTTATTGAGGTTTAGATGATTATTTGGGATGAGAAATGAATTATTATGGCTATAGGATTATTATTCTAAGCTAGAGATTTAATTTTTAATTTTTGAATATTTTAGGTGCGAATTTATGAAATAGAAAGAAAATTTTGATAATAGAAATTAGTTTAGAAGCTGATTTTTAGATTATTAATGTTTATTGATAATTAAAAGAGGAGTTAAAAATTTTACTTAATAGTGTTGACTTTATATTTGTATTAAGATTGAGATTAAGAATTATGTTATATTTTTTAATTCTATTATTAGAATTATTTTATTAGTTTCAAAAAAATTGAAACTAATATTTATAAATAATATGTTATTTATAGATTGTATTATTGGTGAAGATTATGGTGGGAGAGAAATTGTAAGGAATAATTTATTGAAAAAGCCACGAGGTAACCATGCTTTTAATTTGTGATTTGTGTTACTTCATGTTAATTGGGTGATTATTGAGAAAATTATAAATTTTATAATATTATATAATTGTGCAATATTATTATGAATTTATTTGATTATTGTGGGAGGTGTTGGGAGACTTGCTATTGTTGTTGTATTTATGTGCCACGTGGTACGCCCCTATTGGAGCTCAATAGGTGGCTTGTAAGGGCTCGGGCTAATCTACCTTTGGCCGGGTAATTTAGCACCGAGTGAGGGCTACGGCTCGAGGTTAATGGAGGGATATAAAGATGGTTATTTGTGTGTATTGTAATATTTCTTATATTTGTTGGAATTATATTATTTTTAATTCTCACTTAGTAAGCACACACTTAACTGTTTGTATATACTATCATAAATTGGTTATGGTTACTGGGACTTTTGAGTCTCATTATGTGGTTAACAATTTTCAGGAGAAGAGCCACGAGTGACACGTGGAAGAGTCCCAGAGGCTTAGTGGCATAGATCCACTGTCTCTTTTGGGTATTTGATTTATGATTTATAATGTGTTATATTCCCAATATTAGGGCTTTTTGTTTATTGACAATTATATGAATATATAAATGTAATCATGCCTTTCAAACTATTTTTATTTTTGGTATACTTTGGATGATTGTAATTTTAATATTTGATTTACTTTGAATTGGTTAAAATGGCATGATTATGAGGCCAAATAACCGGCTTGTGTTGAAAATTGACTAAATTGTTTATTTTACTTATTGGGAGTATAAGGATGGACAAATATGATTTTGCCTAGTGGCATGTGGGAGGTAAAAATTTATCTGAAATATTATATTATGCGAGTTTAAGCCAATTATAAAATATTTTATATTAAAATTATTGATATAAAAAAATGTGCTGGGTGGCTGTAACCTAATTATGGTTGAGTTAAATTATTTAAAAAAAAAATTTGGTGTGTTATAGTGCCTGATTTCTTCATCTCCATCTTATAGCTAAACCTTTTTCCATCGCAATATTTTTCACCTCTGTTTTATGATTCTAGTAATCTAAAAAAAAAAATCTAATTTATTGCTGTCTTTACCCTCATTATGTAAGCATGCTTTTTTGTTGATTGGTTTTTACTCCCCAACAACCAACTAAACTCCTCTCATAAACATCATTGACTTTGATTACCTTTCCCTAAGCCTATTCTCCCTTTTCCTCTCCTTTACTCTCGCTATTCTTCTTCTTTCCCAAGAACCCCACTACTCTTAATTGGCCTCCTCTATCAATGATATGATTATATTCCATCTATTTGAATTTAAACTCCATGCCTTCCCTATACTCACCCTCTTAGAATCTATCTTAAATCCATTACTATTTATCCCTTATCACTATGCCCTCTCAATTGTGCCCTTTTCCAACTATTCATTTCCGGTATCTATCATATATTCTTAAGCTCAATTTATTTATTAGTTGTTACTTTTCATCTTAATTTGCTTTTTAGCTTTTCCTTGTCTATGAACCATCCAACTTACTCCATTATGAATTAACTTGTTCAACCTTGCCTTACTTTTAATCCGCATAGATTTAAAATTCTCTCTAACAAATTGTGTCATTTTCTGTTGTCTTGGATGCTCATTCTTTCACAACTAGAAGACTGACTCGCACTCAAACAAAGTCTAGAATCTCTTGGGTAACTTCAACGTGGTTAGAAAGATTGGATGTTTCTTCCTAATAAGCTTTAATAGCATTAAAGACCATGACTTTCTCACCTTTAATGGCCCTTGGTCCAATCATAACTCACTCCTCCTTGTGGATCATTGGATTCCAAATCTCTTGCAAGATCTTCATATTCTTAGCTTTCTTATTTAGGTTTAGTTTTGGGGTCTTCCACTAAAATATCACACAAGCACTAATACCGCCACTTTAGGTGACACCATCAGTTATTTTGTTTTTGATAATGGCCAAGTGATGTATTTGAGTTCTCTAAACTTCCTTTATGTTCAAGTTCTCATTGATTTAAGGATCCCTCTTCTTTAAAGAATTCGCATCCCTTTTAGCAATGCAGAGCCTGCATGGATTAAAATCATCTATGAGAGATTTTTTTGCCATTGCCATTTTTATTGGGTTCTTAGTCATACCACACCAAAATGCCTCTATGCTATCAATGATGCTTTAGCTAGCTTCAACTATGTTCATGGTAGGTTGGAAGAGCTTTATGGTGGTTAAATTTGGGGAAGTTTTAAACATAACCCCACTATAAATACTTGGTATAACTGGATTTGAAGAAACAGAACCCAAGGAACCATTAGAATTGCATACCTTAGGGGTCCTTCAGAATATAGAATATTTGAAACAAGATCAGAGCAATTGTACTCCGTGAAGAAGACAGGCCTGCATTTGTCTTCAACTTTTTTAACCCTAACTCCTCAAGTATTAACTTAGATGATGGCCCACTTAACTCAAACCATAATAAGAATAACCCTCCAGCTTTTTTTATTGCTCAACCACCTCCTCATAATTTTAATGTAAATCACCTTGTCAATAACTTCCTCGTTCACACTAACCAAGTACTTCCCTCCACACTCTTCCCAAATCTACTGGATATCCCTCCTTTTTTCTCACCTACTTTATATTTTTCACCCATATAGAAAAATCCCTCTCCATCGCCTGGTTTTCAACCACTTAAAATTTATGAACCTGGTACCCCACGCTCAAGCTCCCTATCTCTTCCCTCTTCGAGCCATAACAAGAAATGCCTTCTTAATATTTTTCCTTATCCCCCCAAATCAAGACATCTTCAATCATCTGCCTACGTATGAGTTATCAAGCTTTTTTTCTAATACTACCTCAACACTTCCCCCTCAAAGAGACAGTGCTTGGGAAACTCAATGGATAGTTTGGACTTTAAAGTTGATCAATTCCTGAAGTCCTATTTTCATGCTCTTGGCAAGTAACCTGATGGAGGAGATAACTGTACTCAAATCACTCTCGTAGATGCGAATACTATTTTGCATAAATATAAATGGTCTGTTGCTCCCTATAAGCCTTCTCTCCTGAGTCAACTTATCCATAAATGGATTTCTTTTTGTGAAAGTCATGACTAGCCTCTTGATGGTTTCTGCCTGTTCATTAAGATTTACAACCAGTGTATATATCCTTCATCCTTATTGTCTCTTGAACTAGTAATCCAAAACAGCAGTAGCCTCTACTTCTCAACTTTTGAAAAAGGCACCTTTACTTCTACCTTCTCTACTAGGGTTGCACAAAAGACTGACCCTATAGGATTTCGGCCTAACCCAAAGTCTGGTCCTTTTCATAAAAAGAGTTGAGTTTGACAATTCATAATTCAGTATGGTCCCAATATAACTCGAAGTCGAACAAGACCAGAATGATGTAGTAGGACTAAGAGACTAGTCCTAGTCTTGTTAAGTATCTTACTTTGTTTTTTCCCTTTTCATTTATGAGAGGTAGTAATTTATTTCAACACAGTAAACTCAATTAACATAATAAAATTACTAGTATTTATATAAAATTTATCACAATAACAACAATTATAAATCCATAATAATCTTCAACAACAATAAAAAATATTTCAGTTATCACACAAATGATTCAAAATAAACAACGTTCAGCAACATTAAACAACCTTTAGCATGTCTAAACTCTATTATACCAAGTTAACAATAAATTTAGCCAATAAAAGGATAAGAGTGTGGTTGGTTAATGCTAGAATTTTGCTCAATATTCGTGAATTTACAAGCATAAAACATGAAAAATTACTAATTATCATTATAAATTAATTTATTGTAATAATAATTAATAAATTAATTATAATTATATTAAATAAATTTACAAGATTAGATTAGACCAAATAGTCCAAATGCTCAATCTCTTATCTAATCCATCCTGAAGAAAGAGTCTAGTCTTTTTGCTTTTTTTGCTCTTTAAAGATAAGTTTTTATCTAAACCAAGTTTGTCTTGGGTTAGACCGAACCATGCTAAAGGACTTTTGCACAACCCTAGTCTTTACCCCAACAATTAACCCTCATTGGTGCATTTTTTTCCTTTGCTGAAAGCCCCTTTGCAAGCCTCCACTTATCCATTAACTCTTCGATGCCTCATTCCTCATTTATAGCATGTATCTAATAAGGGAAAACTTCTTCTCATTCAGGTCAACATTCCCCTCCAACATCATATTCTCCTTCACCGTCACCCCCCTGATCTCAATATTGCCAATAACAACTTTGGTTTGTTGAATCATACTTGGCCTATTTTAGTAGACCCCCCATTTTTAGCCAAATTCAACTACCCTCTCTTATTGCTCAAAATCTCTACCACTCCCATTTTAAGCTCTTCAGCCTTTAAGATTGATTTAGTTAAGAAAACTTTTGCCCTTAAGAAGCCAAGATCTTCTTTAGAGAAGTCTCATCCTGACTCTACTAATAAAAGAAAGACTTGCCTATTGATCAACTCAAATCTCTTACAGCTAGAAAAAGGCAACTTTTGACTATTTGGATTGTGAATTTTGGTACACAAAAGCTTAAAGCTCTACATTTACCTCCTCCGAGTTCAAAAAATAGGAGCTTAAAGGCTAGGGAAGTGGCCTCCGAAAAGCTTCCCAAGAAGCCATGATCATCCTAAGTTGGAATTGTTATGGCCTGGTTCACCTTATGTAGTTGCTCATAAAGTCTCATTGCCTTGATTTTATTTTCCTTTCAAATACCAAATCAACTTTATAGCTGCCTCTTCTATAGTTTCCTCATTAGGATATTTGTTTTCTTTTAGTTTATATGCTTGTAACAAGAGAGGAGGATTACTAGTTGCTTGGAACAAAAACTGTAATGTTTCTATTACAAATTCCTCTCCCCTTTCATCTATTGTCATATTTTGAACCAATAACACTATAATTGAATCTATCTATCTTTTATCTACGAACCACCCTCTCTTCTTCATAGACACATCCTATGGTCATGGATTACTTTAATTTTGCCAATCTTATTTCTACCTCGGCTGCTTATTGGTGACTTTAATTAAATTATTTATAGCCCGAATAAGTTTAGTTCTAACCCTTGCACTAGTAGTCTGGAGGAATTTCACAATTGTTTTAACTCTAATCAACTTGTCTTAATTCCTTAATCTAGTCTTAAATTCACTTAGACAAACAACAAAAAAGTTTCCTTTAATGTTAGAGAAAAACTTGACATGGCATTTCGCAACCTCATATGGGTAGAGTCTTTTCCTTTTTCTACTGTTCTAAACCTACCCCTTACAGCTTCTGATCACTCGTCCATTATCTTCTCAACTTCTACTCCTCCTGTGAGGAAAGCCATCCTCAAGAGATTTGAACCTCTTTGGTGCGGCTACAAAGACTACTCATCCATTACAAAAAGCAGTCGGTCATCTTCATGCTCAAGATCTTATATTTCAACCATACATCCAAAATTTCTTGCACTCTAACCTCCCTTGCCTCTTGAAGTCGTTCTGTTATTGATCATCTTCCCTCAAATAAAAATTTTAGAACAAGAAATTCACAAATGTTCTGAGGCTCTCTCCCTGTCAAATGACTATAATCTAATTAATGAATTCTTAGAGAAGAAACATCCACTTGATTTCCTATATGATTGCTAACATAGTTACTGGAGACAGAGGTTAAGACTAAAATGGAACCTAGCAGGTGAGAGAAATACTAAATTTTTCCAATCCATGGTATCTAGAAGGAAGGCAAGAGATTTTGTCCAGTGCATCTAAAGATTCGATCATTCCTGGACAAACAATCAAGAGGAAATTCAATCTCTCGCTTGGCACCATTTCAATGACATTTTTTCCTCATCAAAACACTTCCTAAGCTATTTACAAATACTTCACCAGCTTCATCCAATTGTCTTACCCCGTCTCACTTAGGATGATCAAAATCTTCTCTCTTTACCCATCTTTGATGAAGAAATTAAAATTGCCACTTTCAACCTCCTTAAAGACAATGCCCCAGGTCCAAGTGGTTTCCATGCTTGTCCTTTCCAAAAACTTGTGACACGATTAGTTAAAATATTGTTAAAATGGTGAAAAACCTTTGGAATTCTAAACACATGTTAGGAGCCCTCAATAAAATTCACATTAACCTCATCCTAAAAAATAAATGCTCCACCTCCTTCAAAGACTTGAGGCCAATTAGCATATGCAATACTGCTTATAAAATTATTTCCAAGACTCTCTGCCACATGTTCGAACTGAAATTGAAGGAAAAACAGGAAACTAAAATAAAATCAAGGCCTTCATAGAACCTGTGAGTTATGATGGACACTTCAGAAGGGGAAAGGGGGCCAAACGACGTCGCATAACCTTTTCCGCCCATTTGACATCATCCTGCTTCCCGTACAAGGTTCCTTTGCGGAGAAGCAGCACTAAGCTGGAGCACGGGGAAATCCGAAATGGCGAGAGGGGAAGTGTTGAGTGCGTATCGAGCTCTTCTGAGAGCTACTCGGAAAACGTTCGCTGGTGACGCACTGATGCTGAAGGAATCGGCTGGGGAGGTGCGTAAAAAATTCGAGGAGAACAGGAACGTGACCTCTGACTCCGAGATCCAGAGGCTACTTCAAGACGCTAGTGAGGCCTCCCATTTTATTACCCACATGATTGTCCAGGCAAAGCTTAATCCTGGCTCCGGCAGTTACGGTAATAGATCCTCTTTCTTTCATCCACTCCATCAAATTCTTTCATTTTTCTATGCTGCTACTTCATGCACTCCATCTGTTTGATAGATTGATTTCCATATAATTTTTTAAGTTATTGATTCGTCTCTATTGCTTTATGTCGGTTTTCTTTCCTTTCGCGGAGCTGTATACGTGGCACCCATTTCAATACATACATACTTCAAAATGAAATCTTTGTCCTCTTCTTCTCGTGACAACTTTTCATGGAAGGTCAAGACGTAATTTCTATCTCACAGCTGTTAGTTGTTGCTACGAACATTGAATGTGCATTTGCCGTAGTCCTCCTCATCTAAGCCCATTCAAAAGTGTTTTGACATAGCTTTTTCATTCTGCTTTTGGCATCAAATATGTTGTTATACAGTACAAAACTTTGAGATTAGAATAATACATATATTTTTATCCGCATGTCGGCATTGGTTCTTTGCTGCTGCTTGAACTTTACATTTCACTGCGTCTTATACAAGTGTTGACGGTCGGAGCAGAATTACTCTCATCTTTTTATTCATAAAAATGTCTTACTGTATGATATTTTAACATGAAAACCTATATTGCTATATCAGAGAGCTCAATGGAGTGCTTTAGACAATACCTTGAGGTTTCCATTCTGTTGGGGAGACTACTTTTGAAATATTGAACATGTTAAGGAACCGTTGTTATATTGTGGAGGAATTAAAATAACATCATGTAATGACTTATTTGAATTTAATTATGTGGACTGAGGTAGAAGTAAGTGAAATCTTTTTTTTATTGAATGAAGAGTTCAAAATCTAAGTAGACTGCTGTTCTGTACTTAACACGTCTGAAGTGAATGGCACTATTCATGGTTTATAAATTTTTTAGATTTTATATGTATAGATGCTACTTAGGTATTTTTTGGTTGGGAGGGAGGGGAGGGAAAATTTTAAAATTTCCCCTCCCCCTCCACCTTACCAAACAAGGGGAGGGAGCCCCCCTCCGTTTGCCTTGTCCCATCCAAACAAGGGATCCCCTCCCCTTGTTTGGTTAGATGGATGGGAGGGGAAATTTTTCCAAAACCTCCCCCCCAAATTGGGAGGGAGCCCCCCTCCCCTCCCCTCCCCTCCCCCTCCTCTCTCTTCCTCCTCCCCTCCCCTCCCCTTGAACCAAACATAGCCTTAGGGCCTCTTTGGTTGGAGGGGAGGGGAGGAAAAATTTTAAAAAACCTCCCCTCCCGTCCACCTTACCAAACAAGGAGAGGGGAGCTTGTGTCATCCAAATAAGGGGAGGGGAGGGGAGGGGAGCTTCCCCCCAATTTGGAGGGGAGGCTTTGGAGGGGAGGGGAGAGGAGGGAAAATTTTAAAAATTTCCCCTCCCCTCCTCCTAACCAAATGAGGGGAGTCCCTCCCCTCCCCTCCCCCCCTCAACCAAACACACCCTAAGGCTTTGTTTGGTTCAAGGGGAGGGGATGGAGGGAGGAGGAGGGGAGGGGAGGGGAGGAGGGCATCCCCCAATTTGGAGAGGAAGGTTTTGGAGGGGAGGGGAGGGGAAATTTCCCCCCCAACCAAACATAGGGCTAGTGCAGCAGCCGCTGGATATCTGATTCACTGGACCATGGGATTTCCAAATTTGACAAACCCTCGTCCCACCTGAAACAAAATGATGTATGGAATAATTCACCGAAAGAAAAATTGCATCCATGAATCAGTCTTGAATCACTGTCTGCCTTCCAATGTCAATTGAGTAGTTAATGCTACCTTTCATGCAAGTGTTAACAAATGCCCTTGAATGTTGTCACCAGTTTCAATTCTTGGCTAATTTATCTGGGATCAACTGTCAATAATCTTTTTCTATACGGGTCTTAAGTTAGTCATGTTTTGAGGTGAAAGGCTTATATAGAGTGCTATATTTTTTTCCTATCATGTCATGTTCCACGAAATTTAAAATTGCCTTGTCTATGTATTCTAAGTCATCTATTTTGGCTGTTCATACCCAAACCCACATGGATGACTAGTGCTATTTCACGCGTTGACTAGTGCAGGTGAATCGCTAAAAAAAAGTGAGAGTAGTTTTTCATTTTTTGTTATAATTTTGAATACAAATAATTTGTCATCTCCTATCTAGTTTCTTCTTTTCTTTCCTGTTTCTAGAGTCAAGTGATTTGTTCAATAAAAGTTGTAGATCATGCATTTCTTTCCCGCCTATTAACAAATTGAGTTGCTGCAGTAGTGAAGCCAGGACAAGAGCATGCAGGGGCAATGCTTGAACTTCCTTCAGAGGAAAGCATTCAGGAGTCCAAGTAGCCATGGATGGGAGGGAAGAGCTTAACTCAGTGCTCTGACATTTTGACCTCTTCCAGACCTTTTTTTTTTGGTTAGAATCACATAATACTGTTGATAGTGCTTTTAAGAGAATGGCTTAAAATTTTCAGCTCAGATATGGTAATAATGCATTCTTTTCAACATCTTTGTTGCACATCTGGCATTTCAAAATTCTTGTAGGTGGAATGGACATGAAATTACGTTGATGGGGAAGATGACGATCTGTCCTGCCCCATAAGATATATTTGTTGTATGATTGCATGGAAAAGAGTCATCATTAGGTAACAAACGATGTTGTAGCCGACCGATATTCCAGAATCGGTTTATTCCAGCTTTAGAAATTGAGAATATATGCTGCAACAGGAGGCTGCTGAGAGTTTGCATAGAAGTACTTGTGTTGCTAGTTGTTACTATAGTTGATACTCGTCCTGTGTTAGTCGGTATGAATGCGGAGCGACAGATTTGCCCTCCACATCTATGCGTTTATAATATTAACCTTGGCCTTAGGGCTCACCCAAGCCTTGAAACATCAGTTCATAGACCTTCACTTCACACTTGAGAAACTGTAGAAAAATAAATTTATTTGGAACGAATTCAACTAATAAATGAATGATTCATGATCCAAATTAGCAGCCCTATCGTAAATACCGTAATTCTAATATTGTCTATTGGCTGACGATAGAGGCTTGTTTTTATCTCTTTGGCGTGCCATAAATAGATTTTTTTCATTGGTTTGTTTCTGCCTCTCATTACGTTTGTCCAAAGCAGGAAGCAGGGAGGGTTTGTTGCCATTATTGGGCAGAACGAAATGCTGTCAATGCAAATGAAGTAATTATCTCATTGTCTACTCCTTACTATTATCATTTATCCGGCATTTACAAGACTCGTCTTCCATTCCATCGTACTTGCTTTTCTTACGTATTTTAGGACATCATGCACATCAATTTTTTATTGCACTGAGCAACCTCTTGCCTAGGCAATAAAATAAACCCTCTTTGAAGAAGTCCCATAAAGTGATCAGATTTACTTTGCAAGGGCCCAGCCCTCGCTCCATTTGTCATGGTGCGAAGCTGTGTTACAATCCTCCGTTTCATCATCCTGTGCCGTCTTGTTGGGTCTTTCTATAGGACGTTACTTCTTGCCTTGTTTTTGGGCCTTTCGTTCCTCACGAGTCAAATGCTTTGTATGCAAAAGGGAACGATTGTTTTTATCCAAAAAGAAAAAAAAAAAACAAAAACAAAGAAGGGAACTATTATGCTAGAGATGCGTGCAGAGTGACTAATCCAGACCTTTGTATTAAGTCACTAGCTCCATATTAATTCCTAGCTGTGCAAGAAGAAGCCACGACGAGTTGGCTCGTGCAGGAGTTTCAGTGATTACGGGTGAGGTTAAGAATGCTCAAGCATATCTGGGTAAACTAAGAAACTGGGTCATCGGAGGTAGAAACAGAATTCAGATTGTATTGAGTCTTCCGCGCAGATACCCTTTATGAGTCTCTTAGATCACTGGGTGTAACCAAGGTCGGATCCATCGTCTTCCCTGGACAGGTGCATTTAGAACATGGAAAATTTGTTTAAAGGAAGAGAAAATGCATTAAAAAGGTCTTTTGGGATATTTCTTTCTCGTTTTCATTCCTATTATCAAACAGGCCACATTAACGTTCACGTCTACTTAATATTTTGGAGACATGGACGTGACAATACTTTGAGGCATGCCTTCACATTGTCCAGGGAGTATAGATAGAGCCCATAATTTGAACGGGTGGGCTCAATTCAAATTAAGTTTATTTGAGAATAATATTAATATTTTTTATTTTTCTTAAGTAAATATCTAAAATAATATACTCAAATATATAATTTTTAAGTATAAAATGAAATAAAACTTATAGGATTAATTAACATTTAATATGTTATATATTTTTTAAAAAAATATAAAGTGTTATTTAGGTATTTGGGCTGCTTGAATGGTTACCGAACATTAAAAATGTATTATTTATTTAAGTCTAGCTTTGAATTTTTCTGGGTTTATTTGGATTGATTTGGCACGAATTACTAACTTTAGGATAGGTGCCTCATATGAATCAATGCATAGTGAATTGAATTGTGACATTGACACATTGTTGCCACCTTCGTTGACGTCAGGCTAGCCAGTCGTAAGTCTGAATCAAGTTATCACAAGTGTTTGCGAAGCTCATTCGCACTATTTAGATAATGTTTACACAATCATGATCAATAATGATTTGGATTATTAAATTTGATGATAATAATTATAGAAATAATACCTTTTAGGTAATTATATATCCAAACGTGATTTTGATGAATACAATTCAAACAAGAATAACTTTTTCATAATCACGTTTAAAAAAAAAATATCCATACAAAAATTATAATTTATCAACATCACCTTTAATTAATATCACTTTTAAAAATCATAATTATCTATAATAGTGTTCACTTAACTCTAACTCAAACGGGTTAAGTTGAAAGTGAATGCATGGTCTAAATGGTTCAATGCATTAACCATCCAAGCTGGGGGACGACCTACAGTCGTTGCTGCTTACATGCTCCGAAGACCGAAAGCCAGAAATTACCAGAGTGGGGCTGAGAGCCTGAGACTACGTAGGCAAGTCAAGCGCTCTTTGATTATTCCTATCATCACGGACCACACTGCGCCGCCTGCTATGCCTAAAATGTTTGCAAGTGAGTCACGCCTAAGTTTGGTGTGTGCAAATTGACTGAGCGCTATTTATTTAGCATCTAATTTTTTATAAATTTTTTATAAACTCTCTTCTTTCACGGACATTCTTTTCGATTCTTCCACCAAACCATGCATATATATGGACTAGATAAAACTGTCATTTCCCCCTGCTTAGTAAGAGATCAACTAAAACTATTTTCGTGTTCGCCATTTGCATTCAAATTTACAATTCTTTTGTTTGTTGGCGTTATTCTTTTATTTAGTAGAGTCGTGCATAAAATTTAAAACATAGTTTAGAGAGACATAAAAAATAATTTCTAATTATCCTTTTGAAACACACGCTGGTGATAATATTTAAATTGGGAGAATAATAATGAAATATCTCTGATGAAATATGCGAATGGCAAATAGATTCCGCAAATTGCATTTGACGATTATTTTCTAGTTCCTTGGGACTTGGATGACAGTTTAAATTTCTGTGAAAGGACATATTCGCCCTTATCATTTTCTAGCTCCCCTCTACTTGTGGAGCACTCGGTCGGAGAGAGGGATGGTGATAGCGACTATTGTGAGCATGTCATCTCCGAGGACCTTGATGAGGGGAGGAATCAATAATGGTGGCAGAAGCATCAGTGCAAGAAGTTCACGGACACAAGCGGAACATCACAGGCCTCAAGTTTTAGAAGGCCCTTTGCTGCTCTCCTGAATACCCCATTCACATCTCCCGCTGATGCCCCCTGGCCTTCTTCTCCATGTTCACCACCAAGTCCACCATTGATACATTTGGCATCGACACACTCTCAGTGCTGTTCCATTCAGCTTCCCTTGGCCTTGAGCTCTGGCAACACCAACAACACTGCCTCCACTACTCTTGTGCTCGTCGGCAATATGTTTAGTGCCATCGCTCTTGCTCTTCTCAGGTCCTTGTGCAATGCATCTTGTAGCCTTTAGCTATTTGAAGGCTTTTCCTTTGGACAACCACCATGTCGTCGCCGACTGCAGTGGGATAGAATGCTAGGGACCATCTTTCTGGGTTCAAGATTTGTTCCTCTTCCATGCTTGTTCCATGCTCTTCCCTTTCTTTTTGGTAGAAGCCTTTGCCTTGGATGACCAGCATATCACCTTCTTTGATGCTTCTTGTTCCATCATTTTCCCTTGCAGGTTTTCACCGTTGTAGGCAGCAATGGGATTGATGGGTTTCTAGATTTGTAGCTTTCATCTCCAGTTTTGATTGGATTTATGATTATTAGAGCTTGTATTTTTTGTTTATATTTTTCAATCTGAATCCTAGAGCTGAAAGGACGATGAAGATGATAGGAAGGGTTTATGAAATTTGTACAGGGGTGACGCATTCAATAGCCTTCGATCTTGAGCCTGATGATGATAGGCGAGTACTCAGCAAATGGAGAGATCTAGAAAATAACAAGGACAAATATGACATTTCACAAAAAATTAAAACGCCATCAAAGTCCCAGAGATTATAGAATAATTATTATTTTTACAGTACCTATCTGGCATTTGCATATTTCGAAGGTATTTCATTATCATTCTTCCTTTTAAGATTTAATTTAACACACATTGACAAGAAACGTTTTTTTACTACATGTATACACATTTTTGTTGCACCCCTTCCTATGTTACAGGTGAATCACATTTTTAAAAAGAGTTGGTAGAATTTTTTAGAAGCCACTTTACGTAAAAAGGCAAATGATTAATTATTTTATTTCAATTTCACTCTTTCATAATTTTCCATGTGTTGTATACAAGAAAGAAAAAGTAATTTTAAAAACAATACATTCAATAAAAGCAAATTGAGAAATATTTTGTCAAACGGTGTCAATAATTTAATTAATTTTTTAAATTTTAGTAAAATAAGTGTAAATGACTCGTACCTAAGAGTCGAGAAAGTAATGTGAAAGTGATATGAATTAAAGGGTAAAGTGGGTAACGGTCAGTCGAGCATGAAATAACACGCTGGCAAAGAAAAAGGCACGAAATAAGGGGAGTGGGCCAGACGTGGGAAATGGGGAAGCGCCACGTGGACGGAGGAAGAATCAGTCAATGTTGCTTAAGAATCAAAGCTGTTTGGTCTTGGCTGATGGTGGTGGCGACGTGCACATCAAGCTCTCCCTCACACTCACTCATTCTCGCTCTCTCATCAGAGTCTAAAGTAGGTGGGTCCCCTTTCTTCCTCTTTCCTCGACGATTGCCCATCTTATCAGGCCTCTCCTTCAACGGCTCAACGTCACACTTTGATTTTTGATATCCAAACCACATCATTTCCTTTCCTTTTCAGTCCCTTGAGTCTGATATCTTTGCCTATGTCCCCTGATCGCAACATCTAAGCATGATCTACCCATATCAAATATATTTAATGGCGTTACGCACCACCATTACTAACTAACAAACAAATTGCCACTCCACCCCTCGTCTATTAATTCTCTTATCAAAAATACTTGGGCTTTAATAATGTTTTTCATTCGTTGTTTTGGGAAATTACATGAAGTGCTTGCTTTTTTCAAGAGGGCGTTAGAGTGTCATGTGTTGCTGTGCAGGAGCAGCGCTCTGATCACGGTGCCGACAACCGACAAGAAAATTACAAACACGCAACAATATATGGCAACAGAATGGGGGGTCACGTACATGTGTCTCAGAGTACCTAAACACGTGTAGCGTTCTGATTGGCTATTCATTTTTCACCGTCCCATTCCACCGTGCTCTGCCTTTCCCATGGCCTCGCACATTCGTATCATACGAGTCTCCGTATGTCACTTTCCTGGTCAGGGCTGTTGCGCCTGAACCACCAAAAGTATAAAGACTTGACTGTTCAAACTTTCACTTCCTTCACTACTCACGCACGGATTCTCATCAAATCCATTCCATTTCCAATCACTCTCTCACAACTTCGTCCCATTTTCTCTTCACATTTCACATTCTCAGCACGTGCCCAATTGGAATGAATTTATGTTATGTTTGGAACCCATGAGGGTTAAGTACAATAAAAATGATTAGTTTCTCTTAATGTGACGGATGTTCAAATTTTCATTGAAAGTGTTACTTGCATTTAGTTTTTAATTGTATTTCAAATAAAATTATTTTTAATAGAATGATGACATGTGTGTGAAATACAAATGTTACCTTTAAATTGATGAGAATTTAAATTTAAATCAAATATTTTATTATTTTGATTCATAAAATTTTATAGATTTAGATAATCTAAATCCAAGCAAAAATTACAATAATTTCTTAGAATTTCATATACATAATATACACTAATTATTTCAAATTCCCGCCATCATATTTCAAATACTAGCTGAATATGTGGACTAGTCATACAAATAGGACAATTCATTCTTGTTGATGTGCATTTCTATACCACTCGAATAAAAAAAAACATGCATTTTAAATTTTTGACTTTAAGTTTTAAATTTTTATTTAAAATTTAAAATTCAAATTCACACACACATATTTAAAGAGATAATTTTTATATCATCAAAAGAGGATTATTCACATTTGAAACAATTAATTAGGATATATTATATGTTGAAATTCAAAAGGAACTGCAATAAAAAAAAATTGCCTGAGTTTTTATAAAAAATTGTCTATATATCTAGATAATGAATTTGGTCTAAATTTAAATTTAAATTCAAATTCTCGCTGACCCAAACGGAACATAAATTAAATCATGTTTGCTTTTTTGAAAACTATAAGGATGGCGTGTGATCAGTGATGATGAGTGGGGTGTAAGGGAAGGTGATGGTGATTTAACTAACATGTTAAAAGGGTAAAGCATGGGAAAGTAATGCTTTTATCGTGACAAATCATTCTTTTTCTTGAATCATGTGCACCCTCACGAGTCATGACCTCCGCTATCTTTTCTTGATTCACCAATTAATTAATATCAATCCCCTCTCATTATATTTATATATGTATTAGTATTATTTTCTTCTTCCTCCCATTGCCACATTATCATAATTATTGTCACCGCGTAAAGGGGCTTTCAAATTAATTAACTAAAAGGACGTGATCTCTTTAAAGGTACTGTCCCGAGCCAGAAAAAGAACAAATCACACACCAAGTTTCACCGAATAATTAAAATTTTTACATTTATAAGAAGATACATATAGCGTCTGAACCACCCCAAACTTTAAATCAAATTGCTCCGTTGGCTTTCCTTTTTCTTGACCAAACGAAAACAATACATATTATATTGGGTGGCCCTAGCTAGCCAGTGAAATGGATTTTCTTTTTTCCTTCACAAGAGATACCCCGAAAAAGGAAGGATCTTGGCTCCGACAAACATTAATTATGTACTGTGGATTCAGAAAGAACGCAGTAACAACCATGTGTCGCGTTTTGACAGAGAACGGAAAGGTTTAGTTTTGTTGGAAGGTTGGTGAGTTGACAAGCCTCGTGATGCAAAGTTTGATTTACGGCCTTCAATTCAGTTTAATTTCAGCGGGCAAAAACCGAAACAGGGAAACTAGAAATGAATCACACCCACTGGGGGTTGCAGTGATCGGTATATAGCATCTTCTTCAATTTATCGGCATCTAATTGCATCGCCTGTGATGCTTTGGATTTGCTTTAGTTAACGCAAACTCTCGACACGGTATATAAGACATTTCGTAACTGTCGTGCTTCATTTATTATTTAAAAAAAACTGATCCATTAAAATTTCAATTATTATTATCAAAATACTTGTACAAAGTATTTAATAACGGTGTAACTATAAAAATATGCAATTTAATCTTTTAAGGAACCAACACTGTTATAAAATGTGACTTTTAACATTCATTAGATAATCGCTGTTGAAAATAAATTTTTAATAACAGTTCTAAATCCACTATTAAAAGTTGTCCATTGTTAAAAATTTTGAAAAAAAATCTGTAACTTTTAACAGTAGGTATGGTAATAATTACTGTTAAAACTTTTAACAGTGATTATGATTACAACCATTGTTAAAAATTATTTTTTAAAAAATTGAATCTGTTTTTATTTATTCCTCCCAATTCTTACAAATCAAAACATGTCATACAATTTATCTCTAGACAACCAATTTCAATACATTTAAACAATCCAAATTTTAATACAAATTTTTATGAAGTCTATACAATTTCTTAAAAAACTACCTAAATCTTGTATATTATTCACAAAATATTATACCTGACATGTAAAGATGTTATCAACCTCTTTTTCAAATAATGGATCCATCACGTCAAACATTTAAATTAAATCTCCATGAAAGCTATTGAATAATATCTACTATAACCTTTAATTAACTATGTACAAATAGAGACAGAATTTAATTTTATACTCATTCATGTAAAATCAAAAAGAAAAAAGAAAAAAGATGCTGCAGCTATGGAAAGGTTAATATTGTTAGAGTAAGGAAGTAAATATCAGCACAGGAGCCTTGTGGAGCATCTGATGCAAGCATGAATCATGACATAGACAGAAGCCAACTTACAGTCAATTTGGATAAAAAACATAGAAAATTTTAGCAAATGAAAGTGAGAGATGCTATTTCAATCTGGAATACTTAACAAGAATGCCAAATGAAACGTGTTTTTTCTGTTTTGGGACTATCTTGGTGAACATCATCACGTCCAAGCTATAAAAAAAAAAAAAAACTAAATCTCACAGAATCTGGAAAGATAAATAAAACATGCACGTTGTTCAAAAATCATATGATTAAATGCCACCGAGTGAGACAAATGAAGTATTTTAAATCTCAATTTTGAGTGTTAGCTCAAAGAGAGGTGGTGGATAGAGTAAAAAATTCAAACAATAACTAAATCTATTAAAGTAGCCATTATAGCCAGCATATGTGAAAGAAAATAAAAAATTTATAAGGGATATATCAGTCAATGAAGAATTTAACATGTACATGTCCAAAGCATTCATCATGTGAAAACCTTCAGAATAAGCAAATTGCAAGAATAATCGGTAACTACCAGACAGACGGTGGCAATGGCTCGGCCTCTTTAATGGACTCAGTGGTGGAACAATTCAACGTCTACTCAGCTTCTTTGATCTACTCCACGAGGCACAGATCTGCAACAATGGTAGAGAATGACGATGGAGGGAGGAAGAATGATTTATTTTAAACCTAATGTTGAAAGTTCTACTGTTACAACTAATATTACCAAAACACCACCGCCTCTACTTTTAATAGTAGGTACCTGTTAATTGATGTAAAAAATCTTTTGTAAAAACCAAAATCTGTACTAATGCAAGGTTTCAACTAGTTTTTTTTTTTTTTTAGAATTATGAAATAATTATCAATAATTTACATTACAATCTGTAGAGGGTATGTATTTACACGAGCAAATGATCAATGAAGAGTACAACGCAACATTTTGAGAAAATGACTGTGCATGCTTCTAAGCGTACATACTCTCTCTAATTTATTTATAAAGCATAAAAAGTAGATTTTTTGGACATTATTTATGAGATATCTCATTGACTTTTACCACAAGTTTTTCTCTTTGTCATTCATTAAACGTTGGTGGAAGAAAAATATTTATATTTAACATAAAAATATTTGAAAACTAGTTAATATTTTTAGATAGAGTTGGCAAATTTTTAAATTTTCACCGATTATAAAAAAACATGTTAAAAATAACTTCCATAATAAATAAGATTGAAAAGAATAATTAACTATTATTACCTTCATACCTACCAAAATGTTCAAAGGCTAGCTATACTTAGAGCTGGCAACATGAATTGTTGGTTTAAACTCTTTTTTTTATAATAGTTTGGGCTTGAAACTTGGATTTTTTAGCATAATTGAGCTTTCAAGTTTGATCATATGAGGCCTTCTAAAAGGAGATTGGACATTTCATTCAAACTTTTTTTTTTTTGCTTTACCCTTAAAAAATATTTTCAATTTTTAAATTAAATTTATGTAGGTTTTTTAAAAATTGTTGAACATCATAATTTATATTTTGAAAAAAGAATATGTAATATCATAATGTGAAATTAAAGTTGGGAAAACATAAATTTTAATTTTTATATTTTGCTCACATTTTATTATAGATTTTTACACATTTTTCAGTACTATATGCCCCTACATTATTGTTTTTCAATGTTTTTGGTCCCAAAATAAACAAAGTGTCAGGACTTTGGAGGAATTTAAAACACCAAAAAATAAAAGTATAGGAACTTAGAATATCTAAAAAAATATATAAAGATCTATAGCAAAATACAAGATTTAAAGTTATGCTTTTCCATTAATTTTTTAAAAATAAGAATAAAAAAATAAAAAAAATGTTTAAAAAATTTAACCTTGAACTCTTTAATAAAGACAGGGCTTCAAAAGTCACCATATTTTAAGAGATTAGGTTTATAAAGAATGGACTCATTTGTTTTTCAGCTGTAACTTTACTGTACTGTGTCTATTATACACCCCCCACTCTCATTTATAAGGGGCTTAATTGTTTTAATATTTTTAAAAAGTTAACTATATTCAACTTAATTACGTATTAGGTTATTTCTTTCCCTAAAATGCCCATGATGGGCATTTAGCAGTGTTTAACATTCTTTCTTCCTTGATGATTCTTTCTTTTTTTTTGTGAGCAGATCGCAATGATTCATTTATTGCCACTATTTTTAACCACTTCTATTTAAAACAACTGATTTAAACTAAGTGGTAAAATTTAAAAACTTCATTAACTACAATATAATTTTGCTTATATTTAATATCAAGAAAATTGTTTTATTGCTTCTGTTTATAAGCGATAACAGAAAAAGTAGACATGGACCTGGACGTTTCTCGCAAAGCAATTTTTGTAATTAATTCTGAGGCGGCTTCCCTTCTCGATGAGCCTGTCTACAGTGGCAGAGAACTCTCCAGTCATAACTTTAAATTAAATAGAAATAATTAATAATGACGGCTAATATTGATTAATTAGATAATACTGCCTTCATTTTAAATTATAGGGTGCTTTTTTTAAAAATTTATATCTTAAAATATAAAATATTTTAAATGAATTAATGTTTTATTAAATGCATCAATTTTAATAATATTCTTTCTCTCTTTATAATTAATTTATATCCTTTTTCTTTTGAATATATTAAATGATGGATATTTTTAAACGTTTATATTTTTATTTTAAAAAGATAAGGTTGTCAAGTATATATAATAAAATTTATTAATATATAAAATTTTATTTAAAAATATTTTATAATTTAAGATGTAAAGAATATAATCTTCTCTGATATCCCTGGAGCATGGAAAATCATGTGATCCCCTTGGTAGTTTGCATCCTTGTTGTGCATATTCTTACTGATGCCATTTGTCATAAACTCAGCTACTTCTACACACACACACACACACACATAAATGAAAAGCTTCAATCAAGTCAAAATTCCTCGTCCAGAAAGCTCGTTAGGGAGACGAGGAAAACACTGCTTCAACAAATTCATCCTAACTGGTAATAATTTTTTTTCAAAGTGTAACGAGCGACCTTTAATCTAGGAAGTATAAAGTACTAAATACACTGATTAATGTTACTACCATATGTATTTTTATTTTTAACTATAAGTAAAACTATAAATTTTAAGAAACATTTTTTATTTTTTTCAAGATGTCTCTCGTAGAGTAAATGTTTATTTTCACAGGATAAATTTGTTTCAATAATTATATAGACACTTTAATTAAATTTTTTAAATTTAAATATAATTATTATATTTAACTAATTTTTTTAAATCGTATGAAGTGATCATTTTTTTTATATATGAAAACAGGAAAGCAGTATATGTTATGCCCCATGTTTTTGAGATGGAAATTTATATGTGTAATTCAAAAGCTCAGAGCTCAACAACTGAACGAATATTGTAAATGCGGTCACCTACCGGAAAATGAAGAAAAATAAGGAACAAGTCAGCTGGGTTGTTGTCCATATAAACATGCGACATCGCACCTAAAATACATGTAATATTGCTTAATGCTTAATTTGGACTGAATAACTAATCATTTACGCTATATATATATATATATATATAAAACCCAACTGACATACATAATTTTCATTCCAAGCACCCTCACCCATAATTAAAAACCGTACTATCTGCCATGAATGGTATATTATTATTTCAACGTGGCTCCACCTTCCACCAATCATTTCCCTTGTTAATTGGATCTCGTGTTGGGAGATATTTTTAAACCAAGATATATAGCTAAACATACCATGTACAATTATTTATACATTTTGATTTTGAATAAGGTCTCGTAACGTTGTCGAAGTCAACATTATATACGCAGAGGCTTCCTTTACAAAGGCTTCATGACTCAAACTTTAATTTGTAATTATTTTGTTGTTTTTGAATGAGTGACTGATCATATTATTTTGTAAGTACATAGTTCGAGGGGAAACGGTGCATATGATGAATGATGAGAGCTGGATCGATTTCTGCTTCTTCTTCTTGTTTTTTTTTTTTTTTATTTCAATGCTGAACAAATAGTGGGGAGATTAAAAGGAAAATAATTTAATTCTTCTCCAACACCTTCAATGCTGTTTCCAGTAATAGTTAAGAGTGACGAGGCAGGAAATACAAATTTGTGCATCTGGTAATAATATTTTTCGTTGGTCGTCAAGCTAGGAAATAATTATTTAAATAAGATTACATATATAAATCCAACTAAAGGATAAGTGACGGAGAAAAATTTACTCTCTACATTTAAAAATATAAAATATTTTTTAAAAAGTTAGATGTTAAAAAATATAAGACATATTTAATCTTTTGAGATATAATTATTGTCTTTTTTTTTAAGTATCCTTATCAATGAATAACTTTATATTTATTATAAGATATTTAATAGGAATAAATATGAAAAGATATGGTTAATTTGAAAGTAATAATTACTTTATTAAAAGGTAAAATTTATTTAAAAATATCTTATATTTTTTAGTGGAAGGAATATTAATTGAGGAAATTTTATACCAAATATAGATATTAATATTTTTTAAAATTTAATTCTTAATATTAATTAAAATAATATATAAATAAATTATATGAAAAATTTAAAAATAGACCTTAATTTTATTTATATCATAAATTTTTTATGATAAATACAAGAGTGAAAAATATTTTCAAATACCTATGCTTGAAAATTTTAAAAATGATGTGGAACAATGGATTTTTGATGGAAGGCAGTTACAATTTTAGAGGAGGCAAATGTAATTTTGTCAAAAAAAGAAGTGTCTACTTTTTATATATTTCAATTGCCCCGCCATTCTCAGTAGTTAGTATGATGGGCACAGGGTAGGGTAGGCATGAGAGGCGCGCTTCGAAGTCAAACTCAAAAGAGAATTAGCATTAAGGTGAGAGAGTCTTGGGTAGACTGTAGAGGACTCTGCGTATTTTATTTTCTTAAAAAAAGAAAAAAAAAAAAGAAAGACAGCGTATTTGGCAGATGGTGAGCTTCCATTGGTTGCAAGTTGTAATGTAACTCTAATTAGTAATCAGTAATAAATATAATTTACAATCCACAGCCCCTTTTACTTTTCAAACACCCAGTGCCCACTTTTGTAAGACTATTCAACGCTGCCTTCATCTCTTTTTGAGTATTTTTCCAAAAGCCTCCGCCACGCCACCTCCCCCCTTTATATATACTTGAACGCACCCTCGGATCTGCCCACATCCTCCCGAAACGCCAACCTCTGTTCGGATCCGTTCCTGCAATTTCTGCCGCCATGGCCTCCGAACTCATTTTCAGAGGCCACGAGTCCCAGCCCGTCCACGATTCCTACTCCCCCAAGCCCCTCAAGCCTTGGCTCTCCCTCACCCGCCCCATCCGCTATCTCCTCCTCGAGCAGCGCCTCCTCTTCGTCCTCCTCGGCATTGCCATCGCCTCCCTCTTCTTCATCTTCTTCCCCTCCTCCCGCATCCCTCCCCGCCCCGACTCTCTCCCCGTCCCTTACTTCCAGTACGACTCCGCCCCTTTGTTCCATGAGCCCAGGATCGACCGCTCTCTCCCCCACAGGATGCCTGTTCATTCCTTCGGCAAGGTCCCCTTGGGGATTAAGAGAAAGGGACTCCGCATCGTTGTCACCGGCGGCGCGGGTTTTGTCGGTTCCCACCTCGTGGATCGTCTGATTGCCAGGGGCGACAGCGTCATCGTCGTCGATAATTTCTTCACCGGAAGGAAGGAGAACGTGATGCACCACTTCGGGAACCCCAGATTCGAGCTCATTCGGCACGACGTCGTCGAGCCCCTCTTGCTGGAGGTGGATCAGATCTATCATCTTGCATGCCCTGCATCCCCCGTTCATTACAAGTTCAACCCGGTCAAGACTATCATATCCTTTTTCTGCGACCCGGTCCAATTGTTCAATTTCTCTGTCAAAAATACGTTCTCTGTGTTATGTTTTCATTCGTATTCATTGCTCCGTGCTTTGGAGTCCTTAATTGTTTGGTTGTTCACAAGACCAATGTGGTGGGAACCTTGAACATGCTGGGGCTGGCTAAAAGAGTCGGCGCAAGGTTTTTGCTCACCAGTACCAGCGAGGTTTACGGCGATCCTCTTCAACACCCTCAGAAGGAGACTTACTGGGGCAACGTCAATCCTATTGGTGGGTACTCTCTCTCTCTCTCTCTCTCTCTCTCGCGGTTTCCAGTGAACCAGCCGGACTTTCATCGCATTCTGTTCATTCGGTCAGTTAGCACCTGAATTTGCGTGGAACGGGTCCTCTTTTTGCTCCGTGTAGAACGGCGCACCTTAGCGTGCCTTGACATTGACTGACTAACATGCTCAGAAATAAGCGTAGGTTTAGATTTTAATTTGGCTGGCTTTACAGCTTTGAATGTATTTGTGCGTGGGAGGCTGGGTGGGGACTGGGGTAGTGTTTTATTCTTCTAGCTACAACTCTCTTTTAATTAGGAAAAAGGAAATAAAACTCTTGCTTAGACACGTGGGGTTCGGTGAGAGGACCACGTTTACAGATCCGGTCGGAATTTCACGGTCAACGAGGAACCCGTGATTTGCGGGTCCACTAGATGTAGGGTTGAGATCTTCTTTAAAACTTGAGGGACACATGGCAGGCGTGAAGGAAATCCCCGCCATAACATATTTTTAACGGCTGTACGTTAAAAGTTTTAAAACGGTAAAACGGTGAAGGGCATTTTGGTCCGTAAACTGCAAGGCTGGATGCCTCAATAGACAAAGCGTTTAATGGAAGTCTGTTCTGTTGTGCGAATGTGCGACAGGTGTCCGAAGTTGCTACGACGAGGGAAAGCGTACGGCCGAGACGTTGACAATGGATTACCACAGAGGAGCAGGCGTTGAGGTCCTTCTCCATTACAACCTTGCTGGTGCTGAGTTTATTTAGAAACTATAAATTTGTTTTGTCTTTTATACATTTCTCGTTACAGGTTAGAATTGCTAGAATCTTTAACACCTATGGTCCCCGAATGTGCCTGGACGATGGTCGCGTTGTCAGCAACTTCGTTGCTCAGGTGGCTTTATTTATTTATTTTTTTTGCGAGCAAAGTGTAACTAATACTGTAGGTGTATTGTAGAAATGAGCTGTTAAATTGATTTTTTAATATCAATAACTGTTGGGGTTGTGACAGGCGTTAAGAAAGGAGCCTTTGACTGTATATGGGGATGGAAAGCAGACAAGGAGTTTTCAGTATGTTTCTGATTTGGTAAGCCGGTTTTTGTGGTGCTTTGTTTTGGTAGTAATTAACATGTTCGTTATAATTTTGAATATCAAGTTGGTTTTGAATGCAAAGAGAGATGGGCTTGCTTTTGAGCCTTCTTTCCCCCTGTTCGAAAGCTAAATCTGTTTCACTTTTCCCATGTGCGTACTGTGTGTATGACATAAACAATTCCTGGCGTTCTGACTGCCATGGCCCCTGGCATTAGTAAATCTGTTATCTGCAAGCTGCATCTCTCTGCTAGATGCGTAAAATGACTCGATTGCCCATACTTGCGTCGGTTGTGCATAGTGTGGTACAGAAGATGCAGCTGCACGTGATTGTGAACGAAATGGATGTGCCGGGGTGGGCCAGTTCTTTCGGTAACTTAAATTGCAAGAAGATACAAAATTTTAACCGACACTCTGGGAAGAATGGAAGCTCTGGATGGTGTAATTTAAATTAAAATAAATGGGAGTGTGGTGCCAGGTGTGCGAGAAGGATAATGTAAATGCAGAGGCAATGAAGTTTTGAAAATAACACGTGTAGTCATAATTTTAATCTTCAAGGTTGTTGGGTGAGAATGAGATGAGTGAGATGCTTTTTTGATGTTGTGGCACAGGTCGAGGGTCTGATGCGCCTTATGGAGGGAGAGCATGTGGGGCCTTTCAACCTCGGAAATCCTGGTGAATTCACCATGCTCGAACTTGCCAAGGTAAGCTCAGACAATTCTTGAAATCAGACCAATGTAATTACTGCTAAGAACTGGCCATGACTAGACTTGGCTGGTGGCGATGCAGGTGGTGCAAGAAACGATAGACCCCGATGCGAAGATAGAGTACAGACCCAACACAGAGGATGATCCACACAAGAGGAAGCCTGATATTTCAAGGGCCAAGGAACTATTAGGGTGGGAGCCCAAGGTGGACCTGCGCAAGGGACTGCCTTTAATGGTTTCTGACTTCCGACAACGTATTTTTGGTGACCACAAGGAAGGTGCAACCTCCACCTAATTCTTGACTAGAAACACCAATGTGCCATACAGAAGCAGACAACAGGGGAGGATCAAGGATGGTTGTCGTCTGCCAGGCAGAGTTAGGGGTCTTTCCCCATATCCTCAACCTCAAGATCCACCTCTACGTGGATTTTCTTGTTCACCCTTTTCAAGATTGGTAGTCAACCAGAGCGTTACATTTCTTAAATTTCTCCCCGTCTATTTTTTTTTCTCATTTATTTTTTTTCTTGTTGGGATGTTTATGTATAAGAGGCTAGTTATACTATACTTATTATGATGATGATGGTGATGGTGATTATACTTATTCACATTTTTACTTATCCAGCGATTTCGATTCCACCTGCCTCGAAATAATCATTGCATGCTTGATCTTTGCCGGGTTCTGCACCCGAGTTAGATGATATTGGCACAATGTTCCTTTGCCGGCTTCTTCGCCCGGGTTCGTGCATTGTTTGCAGAATTATGGGAAACGTATTAGTTTGGTCTAAAATCTAATGCTTTTCATGATTAGAGAATGAAATTTTCACCAATATGCAATGAACCAGGCCATAGCTCACAGACCCCACTCCGCTGTTAGCTTTTTTGGTTTATCAAGTAACAAAAGGACACAAAGGTTCACCAGTTAAGCGTTGTTAACAAAAGCTACCAAGTTGTTGGCAATCTTCCCAACTTTCGACGGAGATGAAGCTGTTGAGAATTGATTAAAGAGGCTATGGTCCACTGCAGCGACGCTATGATCCATGCAACGACAATTTTGGTGCCATTGTGTCTGAATTCCAGATACATGCCCTGCTCACTCACTGCCATCCCTTCAATTTCAAACAAATGCCACAATACCTGACCAAAATTAAGCCAATTCCACCGCTACTAGTCTCAACCAGTTTCATTTGTACCTTTTTTCAAAAACAAAATTTGAAGCCTGTGCATTTGAGCTTTCTGATTATAATTAAATTTAGCAGACAGCCATCTGATGAATAAATGCTGACAGCTGGATGGAACTGAGGAATAAGAAAATGCTCTTGGCATAGAAAGTTCAGTCCTGTTATCGAAAGCTGTTTCAAGAAACGTCGAGTTATAGAAAAATGAAGCAATCACGGACCAAAACCTTTTTCCTGAGTTCCGAGTGTTGATTTCAACCCGCGAGTATAACTATCCCAGCATCAATTTTTCATTGTTAGAATGCAGACCTTATATAAGATCAAAACAATAAGTCTAATGGGAGAATCATCTGCTTCTCGTAACTGATACAACCTGTCTGTTCACATGATTGAATGGGATTTCCACAATACCATTTTTATGAGATAGAAGATAGCAGTTCTACAAATGCCACATTAATAGTAACAGATCGACTGCTTTTAAGTAAAATAAGCATCAACTTGTATCGCTTGAACCGTATAAAGCATACACTGCCTTAAAGTAGAAAAACGGTTATGAACAATTACAGGGTGGACCAAAACATGCCCGCTCTAATGCGTTTTTCTTTAGGTGTGACAAAGATAAACTGCTAAAGAACAAATGCAGTTGTTGGCGTACGCTAGGAAGGCCGAAGTCTCAAATATGTTATTCTTCAGTCCATGCTCCGAACAAATGTTATCTCAAGAAGTTCTAGAATAGTCAGCGGCAGCACTGAAAGCTGAAACCAAACAAGCCATCCCAATTACCTGCGTCCAGTTTCTTGTCCCAGCAGCAACGGCTGCACCTGCTACAGCACCCGCAATCAAACCATTGACCTGATGGAAAATTTTCAAATAGAAGAAAAGGGGAAATCAAAATTCATTCTTTAACAACTCGTTTAGCTATCTCCAATATCAACTGTTAAATTCCTTCAGATCCAACCACAATTTATGAATATATATACAGGGAGAAATGTTTTTCCCAACAAAAATGCCTAGGTATCTAGAACTTAAAAACTGTCAAGAATCATACTGCCAGATGTAAATCTGCTCCATTTCCAAAGAAAATGCACCACAACAATTTCAGTTAGTTTCAAAAATGCACTACAACAGGGCATATGGATCTGCCACAATTGCGGTGACAGAAATTTTGCAGTGGAACAAAATTTTAACAGAAAAGACTTGTCTATGGCTATATGTCGAAGGAGTTAGTAAAAACTTCTGGCACTGAGCCTCCTAGAGATAACTGAATGACAAAAGTGAGTTGAGGTCAATCCACGTCCCGATATTGTCCTTATACATGGATTGTCTGGACGCACAAATGAAGAATCTCACTGATCTTCCATTATATATTTAAATCAACCACTGAGGCCCTTGGTACTTCAATTTGGCGTAGTGCTATAGTGACTATGACCCATACTGCTCCGTGCTCCTCGGCTATCAGGCTCCCCACTTGATTACGATGAATTTGTTACCCTGTGATGAGTCTAATGCATTTGATTAGAGAGAAGGGGGGGGGGGGGAGAGAAAGAGAGATTCTTAATATGTCCTCATCACTCCTAGTTACAAGCTTGTGTGAGAGGGTTCAGTCACAGTGGCTGAGAAGAGTGAAGCTATTAAGGAAATAGAAACAAGGAGAAGATAGAGGATCCAACAGCCTTTGAGAAATCAACCCTGTTCTTCATTTTGGTGGAGTCATTTTCAGTGTACAATTATAGAAGGGTTGGTATTCGTACGTACATACGTACGTACGTATGAAATTGACACCATGCATTTCACAAAGGAACATAAAGAATTCATTTTAAATAATGTCTTCTCAACTCCCTCTTTTGTTTAGTTATAGCATGAAGGTAGACTGACCAATCTACGTGAACCACAAAAATAGAAAATATACCAGAAGGCAAACACAAAACAAGCAAGATTTTCTTACATGGAGCCACAATAATTTAGCTAAAATTACAGATCACAGGCAGCAGCTAGCTCATTGAAAGAAATCAAACCATAGAATTAGATTTTATGGTGGGAGAAATATAAAATTCATTTTGTGATGATCCAACACAATCTATTACTTAATGCTAAATTTTATTCATTAAACAAAAACTAATTAATTATCTTGGTATCTTTGTCAGACATGACTACCAATCATTGGCACTGTCAGTCAATCTCATATTCACACAATATAAAGCATACGCTATATAAACTCAAAGAACACAGCCAGCGGATGAAATTTATGAAGAGAAAAAACCATAAATTAATTGGAAAATTTGTTTCTACCATCATCTATGAAGCACAAAGTTTAAATTTTACAATGGATCTACAGTTGTTCAAGATTGATAATGCAGTTGCAGTACACTTGAACCATCGCTTTAGCTGATCAAAATGTAAAGAAATTCAAACCCATTCGTGTCGATTGTTTTTCTTAACGATTTTAAAAATAAGCCGAAGAATAAATAAGACAGAACTAACCCAATCATCCCGATTCCTGTATCTCTGAATCCCACATCTAGTAATGCTAAAAATTCCAGCCACAAGTCCTTAACATTAAAATTAAAATAAAGGGTGTTAAAAGCTTTAAGTAACGCTAGAGCAACTCAATCAAACGATCAATTTTATCAATTTAATTACCACATTGAAACCCGTATCTACCGACGGAGTTAGCCTGTACTTATCGTCATCAGCTGGTAGTATTGGAAAATCCAAATAACAATATTCATAAGCTAACTTTTTCTTTTTCTTTTAAATAAAGACTACCTTACCACAAAGGAAGCTTGGCGAAGGCCAGTAAAACCTGCAAACATGCAAGCTTACTTCATTCCAGCTAGTTCAGAATCGAAGTAATACTTGGATATTATATTAATTCGACGAATACCCAAACCTTGTTTACGAGCGTCGTATGGACCACTGCATAGGCCCCAGATAGCACCAGCCTGAAGCAGAATATAGCATTTACAAAATCATTTAATCTTCTCGCCTTGATCAAGAACCGTGAGTACGGGAATCAAGAAGCAGATGCAACTAGGATAGACGTTGTTACCGTTCCGACGCGGATGATTGACTCAACGGCGAGGGAAGAGCACGGAACGACGCAGTATACGTCGTCTTCCATTTTGTATTCCCCGATTCTATCGCTCGGACATCTCTCTACTCTCCTCGCCGGTAATCAGGGCGGCGCTGACCCAACTTGAAATGAATGATATATATCATTCTGGGATCTCACTTTTTGTTATATGGGCCAACCCAGTAAAAATTATCCAACAGTCCTATTGGGCCTTAAAACTGAGGCGTGAATAAGAGAAATGCCACTTTCATGAGGGGCCGAAGAGGTAAAAGAGAGGGAGGAACGGGGGGTGAGACGACACTAAATGTTGTCGTTTTTGGAGACGGATCCCCAGGAATTCAAGGCTAGAACTAGAATCTGTTCGAAGGAGATCCCTTTTTTTCTTTTCTTTTTTTTTTTTCATCTATGCCTTAGAAAGGGAAATCCTTTTTCTGTGGGCCCTCAACGTATTGTTATATGGGCCAACCTAGTAAAAATTATCCAGTAACAATATTGAGCCTTTCTTTCATTGGCAAAAAATTTTTTGAGCCTTAAAACCGAGACATGAATCAGACTATAAGAAAACAAACAGTATTCATTACTAATAAGCATTTGTTCAAGTGGTTAGAACTTAGATAGTTTAACCGAGATTTTATGTTCGAGTTTCAAAATATACGGTAATGTAATAAGTATAAAATAATGAATCTAGCATATCCAAATGTTTCAGCATATCAGATGCCAAAAAAAAAAAAAACAGTATTCATTAAAAAAGAAAGGGGGGGGGGCGAAAAAAGGAGAGCGACGACGCTATCTGTTGTCGTTTTTGGATACGGAAACCCTAGAATCTACGAAACCTCATTAAAACCATATATGCGACAGAAACCCGCCTCTTCCTCACTTCACCATCCCAAGATTCAGGGCACGACGTGAAAATGAGCCGTGGAGCATCTGCAGGGGCTAAGGGCAAAAAGAAGGGAGCGACCTTCATGATCGACTGTTCAAAACCGGTGGAAGATAAGATCATGGACATCGCTTCTTTGGAGAAATTCCTTCAGGAGAGGATTAAAGTTGGTGGCAAGGCCGGAGCCCTTGGCGATTCCGTCACTGTTACTCGGGAGAAGAGCAAGATCACTGTCACTTCTGACAGCAATTTCTCCAAGAGGTAACCCTTTCGTCTTAGATGATGTTTCTAGTTTCAGCCGCTACTTTTAGGTTTTTCGTGTTACAATGCTTTCATTGGCCATGGATTTCAACCCCTTTGACTGCCCTTCGTTTGCTAAATATTCATATTAAATTGCAATTCTTTATTACTCTATTTCATCGCTCTGGTAAATCATTCGAAGAGATCAGGAGTGGTACCACGGTCTTGGCTCTGAGATGAAAGTGATGTATTCATGTGGCGCGTTCCTTTCCATGTCTTTAGCTGACCGATTGTTTCCTTGAAAAGTATTTTGATGCTATTTTTATGCATAAGGCGCAAAAGATGTAGATGCGACAATGATAAATGAATATGTATCATTTACTGATATTCTTCTAATTACGACTGACGACTAACTTTGATTGTTTTATTTTCGTATTCTTTCGAGCATACACAATGTCGTCTCCCGTGTTTCGAAGCAATTAAATATATTTATGTCTGCTGGTTTGTTATGTTCTCTACTGTGAGGATAAGGGGAGTATCTACACTTGTAATTCAATTGATGAGTGTGGGAGGGGAGCAGAGAGAAGATAGACGCACCCAGTAAAACTTTTTTTTTTTTTTTGGGGTTTAAGTGGAATGGTTGGTCCAGTGATCAGTAGTCCAGTAGAACAATGACAGTAACGTCTGCTGAATTAGAAGGGGCTCCCTGCTTGTTTAAACAACTTACTTGAACTGTTTTAGTGATTTGAGGTCATTTTTTTGTGTTACGCTTCCTATCAATATTAATAATGCATTAGTTTCATGATAGACCAATGATCTGAGTTCTGGATGTGCCATATTAATTTGCTTTTCAAGTCTTCTCTTATCTAGTGATTGTATTTCATATCCTTATGATATGCTTGTATTTTTTTTTTTCTTTGTTTCACCTTTTCAGATATCTGAAATACTTAACTAAGAAGTATTTGAAGAAACACAATGTGAGGGATTGGCTTCGGGTTATTGCTGCTAACAAGGATCGCAATGTTTATGAGCTAAGATACTTTAACATTGCTGAGAATGAGGGTGAGGATGAAGACTAGAGATGTGTTTAGCTGTCTTGAGGAATTATGCGTTGTGTTAGGCTTAGTTATCAAAGAGTCTTGTTTTATCAGTTTTGTTTATTGACTTGCCAACTGTTCTTCAATATTCTTGCGTTTCTTTTGGGTCCAACTTTATGTCCTTATGTTGTTTTATAGACGTTATTGGAGAGGTAATGTCAAGAAGTTTTAGATGCTGCTCATGCAGCATATATATTGAGGATTTTGATTTGGGTTAACTGCATGTGTGTTTCCAATGCTTCACAGTTCGCGTACTGATGGAAAGTAGTCCTTTTTAAAATCGACCCGAGTGATGAAACTAAACTCATGAGTCGTCAAAAATCAAAATAATGAGATCTAAGCCGGTTTGTAAGGTGTGAGGGCAGATTGTGTTCAATGTGTTTTCCAAGGGTATCCGCTTGATTCTAACCAAATTTATGGCCTGATTGTTAAACTATGTTTTTTTTAATGGAAAAATCATTTATCTATTGGAAAAAAATCCATTTTGTAAAATTTTAAGCTGCTTGTTTTAACTTTAGAAAAATAATCAAAATCAAAAAAAGTATTTTTAATTATTTTGAAAAGTTATTTTGAGTAATTTTTAAAAATAATTTGTATTGGTAGGTGTAAAGGCTAAGTTATGCAAAATTCTTATAAATTTTAAATCATGTATAAATAATCTCTTTAACTTTTAAAATTTAATAATAAGCAATCTTGGAGTTTTAAATTTATACAAATAATTTTTATTCATTAATTATATGTTCTATTAAACTTTATTTTTATGTGTATTTAAGTACTTAAACTTTGATTGATTGTATAGGTAACATTTTTAAACTTTAAATTATGTGTGAAAAGTTAATGTATAAAATTAATTATATAAAGTTATTTAAATGAATAAAAGAGTTGGGAGGTTTATTGTAAAGTTTTAAAAATTAATAAAGTTATATGTATGTGATTCAAAGTTGAGTGGAGCGATGTATTATTTAACTAGATGTAAATGAGAGATAATGTTATAAAAATACATGCATATATAATGATATCACAAAATTTTTAAATAATTAAATAATAAATTATTTTTTATAAATATTTGTAAAATATTATAAACTAAAAAATACTAAATAAAATAAATGTTTTTTAATAAAATTTTCAAACCATGTGAATAAATATCTATTATATTTTTAAATGAGAAAATATAACTTTTGGTTCCTGCACTTTGTTCATATTTTATTATAAGTCTTTGCACTTTTTTTTATTGTTAATATTTTGGATTTCTACACTTTTATTTTTCAGTATTTTAAGTTCCTAAATGACTAAAATGCTCATGTGGGGATTTTAAATGAACATAAAGCATGAAAAATGAAAGAGTAAGAATTCAAAATATAAAAAAATATATAGAGATCTATAGCAAAACACGAACAAAGTACGGGGATCAAAAGCTATGTTTTTCCTTTTTAAATTGTTGGATGTTAGATTTTATAATATTTTTATGGATGTCTATTCATAAAAAATGATTTGTTCTATTAAAAAATATAAAATATTTTTTGAGTGGATGAATGTTAAAAAATATAAGGTATGTAATCATTGTATTTTTTTTTAAAAGTATTTCTATTAAATAATTACTTTATATTTATTTTAAAATAAAATACCTTACTATATAGGAGTAATTATAAAAAGATAGTATTAATTTGAAGTGAAGCAAAGTACCTTACATTTTTTAACAGATAAAGTATCATTTAGTTATTTTATAATTTTACAATAACTTTATATATTTTCAAATTTTTCATAATATGCTCTCATTTATATTATTTTTAAAGTATGATTTCAGAATCTATTTTTTAATTATTATTATTTTAAAAATTTAAACAAATGTCATGAAATATAACAAAATATATTTTTTATAAATAAATAAATAATTTTTTAAAGGGAAAAAAAATTTAAACAAATACGTTCTCATTAAGTAAGTCCGCATGACTAAATATTAAAGAAAAATATGATTACAAGAAAATCTCTGCTGCCAACGGATATGGACAAATCCTTGGTAAAGCCTGGCCTTGTTGGCTGAGCGGCTGGAACAGGTTCCCGCCATCCATGACCCATGCTGGCATCCACGAAACTGGTTTCATCTACGCACCCAAGTCTTCATCTTTTACATCCCACCCTTGAATCTTGGGTCTGGAATACCCTGATTCGATCCAGAGTTCAACATTCAGCCTTTTCACCTCATTCTTCACTCTTCGTCTACCTTCGCATGCGCTTCCATGGTGTCCTGCCCAATCCTCACACCTATCCTTTCCTTCTCCAATCCTTTAAATCCCCACCTCACCTTCGTCTCGGACAACAAGTTCATGCTCAGATTTTTGTATTTGGTCCTTCAAATGACCTGTTCGTGCAAACCTCCCTTATCAATATGTACTCGTCTTGTGGCTATCTGATTTTCGCCCGCCAAGTATTCGATGAAATTCCACAGCCCGACTTGCCATCTTGGAATTCCATTATCCATGCAAATGCCAAGGCGGGTATGATTGATGTTGCAAGGAAACTGTTTGATGAGATGCCTCAGAGGAATGTCATATCGTGGAGCTGTATGATTAATGGGTATGTAAGTTGTGCCGAATATAAATCGGCACTCTCTTTATTTCGTGAATTGCAGATGTTCGGAGGTCAGAAACTTCAACCGAATGAGTTCACCATTTCAGCTGTACTCTCTGCTTGTGGACGGCTAGGTGCGCTTGAGCAGGGTAAATGGCTTCATGCTTATATTGACAAATGTGGGATAAAAGTTGATGTTGTCTTAGGGACATCACTGATAGACATGTACGCGAAATGTGGAGACATTGAAAAGGCGAAATTAATGTTTGATATTTTGGGCCCTGAAAAGGATGTAATGGCTTGGAGTGCAATGATCTCTGCCTTGGCCATGCATGGACTCGCAGAGGAGTGCCTTGGAATATTTGCAAGGATGATAAATAATGGGCTAAGGCCTAACGCTGTGACATTTTGGGTGTGCTTTGTGCTTGTGTGCATAGAGGTTTGGTAAGTGCAGGAATAGAATATTTTAAGCGGATGACGATAGAATTTGGTATTATTCCTCTGATCCAACACTACGGTTGCATGGTTGACCTATATAGTAGAGCTGGTAGAATTAAGGCAGCTCGGAATGTGGTGAAATCTATGCCTATGAAACCTGATGTGCTAATCTGGGGATCTCTACTCAGTGGTGCTAGGATGTATGGAGACATTGAGACCTGTGAGATCTCATTGAAGAAACTTGTTGAGTTGGACCCTTCAAATAGCGGTGCGTACGTGCTTCTTTCTAATGTGTACGCAAAGCTGGGAAGGTGGGGCGAAGTGAGGCAGTTGAGAGATTTTATGGAGGCGAGGGGTATCAAGAAAGTTCCTGGCTGTAGTCTGGTTGAAATAGATGGTGCTCTTCACGAGTTCACTGCAGGAGATGATTCTCACCCAGACACTCATGATATACATATGATGTTGGATGAAATTATAAGGAGGTTGAAAAAGCATGGTTACACAGGAAACACAAGTGAGGTCTTGCTTGATTTGGATGAGGAAGGGAAGGAGACTGCGTTATACTTTCACAGTGAAAAGTTGGCAGTTGCATACTGCTTTTTGAAGACAAGCTCGGGCACCACAATACGAATTGTGAAGAACTTAAGGATGTGTGGTGATTGTCATATGGCTATAAAGACGATGTCTTTGGAATTCAACGAGAGATTATAGTTAGAGATTGCAACCGGTTTCACCATTTCAAAAATGGGATATGCTCATGCAATGACTACTGGTAAATATAATGGAGAAGTGTTGTTTATTTGTCAAGAGAGGTTTATGATAGAGATTCCATTTCATATGACATATGCCATCACTTTCAAAACTGAAATGAAGACAAATGAGAAGAAATGTTGTCAGTTGTTACCCATATAGAAGGTGATCCAATTTCTAATGAAATACGGAGTTTGAATAAGCATTCAAGTTTGTTAGACTGTCGAAACTAGAATCGGAGACCTGTGGAGAAATATGCAGAAATAATGAATTTGCTGCATGTAAAGTGTATGTTAAAAGGATCCTGTGATCTGCTAATTTTGTTTATTTATTTAAATTTAAAAATAGTCATAGTCTCATTGAAGAAACCTGGACTTGATGTGTTATCGAATAGTCAGCGAAAGTTGGCTGCTGAGATGGGCTATCCTAAGTATATGGGTATTAAGCTTAGAAAAGAGATAGGGAAATTTAGGCTCCCCTCATTTGTTACCTTTTAGAGATGCTATCTGTGGAATCCTTTAATAAAGAAGTTTTTCACATTAGTTTATTATCTTTGTATTACCTAGGTTATATTGTGAGATGATTCATTTTTGTAATTGAAGATCGATTTTAGTGATCCACACTTGATAATTTGCAGAGCTATTTTTTTATTGTGCTATCTCTTATCATTTATCCAGTTAACAAGGTGCTCATTAAATTGTCCTGTTGACTAGACCCTATTGCTAATGTTCAAAACTGACTAAATTGGATTGAGTCATGGAATTCTACCAGAACATAACTAATTACAAATGAGGTTTGTTTGTTTGTTTTTTTTTTAGCAGAAACTGAAATTTCATTAATCAGCTAAGATCAACACAAATCAAATACGCTGAAAAGAAAGCAAAAAGGGGGGTCACACTCTTTCATCATCAGCCAACTCGCGCAGGAAAGGTGGGGGTGCTCAAAGGGACAAAAGGCCCCTTAATTTTATGAAATGCTCTAATTAGGGAATTGGTTATAGAAATAGATTTTTTAAGAACATGAAACAAATAAAGAGACCAGTTTGTTTGAAAGATCAATCTAACCTCCTCTACGATATCCCAAGGGGTACTACGGATCACAACCTCTAATAATCATATTTATAGCCTCAACATAGTCAGGATAAATGACAATGCTGGTAAATCCCCTAGGTCAACAAACATTCAGACCCTGTATGACCGTAATCATCCTTGTAACAGCTAGAGGGATAGAAATCAACTTGCAGGAGAAACCACATATCCAGTTTCTGGCGCTGTCACGTAGTTCTCCTCCACAGCCACTGCTACCATTAGAGAAAATTGAGGCATCTACCTCCACGTAAGAGAAGTCCTCACGGCTGGTCTGTGAACAAGTACTTGGGTTCTTATGGTTCTTGAAAATGGTACTTTTGTTCAACAGGTTCCTATATCTATTGAAGTGCGAAATAGACTTCAGGGGCAGAACCAATTTCCAATTCCGAGGGCAAATGCTGAATTTAAAAAAAAAAACACATGCATTTAATTAAAAATATTGTAAATTACATGATAATATAGGTTAGCTTTTCTTTTTAGATAAAGCAAGCTTAGTCCTTCTTTCTTTCATATCATTAAATTCATCTATAAAAGATTCTGTATCAAACTCATTAACAATTCACTTTTCAATATATACAAACAAAGAATCATAAAGGTATATATCATTCATCTTGTTGCGAATCATGGTTTCAATAGTGTTCATAGCTGAAAAAGATCATTATATTATAACTGTAGAAATTGAAAGAGTGAGAATTAAAGTTACAATTCAAATATATAAAACCATGGGTATAAATCATTGATGGTAATCTGAAAATTAAAAAGTTATTAAACATGACCAAAATGCTCAAATTGTATATTTAATTGTAGCATTTAATGTGTTAAAATAATCCTATAGGTAGAACTTTTCTACCATCTTAATAATATCATCAATTCTAAACAATATGCGCATTTCTCTTGAATTCAAAGCAAAGCTATGAATAAGCAACTTCACTATATCATCATTAAATTTTTTATTTAATTTTTATAATTGAGAGTCTTATTGCATTGAAAATGTCAACTTGATAATGATTTTCTATTATAGACTCATCTTGTTGATGACGAGCTCTCTTCTATCAATATAATAATGAGCATCAAAATTTGGGATAGGCATATATTAAGTTACAAAAAGATTTTATCTTTACAAGTAACTCTTTCCACCCATCATCTCTTAATTTTTGAATAAGCAACTTAGTGGATGAAATGAAATGCATTGCATTCACAATATTTTGTTATTAAAGTTATAGAGCTTGACAAAGCATGTTAGAAATCTCTAAAGTTTGTTTCATAAGATGCATGATGAATATGCATGGTGTCTTTTTTTTTTTGATAAACTGATATAGTATCTTTTTCATCTAAAAAAATTGCAAAAACTAATAAGAAGCTAACAAATAAATAAGATATTCTTTTAATTTAGCGAAATACAGGCCAAAGCATGTAAATACAAGTAGTGAAAAAAAATATAAATAAAAATATTAAAAAAATACCGTCTCAACCTCATATAGTACGGAAACATATATCGTATTCCATATTTGCATGTCAAGTTCTCAATCTCATATGGATGTGTCACGTTTGCTGCGTGTCATTGTTCTGCAAATTTGCCATCCGTTGTAAATTGATTTTGGGAGAGAGAGACATCATCAACATCGAGTTAAGAGAGAGAAACAGAACCGCCGAACTAAACAGGGAAGTGAGATTTGGAACACACCTTTGCTTTGCTTGTATATATTAGGAGGATTTAGGAAGTGAGAACTGGGAGGAAGTCGCAGTCACTCATGCTCATTGCTGGACCTGGACGGGAACGAGACGCGGAAGCTTCGAACTTCCACAGATATTGTGTTGAGCACTCGAGCTTGCTTGCACACACAGTCAGAGAGCAGGGTAGCTGGTAGCTTATCATCACCAGGTAGTTCCGCCCTCGATAGACTTTGAAAGGCATTCTTCTCATCACTAGCTGCTTGCTCGTCCCCAATTTGGCTATATATGCTAGGATATCTAGGTAACTAGGTGTAAAAAATATATATATGCAAGGATATCTAGGTAACTAGGTGTATTGCACATTCATGACAGCAATTCTGCTATCATTTGATAGTCAATCTAAAAAACTTTTGCATGTGCCCCATTTCTCTATTTGATATCTGAATGAGATGATCTAAGTGCCCACAAAAAAATCATAATATAAACTTCTAAATCAAGTCACACTAAGAAGTTGGATACCCAAATACATTTTCACAACTTTTTTCAATTTTCTTAACAAAAGAGGGTCCAAAACCCTAGTGTTAAAAGCTATTTCTAACATCTAAATCATATTTATTGGACTAAAGACCTACAATACAACACACTACATGCACTTATACACTACTATTTCACATTTTTACCCCTCAACCCTTTTAATACCAAAAATAAAAATGGGAGGTTTTAGCATTGCATTTCATAAAAAATCATCCATATGATGTTTACAACAACCTTGCTACACTTGCACTAGTATTTCGACCCTATTAACATTTACATTTATTATAAATAACACCTCAAGGTCCAAAATATATTTTATGCATCATAAACAATTATATAATGTAAGTGTAAAACAAAAATGCATCTTAATAGCCCATATTTAAACTATTACACGAAATAAATGAGAATAGCAAGTTTTACAATAGGAATCCAATATTTTTAAGCCTCTGGGAGCTTTTTCCTTTCTATACCGAAGCTAGAGCCTGTCAAATGTTGAAAGAGAGGGATGAATCTAACTACTTAATAACTAAGGTACACCTACCCTATATAGTTGTATATCAATTTAATAATTACACAAAATGAAGTTGATTTTCTTAAAATATACACACCAACATGGGTAATACAAATTGTTATTTCTCAATTGAATTCATTCTCATAATTTTTATCTCATTCTCATCACAATCACATAATACATTGCCACAAGATACATAAGCATGTGATAAAGACCCAATTTATTATCATAACCTGCTACAAACTTAAACAAGCATGTGACATGTCATATAATCACATATGTATGATCAACTATCTTTATACCCTCATTATTTTCTTCAAATGAAACCATGGGCTATAACATTAAATACGGCTCTTTCTGTGTGAGTGGACTACCAAGTTTACCAATTGTGAGGTGTGACTTGACTAAAGATTATAAGACTTACTCTCGAACCATGATTTCTCTTACTTTCAAATCTTTGAGGTGTTGTATACCTTAAGCGAACTTTAGCCAGCTGATCATACTATGTACAATGCCTACTCATTTTCACAATTTCATTTATTCATTATTAGCACATTAGGCTCACGATAATATACTACCTAAGTGAGCATCAATTTCAATACAATTATCTTTATCCCAAATACAATTAATCACAATTCACATTCATTATACCAATCACCAATTTCTCATTCCAATACAACAATGTAAATTGAAATTCATTTCAAATTTACTTTTGCAACTTTAGTTCGAATCAAACAAATATACTATCTCATATTTCATAGCATGTTATCATATCAACACATTCAATCATTCACGTGCACAAACTCCTTTTCACATTAATGCACAATTAATAAACAATTATCCAAAGTATGATTTCTCAAGTTACCTCAAACCTTTGAGAAGTCAAAGATTTACCTCTTAATTATTTGCTTCCAAGTTTGATTTCCTAAGCTAAAATGGTGTTCGAATGGTTAATCTATAATTAATCAAATCTAAACTCATCAATAGTATTAAAACACATTTCATCTCTCACATTTTCACTCTTAAAATAACTAACACCCTTATTTCTCACCTCTGGGCTCGCTCATTAGATATAATAATTCTCTTTATCTCTCAATATCATTAATGAGTCATTAAACCTCCATTAATGGCATTACAACTCTTTCAATAACCTTCATTAATGTCATTTTTGGATGTTTATAGCATCTACCAACCAACAACCTTTAAAACCATTAATATTAGGTTTAATTACTCTAAATAATTCTTATTAACTCCATTTGAGTCAATAGATTCAGATCTATAATTTATATGGATCAAAATAATCTTCTATTATTAAACCCTAACCAAAAATCTCATAAAAATGGAAGAGAAATGAAGATTAAAGTGTAGGACAATTATCTTAGGTGTTTTCTAGTACTAAAATACTCCCAAACCAAACAATGTGACAAACCCTAGCAGAGCTTTGTTGAGCATTTTCGTTTTCCTCTTCTCACTCTTCTTATTTCTTTATCAGTTTGCGACCAGTATATCAGAAACAAAGGGTCCTTTTGTCCCTTCATCACCTGTGCGCTATGGCAATCATGCTACACACTATGACATGTGGTACAGAGGCAATCCTTCATGTTTTTCTCCTTCTTTTGATGCTCAGGTGGCTTGACTTCATTTCAAACCCACAATTAGGGCTAAAACCACAACTAAATACATTTATTAGACATTTCTAACTACACATCACATCAATTTACTCAATTGTCATAATTAAACTTGATCAATTATTTAGCAATTCAAAGATTAAAATTTAGGATGTTATAGGTTGCAACTCACCTCTTATGTCAAAAATCATCTCGCTTGAAATCGTCTCATAAAGGAGGAATATTTTGGTTATTTTGTTAGATTGTTTTATAAACATTTTATTTAGAATAGTCCTTCAAATGCAATTGGTCCTTATGCAAAATTTCTGTTTCAACTACATCTTTTTCACCGATTCTCCCTTTCATCAATATTGCTAAAATATTAAATATTTTCATATTTAATAATTTAAATATTATTACTTAAAAATATTCATTTAAAATTTTTAAATATTAACAAATCAAACTATTTTTTTATAAATTTATAGATGACTTTTTATTTTTTACATATTGATCTCTGAGCTTCTCTTTAAGACAGTGTTTAGATCATTATGCATTTTTTTGCGTGCCAAAACTTAACTATATTTTTAATATTGGTCAAATTGCTTAAATTTTTAGGTCATTGTCTATAATTTTTAGGTCAACTAATAATTTTCCTCCACAATATTATATTATCAAAATTTAATACTCTTTGTATATTATAATGTTAGATGTACAATAAAAAACATAACAAATCAAGAACAATATGCCAGCAAAAATGTTATTGAAAAGATATTGCTTATTTTATTAATATGGTACAAAAAAAGTTACTTAATAAGAGAATAATAGAGAGATGAGAAGAAAAAAATTTCTTTGTTAATTTAGATGTTCATTCCCTTTAATTTTAATACAAAATTGAAAAATATAAAAATTATTAAAATATTAAATTGGATGGTTTAGTATTTTGAAAGAAAATGGTTAGCTGATTAAAAAAATTACAAAGAAGGGCCTAAAAAATTTAAGAAACTCAATCAATATTAAAAATATAATTGATATATAAAAATATTACTACCAGTCATATGTAAATTTCTAAAAAATTAGTTTAAGTTATTAATATTTAAAAAATAATTTATAAATTTTGAATAAATATATAAAAATAATAATATTTAAATTATTAAATATTAAAATACTTAATATTTTAATAATATTTATTAAACTTTAATTTAACAAGAGTTCGGGGTGATCAGCACTCTAAAATTTAAAGTGCTCAACGCTCTTAAAAAAAAGAGTTCAGGAGAAAAATGGTATCAAATAATATGGTTAGAGTATTACCTGTCACTATCACATCAGTAAAAAAAGGCAAAATTAATGGTTGACCAATAGAAGAGATTTTTTTTATCCTTAAAAAAAAATTAAGGGTAAAGTTGCATCACTTTTCAGTACAGGTGCCCGATGATCCTAAAAAAAATTCAAGAATAAAAATACACCTTAACTTTTAATATTAATAAGCTTGATGTTAGGCAGCTATTTTTTATAGGAATTTTTTTATCAATGTTACAAATAAATTGATTTTAAAAAAATTATTTGGGAGAGGACAACTACTTAAAATGGTGTTTAGATTCCTTTGGGAATTAGTTTTATGATTGATGGCTGTGGGAATATCTTAAGAAACCAAAAAAATTGATTCTAAAAAAGCATTGTTGAGTTGTTAAATAGTATTTGCTTTTCTCAAAATATTTTCAACATGTATTAATAGTATTACTATGTGAATTTATGAATATCCATCCCTCCATTTTTTATTTAAAATGGTATGAATAAGAAGTTAAATCTGATTTGTTAATAATTGATTTTTTCCCCTAAATATATCTTATTTTGGCACTATACGAGCTAAGCAAGATAGAATAAAGCCAGTTGCACAACCAAATCAATTTGACCTCGAGGAATTTGGTTGAATTTGATTGTTGTAGCGAATTCAAAAAAAATCCAAATTTTCATTTTCAATTGCTAGTTGCTATTACTCCGTTTAAAAATATAAAATATTATTATTATTTACTTTTAAACTAATCCTATCTTTTTATATTTATCTTTATTAAATATCTTACAATGAATATAAATTATTATTAATAGGGATACTTTAAAAATAATAATAATTATACCTCACAAAATTAAAAATATTTTATATTTTTAAACATTTAATTTTTTAAAAATATTTTATATTTTTAAATGAAAAGTATGTGTTGCGAGAGAAGGAAGTAACTGGTCGCCAGTATCCCAGAAAGTGGTCGCGTGCTTTCGTTTTGTTGGATGTAGTAAAAACTGATCGATCGCGTTATTTCATTGTTCTTAGCTCTAGTGACAAGTTGACGGAGGATTATTAGATTACATGTTCCTTCGTGATTCATTGGTTATTCGTGAATGTGGATTGTGGAGTGGACACGTGCGTCCTGACGTTAACGTAGGAGGCATGAGTTATGGCAGATTCAGTCCTTTTTCTTTTTTTCTCTTTTTTTTTGGGTAAAATAGGAAAACCTTATTCATAAAGAAGAAATCAAGTACAAACTAATAAATGCCAAAGAAGGAAGATTCAGTCGTTTTTCTTCGGCTCCACAATTAGCTATGTTTGCGTCTTCACAGTCCGGCAATAGCCGGATTGCAATTTGCAAGATCGGGAAACTTCGCTACCTCCTTTCCCTGGTCCCGAGTTCTTCTGTTTTCTCATCTTTGAAGAAATAAGTCAAAATACAAAAGAAGCTCTCTGATTTTTCTTTTTAGACTTCGAGTGACTGATCATACAAGACAGATCTTTCTTATTTCCCAAAAAAAAAAATAAATTGTGGGCTGCTCTTCAGATTCAGATTTTTAAAATTTTCATGATAGAAGGAAGATATTATTGAAATTCATGCTGCTTAATTTTTGATTCTGTTACCTTCCAATTCAAAGGAAAATCACGCGTATGTGGTTGTATAATAAAATAATTGGCAGATATCGGTATGAATGACATATGCACATGCATATATAATTTTTAAACGTGTTGATTGGGGACGATTTGCATAATTGGAGTTGAAAGTATTTTCAGGAAGCGTGTTCCATTTAAAAAAAAAAAAAACCCTGAAAATAATCATTTGAGATCAGCAGGAAAGTGTTCTGTCGGGGGACGTAACATTTTTAATTCATCGGGACTTGCATATCTAACCTCATTTAGCATTAAGCTTGACTCAAGCATTTGATTCAATTTATTAATATTATCATTATTGTCAAATTTGATAATATTATAAGTTTAACTAAATTTTTTAGCCATGCCAAAATTTAATAATTTAACTAGTGAAATTTAATCTCTAAAAGTTTCAAAAATTTAAATTATTGTTCTCACATTTTTTTTAAAAAGCGTTTAATATTATTAAGTTTAATCTAATAAAAAAAAGTTAGTCGTTTACAATAAGAAAGACTTTGAATTTTTATTAAAAAAATATTTATATTTAATGTTTGATAATATTTTAAATATGATTATTTTTAATGAAATGGTACACGTGCGTAAGTATATAATTTTTTTTTTTAGTAACTAAGTTGTTTTAAGCAATGAAATGTGGCAATAAACACCATTAATCAGATCAAAACTAAAATTATTGTTAATGACCTTGTAACTTAATGATATGTAAATTTTTTTTGTAAGTAAGAGATTATAGATTGAATTTCGTTCATAACCTCAGGCATTAGTGTTAGGCCCTCGAATTCGGGGGGGGGGGGGATCATCAATTTTAATTTTTTTTAAAATAACTATATATAATTTTAAAATTTTGATATTATTTTTTAATTTTAACTCGTGTGTGAATGATTTCAGAATAAAGTTCAATCGGTTCGTGTATAAAAATGGATGGGGAGCAGCCGAGTCGGCGTGGCAACTGCAACCACATTCGCTCGTCTCCCTCCTTGCTCCGGAGGGAAAAATAGACAGAAGAGAATACACAGGCTCCCGGAGCCTACGTACAGTGATAGGTTTAAGATACAAACAATGAACTATGATGCGTTGCGATGGCCGTAGGCATCACACTTCTATCTCCATTGCCTTTGCCTTCTTCCTCGGATCTCTGTCTGTACTGGGCCGCCCTTGATCCTTCCTCCTCCTCCCTCAGCTGTGGCCAGACGGACGCATTACATAAATTGTCAGTCTTACCTTCTTTCTTTATATCTAACCTCGTTATTCTTCTAATTAATTCGAGTTCAATTGTCTTTTGTTTTTATCTTGCGGAGTCTGGGTTGGTGAGCTCAGCTCAGTTGTGCTCGTCACGCCGGATTGCGAAGACATAAACAGAAGTTCCATGTCATCTCCTTGTCATAAATACTTGCTGTTTAATTTTACCTTACTGTCCAAACTAGTTGGCTGCTTTGTTTATTTTAACCTGATATGCATTAAGTTTGCTTTTGCTATCTACTCATATGAAAAATTTGTATGCAAACTGGTCATATCTAAAGAAAGCGGGACATCGCTGAAGATTATAAAATTATATTACGACCTGTTGTGGCAGATTTATTGTCTAATTATTCGTAAACATGGTGGCAAAATGGTCATATATTTTATATAGCTGCGTCCACTGATAGAATTCCTTTTGCTTTTCCTTCTTTCATAAAATAAAATAAAGTTTGCAAGTCTTCGATTTCTGACTCTACCTCATTAGAAGTTTGCGTGAGGCGAGCTTCTCCGCGTGACTAACCAAATCAATATAATTTCTTGTTCTTTCAACTTGAATGGATATCGTGTTTAAGCCTAGACTGTTTCGATGACTTTCCCGTGTCTTCTAATTATTGAATTATTTTGTCAGGAGTTCTGAACGCTGCAATCTGGACTGATTGGAGTGGTGCCAGAATTTAATCGAAAGAGAGAGGGAATGCTAGTTGTTTCCAGAATAATGGGGCACGAGAAATGTGAAAGCTACTTAGTTTTTAGTGGTGAAACTGCGCTTGGAGACTCCTTTAGAACGTTTCTATATTTTCTCGGTCTTGCTTATTGTTTCATCGGATTATCAGCTATTACTGCTCGATTCTTTCTCTCTATGGAAAATATTGTTAAGCACAAAAGAGAGGTAGTGGAAGTAGATCCCATTACGCATGCTAAAGTTATTAGACACGACAAAGTATGGAATTACACAATTGCAGACATTAGCTTGCTGGCTTTTGGAACTAGCTTTCCTCAGATATCATTGGCCACCATTGATGCTATACAAAACATTGGAAACCTGTACGCTGGAGGTTTGTGTTTCAAAATATCCTTTCCTATGATAGAGCATTAAAATCAAGTTTGATTTTGTCTCTTAAGTTTCATAGTCAAATATAGATTTGACGTTTAGGCTATATGGTAACATGATTTCTGCACTAGTTGTGGTTCTTGTGGCTTTTTTTCTGGTAATAAGTTCTTGCTGCTATTTGTCATGTATTTACTTCGACATTACTCTTAATATCATATTTGAATAATTAATTAGGTTAGGCCATATATTTAACCACCCTCTCCTTTTTAAATCCCCTCATCCAGGCTTGGATTTGGTAAATAGCTATTACTTGCATATTGGGGATTGGTTTTTCATTGATATACTTGTTTACCACTGGCTACAATGACCTCTCTACAGACTCTGAACAGACATCCGAATCTGTTTGGTTATTTTTCATAAGTATCATCCCAGTGGCTCCAGGAAAAAAATTATTATTTGTGTAGTCATAAAACGGGTCACAACAAATCTGGATAGTTATTTTTTTAATATTTTTTAAATTTCTTAAATGTCAACTATTAAAAAAAAATAAAGATACATAATAAAAATAAAGTAAAATAGAGATGAAAAAAATCCTGGCCGTCTGGATTTAACATTCTAAAATGAAAAAAACAGCACGATGCTGCTGTTTTTACATCAGCAGAAAAATACTGAATTCTCGTAAATAAGTTTTTTAGCAGTCTGAATTCACACTTTGCTATCTCGTCATTTAAAGACAAAGAATACATGCATAAAATCATCTATATTGTATGTGAAGTGAAATTTTGTAGCTTGTACTGGACAGCATGGTGTTCTATGTATCAAGTACAATAAATGGCAGGAAAGTGGAACATAAAATTGAGATTACTAGATATCTCATTACTGTATGTAACTGTGCTGAATATTGTTCAGGTTTGGGTCCTGGAACTCTTGTTGGTTCTGCTGCCTTCGACCTTTTCCCAATACATGCTGTTTGTGTAGTAGTTCCAAAAGCTGGAGAGCTGAAAAAGATTGCTGATTTAGGAGTATGGCTTGTGGAATTATTTTGGTCCTTTTGGGCTTACATTTGGTTATACATAATTTTGGAGGTAATATCTGGACACTCTGCTGTTCAAAAATCATTTTAAGTAATGCACTTTCCTTCTCCTTCTCCTTCTCTGTGATGGATTCACTTCCTGATCTGTGGAATACCCAATTCGAGCCTTCATTCTTCCAAAGAGGTCTAACCTGGTAGAATCTGTCTTTGATGTGAAAAATTTGGAAAGAGAATGTGAGAGAACTTCAAAGACTGTTTCTCATTCTCTTGCCGATAGATGTGCTCTTGTTTTTCATATCTAACATCTATAAGTTCTTGTGCATCTCCTTAGGTTGGTGTTAAACCTTTGTTATACTAACATGCACTTTTGTCAGCAAGTCAGCACCATCTTATTTTTCTGCTTGCTTGTTTAATTCTGGAAGTAAAATTTTTTCTTATGGATATTCATCAAATAGTCCAACATAGGTATGGACTCCAAATGCGGTGACTTTGTGGGAGGCCTTGTTGACAGTAATTCAATATGGATTGCTGTTGATTCATGCTTATGCTCAAGACAAACGTTGGCGCTATATTTCTCTTCCTCTGTATGCCCTTTTCCCTGTTTCCTTTTTATTAGAATTCACTCTGCTGATTAAGATTTTGCAGTCCTTTAGTCTGATGGTTCGTTTAATTTTTGAAGTGCAAGAAGTGAGAGGCCAGAGGATTGGGTGCCGGAAGAGACAGATTCTTTCAAACAGGAAAGCCATGACTATGAGGAGTTCTCTGAGACCGGTACTTAACTGATGGGCCTTGATGTGATGAAGTAATTTTTATTTATCACAATAATTTTTTCTTCGGCGGAGATATTTTCTAGAAACATTCAAAATCATTTGAATCATCCTGTGTTACATTTATCTCTTTTGCAGGTCCTTTGTATGCAAGAGTGCCTGCAACAGACAATGCTATTGAAACCATTGACAATGCTAAGGAAACAATGTTGGATGATGTTCATTTTTTTATACTTTGGAAACAGCAATTTGTGGATGCAGTTATGGTATACTTCATTTTATGCTGCAAATAGCATAGTTTCTGAAAATTAAATGGGTCATTTCATAGATTAATGGATAATATTAACTAGATAATTCTTCCTCTATCCGATGGGTGTGATGGATAATAATAAGTTTTTGGAATTAGACCCTGATAAAATGTGTAGATAAAAGATTGATTATAAGCAAAAAAATTTAGAAAACCCAATGAAATTTGTGGAAAAGATTAAAAGGAAAAAAAAAATTACATAAAGCTCAAGAGGTGTGTCACATTGCTTATGACCTAAGAATAGTGCTGTTTCTTATAAATTTTTTATGTTATAGTCATGATTACTCTGTCACACATTCAAAAAAAATATAACATAACTTTGAAGATTTTGGATCGAGATTGTAATTTACTTATAAACAGTAGTATTTGCTATTTGTTAATATATTTGTTCACTTTATGTTGAATGAGCTATGAATTATGAGAGCATCAACTTTATACCTTCGATTTATGGTGACCGTTCCACTTCTCCAACAGTTGGAAACAAAACATTCCAAAAAGGACAACATCTATCTCCGCGCAGCTACAATCTTCTGGCAATTCCTCCTTTTACCATGGAGACTTCTGTTTGCTTTTGTCCCTCCATGTCATATTGTTCATGGCTGGATTTCTTTCATCTCCTCTCTACTGTTTATCAGTGGGATAGCTTACATCGTGACCAAGCTTACAGATATGATAAGTTGTGTTACAGGTTTCTACGTCACTCATCATTATTTTCTAGCCCATTCTTCTACAGTAAATTTTTATTCAAAATCGTCTACATGGTTTTCAATTCATCATCTATTTGTTGTGTCCCTCTCTGAGTTCTCGCTTTTTGCAGGAATAAATCCTTATGTTGTAGCTTTCACAGCACTAGCTTGCGGAACCTCGTGGCCTGATTTAGTAGCAAGCAAGATAGCTGCTGAACGCCAAACAACTGCGGACTCTGCTATTGCAAACATTACTTGCAGGTCTTCCTCTCAACATGCATCTCATTTAGGACATGGTCACCAAATTGCATCATTTTGTTGAAGAAAGTGCTCTGTCATATTCCTATAATACACATCTAGAACCTGAAAAACTGGATTTAAAAAAGTAATTATTTTAAGAGATTTTTGGTTCAACCTACTGGTATTACCGTATTGGCGTGATTACCTGTGTCAAGCTTAGAAATTCATCAAAGTATACTAGCAAACTATCTAGAACTCATGCTACATTGTCATGAAACTGAAAATTGAGATGTTATCATACAAAATAGATTCATCTTTTTTTTTTTTTTTTGGGGGGGGGGGCAATCAAATAGATTCATCTTTTATTTTCTGATTTTCAGGTATCATTACATAGATTATGGATTTATTTTAAGGGTATATTGGGAGTCATCACCTCAAATTGAACCTATGACCTTTATCCAAAAGTGGGGAGACCTGAGATCGTCAGTTATTCTAGCATTTCTTATATCCCCAGAAATCTCAAACATGTTTACATGAGATACAATATTATCTTACTAATCAGCAGAAAAGCAGAAAAATACCTGTGACTCAACATAACTATTAAATAACTAAAAGAATAAAATAATTTCAGGGATTTCAATGCCAAGTCTTATCATCATATGAAATACACTTGCGTTCTTTACTTTCTCTTTCACATCTGATTCTCTGAATCAAATTAACAAATTACCATTATTCAGTTGATGCAAATAGTTTAATATTTTTTTCTTTTATTGGAAATTAAGAAAAGACAAATTTGAACTGTATAAATCAAATGAATGGTTAGAATTTATTCAAAAGAACCTCTATTTGTTGCCTAAAATAAAGAAAATCTGATGAAGACTTGGTGGGATGGGATGCCAAGTTTCACATTGAGTAGTATGGAATGCTTAATAGAAAATTTAAGTGGGTTGGTTTTTCTACCTCAACAATTAGTTTTTAGGATAGACTTTCTCATCATACTTGGGTACCCCATCAATTGATATCAAAACCTTGTTGGCGATCTGAATATGGCTGCCCATAGAGGGTTCTAACTGGCAGGGGGCTGAGTTAAGTACTATGGAGTGCAATTGTTAGGATATCGGCTTTCCATGGAGAGCCAATTGATATAAACTTGTAGTATATGATAGTATAGGATACTAAGTCCCACATTTAGCAATATGGGACTCTTAATAGGGTATTTAAGTGAGTTCGTTCTTCTATCTCAATAGTTAGCTTTCGGGATAGAGTTTTTTATCCCACTTGGGTGCCTATCAATTGGTATCAGAGCCTTGTCGTTGGCAATCTGAAGAGGGCTACCTATGAGAAGTTTTGACTGACAGGATGCCAAGTTAAGTGCTATTAGGTGCAACCGTCAGGAGGCCGGCTTTCCATGCAATTGATGGAGACTTGGTTGTTTGGCATACAAGTCCCACATTGAATATTATGAGACTCTCAATACGATATTTAAATGGGTTGGTTATCACATTTCAACAGCTAGTTTTTGGATGGAGTTTCACATCCTACTTGATACCTATCAAAATTTTTAGATCAAAATCCTGGTATTTAACTGGTTTCCCAAATCAATCATCACTCTTGTTATGAAGAAGCATTCAAAATTTATGGGAAACTAATTTTATGTTTTGTTTGTTGGTGAGCAGTAATTCAGTGAATATATATGTGGGCATTGGGGTTCCATGGCTGATTGACACGGCGTATAACTTTGTAGCGTATAGACAACCTCTGCGGATCAAAGATGCATCTGGCCTAAGCTTTTCATTGCTTGTTTTCTTCTGCACGTCTTTCGGGTGTATCATTGTTTTGGTTATTAGGCGACTAGTGTTTGGTGCAGAGCTAGGAGGGCCAAGGCTCTGGGCCTGGATTACCTGCGTCTACTTCATGTTCCTCTGGATTATTTTTGTTGTGCTATCTTCACTCAAGGTTTCTGGGGTCATATAGAATTATATTTCAGATTTTTCAATTATAGAGGTATACACCCATCTTATGCCAATGCCATTTGCATCAGTGCATGATTTATACTCTACATTTGTGCTATGTCACATCTTCAGTCGTATACCCTTTCACTTTCCCACATTCTTTTCCATGTATCGTATAACTAGTTATAGTGATTCGAAATGGGGCATGAATCAAATGTATTGAAGCTGCTCCTCTTTTCAAACTTCTAGTGCTCAGTTTTGATATTTTCAGTATTTCTTTTTTATGTTGTCAGCAATTTTTTTTATTTATTAAAATTTTAAAGAAGAGTATTGAAAAGGTCCAAATAAAAGTACTAACAAAATTTAAAGATGAGAATTAAAAAAATTCATTTCAACCAAGAATTTTAGTATTTTTCAAAAATAACCTAAAATTTGTGATTCTTAACCATGTATAATTTTTCTTACAAGATTCTCAAATGTTACTCTCCTGAAAATAGTGCTCAGGTTTTTCTTAAAGGCAATCACTTAATATTATAGAATCTTTTTCTCTTATGGTACTTTTTTTAATTTCTTGTTAGACAAATCGGATCCTTGCATTCGTGTTCTTTCGGTCTTTTCAAATATTTTAAGATTCTAAATTTACTATTAGAAAATATTAAAAGAAAAGCTAATATCAAAATAATAATAATAATAATAAGAATAATAATAATAATAAAATTCTCTCTAAGACATCCAACAGATCCAACATGAGAGTAATTAAGGGCTGCAACCTCTTTCCTCTCGAATAATTGACAGTTTAGTATATTCAAGATCACGCTGAAAATGTCAATAAAATATCAGTTAGGTGTGATCTGATAACGGATACATGTAAATCGACAAACAATTTTAGTCCATTGACATGTTTGGCTTCTAATATCTTCTATTAAACCTTAACCAGATTCTTACTCAATAAATGTATGAAAAAGTGTGAATTAGGTGGTAATCATTAAAAACGTCACTATGTCTCATTTTGCATCTAACGCGGAACTTTGAGGGCGCATCTTGATGTATAAAAGCAAGTTGTAATCTTTCCCAGTCATGTTTTCTCAAATAAGCGTGATTATAAAATGTTTCTCTTGTTATTTATAACTTGTTTCGCGTCGATCTATAATCTATTGCGATTTTCTTCAATCTCAAAGGACCCTAAAAATACGCGGAGAAATAGAAAAGAATGCGCAAGGTAGCATACACATTTTAAGTATTATTTTGGAAAAGAAAAAAATTCTGGCATATTCTGAAGCGCTTAGTTTTTTTTTTTTTTGGAAAAAAAATATAATGTAATCCGATTTAAAATCTATTTGAATTTATGTCTAATGTCAAGATTCAACCAAGTCACCTTGAGAATCAGACGCGGTTCCCGCAACACCTAATTTGTGCCGACAAAACAAGCGTCTTCGGAGTGCTTGCAATTAACCTGAGCTTTGCGCCCCAATTCTTTCCGGTCTTTCTTGTCGAGTTTATCCTTCGACTATATTTACCAGAAGGGTGTAATGTAACACATGGGGAAGCGACAGAGCTCGATTCAAGATGGAATACATTTCACATTACAACAAGGAAAGGGAAATCTTCTCAAGAACATACTGATAAAACTATACTAGTGAAGGAAGAGAGGCGAAAATTGGAGCTAAGATAAGAGGTGCTATGAACAGAATGATCAAGTACAATATCAAAAAAAGAAAAGGTTGGATACTCAGGCAACTTATTCGCCAACAATTAGAATAGGGTTCGCAGCAGCAGAACCAAATTTCTTTGTTTCATACAACCACTCTGCCAAGTCCCCAGCTACATCTACGCCAGAAGCGACCCACAGCTTAAGCAAGTGCACCCGTACATGCTGTCGCTGGAGCGCCTTCACGCTGCTTCTTTGTTGAGCTGTATTTCTTGGTAATAAACCTGGACACACAACCCACAAACACATTTCACAAAATCATTCTGACATATCAGCCATTCATTCTCAGAAGGAGTTTCCACAAACAATCACAAGAGAAAAGCTTTCGAAGCAGTTTTATCAGAATATGTTTGTTTTGAATGAATTGAATAGAAATTAGGGACGTAATCATAATATGAAGCTGTCTTAAAAATGCTTCTTGCCAATAGATTCTTGAGTAAACTAATGTAACCATCAGAAGCATTTCATGCGTTTTATTTTCATGACTTCAAAAACGTGAACAAAAAAGCTATAATCAGATCAGGAACCATGAGGCCCCAACATTTCTAGGAAAAAAGACGTGATAGCCTCAACTGCAATTTGTGACCATGTAAAAAGAGAAGTAAATGATACAAAATCTTTACCAGAAAGGCACATTGACTAAAAGAAAATGCCACACCACATCAAAGTTCAAGGGAGAGGGAAAAAAGTTAACAATACAATTTACCTAAAGAAGTCCCTCCATAACAACTCAAACATCAACCAATTTGTTCCATTATTGGATATGCCGCCGCCGCCGCCATTGTTTTGGCTTGATGAGGCGGGAATTGTTCTATCAGTCATGTAATTCAACAGTGAGCTTAATAGAACAAAGCCTATTAGCATGAGAAGTGACAATGTAAAAATAATCTGAAAGGAGTATTATCTAAGGGCGCACCTGCTGGAAGTCTTCTGTAGTTCACCAAACATTGTGCGAGGGGAGAGGCATCCCATTGCCAACCATGGAGAAATTTTGCAGGAGAAGTTGGCACCGTATATACTACCTTGTTTGCCATCTGCAAGCCCCTTCTGTGGTTGAGCTTCACACTCAGCTGCAAATTTTCTGAGCTTCTGCAATGCTTCAGTCTCCCCTCCTACCATAGAAGTATTAGCAGCTGACTTCCCATTCTACAGGGATGACAATATAATTATTTTTCAGGACCAATATAGGCTGCAATGACTTCATCATAGACAAGCCATGCTCCTTCTCCATGATAGACAATGAGAAAAGATAGGAGGCAGCACAAAAGTAAAGATTTAAAAGACAGCTTGATGTTAGAGAACACAGGATGGCAGAAATGATTGGGTAACTATCTGGTACAGCCCACCGAGCTAAAAATGTTTTACAAGCAGAATTGTAATAACCCAACTTCCATTCTAAAAAAGAACACTCGCTTCTACTCATTTCTCAGCCAACGTCCAGGTAACTGGAAACGACCATTAGGACACCACTGGTCCATATTAATCATAATGTTTGTCATTTCCAATTTATGAGCAATAAAGCACAGACGTGCAACACATAATAATGTCTACAGCTAGACACAACAGAGCAAGTCATTAGAGTGATAACACCAAAGAAGTAAATTGCTAATTAAATGATGGTACATAATTGAACAAAACCTGTGCCATTGTCGCTGATGGATTTAGGCCAAGGTCCCTTAAGGAGGGAATATCCCCAGGTTCCACGTCTCCTCGAGATGGCAGTCCCTTCAGCTGATCCAATGCCTCAATTGTCTTCCTTATCTCCAACTTTTGAACTTTCTCCCTAAATCCTCCATAGTTCGTGGGCATATCTTCCAATTTGAAAGGCAAGTCATCAACATGGAACAAAGTACTACCCCAGAAGTATTTAACCTCCACATTTTCTTCCTTCATTGCCGCCTCAATTCTCTCCTCCGCCTTAACCTCGTCGTGGGAAACCTCCCTGTGCGCGTACACAGCATCAGCGCCAATCGCCTTGGCCATCTCAACCAATACTGTCTCAGGCTTCCCAATTCTGACCACAAGATCAGACCCCCTCGCCTGAAGGTTCTTGCGAAGGTTCGAGACCGATTCGATTAAGAATGTGGCACGGTATGGCCCGGTCTTATCGAACCCAGAAGATGATTTCCCGTAATCTCTGGGATCAAAACAATAAACCGGCAAGACCGACATGGATTCGTTGTTGGCGGAGTTAAGGCATTCGTTATCGTGGACGCGTAAATCATTGCGGAACCATACAATGGAAGCTCGACGAATTGCAGCCCCATTGGAAGGATCAAAGGGGCGGTGAGGACCCAAAGTAAGAGGATTCTGAAGGGGATTGGCCGAGATGGTGGACTTAAAGGAGATTTTAGAAGGCGAAGGAGAAGAAGTAGTGGAAAGAGAAAGGTGTGTGAGTGAGGAAGCCTGCGTAGGGACCTTAACCTTGCTGGGGTGCGACGAGAATACGGCAGAAGTGTTGGGTTGCGCGAAAAAGTGAGAGGGGAGAATAGCAGACAGAGAAAGAGAGAGTGAGGCAGTAGCAAATGGAGGCACGTGGGTTTCTTTGGACGGCACTACGGCAAGTGGGTTCTGTTCTTCCTCGACTATAAGGTCTTGGTTCTCCGCCATTTGGTGATTGGAATCCATTTGCGCTCAAAGGTTTTGGAAGATGAAGATGGCGTCAAAGATAAGCCTAGCTTAGCGGTCTCCCTCACAATCCCCTCTATCTGTTAACTATGCAATTTCTGGGCTTTTAAAAACCGTCTGGGCGTATCTATTGAGGATGACGTCCATTCACCTAACCTATCTACTAACTTTCAACCTTCACAGCGCTCGGTCTCATGTAATCCGACAGAAATGGGGTAATTTGATCACACTCAGTCACTCTGTTCTCCAAATTGGTATTTAACGCTTTGTTCTTCCGTGTGCCTGGAACATCATTGCATTTGGCCAGCATAATTCTGGTATTGGCAATCTTAAATGTTTTCATTCTTTTTAAGGTTAAATTGTATAAATTTTTTTTAATTTTTAAGGTAATTGCATCTGATCCCATCGTCTTGAAATATTTAAAATTAAAATTAATTTTATTATATTATTAATAAAATTTATCACGTCAGATTAATGTAATATATATATATAGATAGTACATGATATGAAAAAAATATTTTTTATTATTTTCGAACACAATCTAAAGAGAGGCAAAATTGTAATTTTTTAATTTCAACTCACATGATGAACATTTATTTATTTTGGTTGAATGACATTATTTTCGTTATTCATTGTTAACAGAATTTAATAAAAAGGCTATATTTTTATTGTTTTTTATAAATTAAAATAACCTTTTATATTTAAACAAAGAAAAGAAAAATATCTGCAAAGTTTTCATTGATAAAAATTATAAAAAAATTTATCTATTTTTTTTTTATTTTAAGGGGAGGTGTAGCATTTTCAAAGGCACGAGATCGAACTCGAAACCTAGTACCACAAAAGCACATCTCAAAAAATAATGAAAAAAAATTAACATCATGTAATTCAAAACATTAAAATCAGGTGTCATTTTTTTTTTTTTGCATTTTTGATCTTACTAGAAGCTTCTTTAATTGAAGAAAAAAATTAATCTTTTAATCTTTCAACTTTTAATTTACTTATAACTTAATTTTTTAACTATGATATGTTGCCATTCAGTTCTTCAATTATAACTCACTTCAACTCAATCCCTCAATTTTTGATTTACTTATAATTTGATCCTTATTTTTAAATTTTTTTAAAAATATTCCTTTTCAATTAAGAGGAATAAAAGAAATGCTCATATATTATTTTAAAATATTTTTCTCTTACTCTTTGATGTGAGATTTAAGCTAACATAAAAAAAATTAACAAAAGTTGAGGGACTAAATTATAAATGAGTCAAAAGTTAAGGGACTGAGTCATAGACAAGTCATAATTAAGGGACTAAGTCGCAGTAAGTTATAATTGAGAAATTGAGTTATAAGTGAATTAAAAATTAAAAGATTAAAAGATTAATTTTTTTAATTGAAATATGATAAATGTGTAATTTTTTAAGGAATGAGATAGTGGGTATATTATTTTAAAAATGCTCACAAAGTATAGCCCAATTCAATATGTAGTTTTTCTTTCCCTCAATTGTGTTAAAAATAATAAAAAATATTTTTCTCATGTCATGTTCTATGTGTATTGTATTATTACGAGGTGATAAATTGTATTTATAATATGACAAAATTAATCAACAGTGGTGGTTTTGAAAAATAAAATTAAAAATTAAAAGAATTAATTTTAAATATTTAAAAATGAGGAGCTAATGTGAAATTGCCTTAAAATTAAAGGGATTTTATACAATTTAGCTTCATCTTCCGCTCCTCTAAATGCCGATCCATGCAGATGTTGTTTGGGCTATCCATTGGCTGATTGTAGGGTAGGTTTTTTTTACTTTGCCGACGCACGGAAATAAAATGACATTTATTTTGGTATAATATTACCAAAAAAATTAAAATATGTCTCAGAACAATTTTTTTTTTAAATAGTGAATGGTTAACGCACTATTTTAAGGTGTGCTAATACATGCATAGGACTCTCTTTGTTTCCTTTTTGGGGCCAGACTCTGTAACTAGTTACTAATTGGTAGTCACTTCATCAAATACGCACACTACGTGTACATGTATATAAATTCCATGCTAAAAAAATTAAGAAAAATCTTTCCTGTACACGAGACGTGATGTGTAATTATAGTTTATCTAAACAATTTTTAACCCCCGCATATATTTTTAGAAAAAAAGAATGAATATTAAATGCTCTGTTAGATATTTTTAGACGTAGTATGATTATGACGATTTTGATAAGGAGAAACTGCAACTCACGGTGGAGGGGAGGGATAAGTTGGTTTGACTCTCCTGGATAATGGATACTATGAGCCAAAACCACATATGACCGAAAGATGGCAAGCCTCCTGTTGGATTTGCACAGGCGAGACAACGATTTCTCCAAGTGGAAATCAAGAAGACGATATCAGATACAGCTTTAATTCGAAGGCGTCATTGGTGAAAGATGAAACTCACACACTTAGAATGCTTTATGGATTTTGCAAAAGCAGCCCCTGTTTATTACATGCACCCCAGACTGACCTACTCCTTTACCAGAAAATTCTGCGTTTCTGCGATGAACGACAATGACCCATTACTCCTTTCTGCCACCGATTCTGCTTCTCTTCGTTATCAGGAATCTCATCGACCACGTAAATCTATCTCTCCCCGCCTCCGTGATTTATCCAGTTAACTTTTATCTTATTCTTTTAGACATTTCATCGAGCATTTTAAGGACGGTGTTGAATCCATATGGGCGACTCTGCTTACCTCAACTTGTCTTGTTAAGCCGGCTAAAGCGCATTGTCTGATTCGACTAATTCCATTACATATAGAAAGCGTTTAGCTAATCTGGGAAAAAAAATACATGAATACTAATCGACAAGTACCAATTTGTTTCTTTACTCTTTGGACGGTTATAGTCTCATGATATTGGAAGAAAGTTTTACTTTTATATTCCATCCTTTTTCATGTCAAGTAGTAAAGAGAACACTTATAGTATTGCTTCGACGCAAGTGCAGACCCTCTGTTTGTGGATCCATATGCCGATTGTCTTGTCCCTCCAAATACTTCGAAGGATACGGATCAAGGCTTTCACTCCTATTGTCTTGTAACTAAATTCATTGATGATAAGCTACATTGGACAGTTAGCCATATTGATGGACTTAAGCAGGTAGTCATAAAAAATTTTCCTCTGTAACCTTCGTTTTAAGGTTTGACAGGTTCTTGCTTTAATTTGCAGGTAGTTTTGTTGACTGATGGTATGGATACACGGCCATACAGACTTAGTTGGCCTCCTTCAACCACGATATTCGATATATCCCCAGAAAGGGTATTCCAAACAGCAGCTGAGAAGCTTCAAGGTGAAATAAACTGACCAAATCAAATGATCTGCGGTCTTTGAAGCAAATATTTACGCTAAAACTAGATATACCTTTGGCTAATATTGATCTTGAGGACAGTGGTGAGAATTGGTATGTGTTGTTTACAGGAATGCACTCTAGAGGTGCCAATTATTTACCTTCGAGTATTATGACTGTGAAGTTCATAAAGGCAAGGCTTGCTTTTAGGCTAGGAAAGTTACTTATAGTTGCTTTTCTTAGAAAGTTCAGGATCTTATAATGTTGTATATATTGTTATGTGGCTTCTTAGTAACCTGTTTCTTTACAAGGATTAGAGTGTCTTCTGGTAATGCACAGCACGTAGACACATCATTATTTATTTTTTAACGTAATGCTCTCGCGATTGCGATGGTGTGCTTGCTTATTTTTTCATTCTGATTTACAAGATTGCTTTTCTCTTGTTTTTTCTTCTTGTTCTTTTTTCATGGGTGTTTTTTAGGGGGGCCCGGTGGGTGGTTGGGTAGAGAGGTAGATGAGATCATCTAATTGCATCCTTTTCTTTAAAATTCAGGCATCGGGGCTAAGGTTCCTAGAAGTTGCTTATTCCTGCATGTGCCCATGGAATCATCAGATCTAAAGCAAAGTTTGCATTTGAAGGGCTTTAGTGGCAGCAGGCCAAGCGTATGGATCATGCAGGTGACTAAATCCATCAATGAAATCAGAATTATTTTCCAGAGAAAAATAAATATGTGAATATGATAGTCGTGGAAGTTACATGGTTTTCTTCTTGCAGGGGTTTCCTATGATGACATTGGCAAATTTTGAAGACGTTTTGTCAATGGTAAGCAGTTTGGCCATGAAGGGAGGCGTTTTTGTGGGAGAGTTGCCCGGCTGGTTGGCTGAGACTGGAATAGGAACCGAGGTCAATCTGCAATCAGTTGTCAAGTGTTACCAAGTTTAATTCTACATAACTTTCTTGAAAAAATAGAAAATAAAAATCTTTTCTGGCTCCAGGCACAGTTCAGTACGTGTCAATGGATGGAAAAACTTTTCATGGGCAATGGCTTTCGGGTGGAATTGATTAGCGACGAAGCAATTGCAGAAAGTGCAGGCAAGGAATTTGCTCCAAGACACTCTACTAATCTGCTGTTTGTAGCAGAACAGCTACGGTTTTCTGATGATCAGGTGAGGCATTGAAAGTATCATTTAGTTTGATACGTCAGTGGAGAGGGGTACGTATACTTAGAGTCTGAGATAGTTATTTGACCTCAAGATTGTTATTTGGTAGATGGAAACATGGAGAAGAGAATTTCAAAGGGTGGAAGAGGAAGGAGATGAAGAAGGTTTTGAAGAGTTGTAGCACTGTGTATCTTCACCATAGACAGATAAGTCAGGTCACCTGGATTCGTCCACCCAAAAAATATATTTATTCCTTTTATGCCACAGATCTGCGTGTTTTTATGATAAAATAATACTATATACTAGCATATCTTCTCGCGAGATGATAGTACCTTGAAAAGTTTTTTTATTGTTATACTTATATTTTTAACATTTAAATGTTCTGTATGACTATATTCACATCCAAAATTTTGTTACATGATAATAATCTTACTTCTGCTGTTACTCTCTGGACAATTGATTAAACTTCTCATCGCAATAGAGCTTCATCAAATGCAAATGCTAATGCATACAATTTACATATTATTTAAACTCTCTAAAAAAAGATTTAGACTTTGTAAATTGATGTGAGTATGAGCATGCGTTGCCGCAAAAAATCATGTCTTCAAGAACTGGATCAAAGTGAATGTTATTAGGTAAAAGTTCAAATTTATGGTTTAAAAAAAAAAAGGTTCAAATTTATGAACATTGAACAATGAAATATGATAGGTTTTTCTGTTTGCCCAGCCAACAATATTTTTCTTTGCTTTGAAACTAACTAATTCACCATTATATTCTTTCAGTCCTATTTTTAAATCATCTTTAATATATTTTATTGTAACTAATAAAAACTTTAAAAATCATTAAATTTATTTAAAATTTTTATAAATTTTCAATTTTGTTCATATTAAATATACATATTTAACTAATATACTTTCTCTCACCATATTTAATGGAGGTAAAAAAAAATTGTGATGACAAATTAATGACTTGATTTATAAATAAAATATAAAAAAATATTCTCCCCTGATCTTATAAATAGCACTGGAGAGAGTAAAATTTTTTTTGGGGTGGGGGGATTGCCTAGTTTCCCATTTCCATGTTCTTAGTGTGCTTGATCATTGACTGTTGGAGGTTTTTTTTTTTTTTCCTGAAGACTTTTGGAAAATTAAAACTCTTTAGAAAATCCATTTGACTAATTTATTCTGGTAAAAAGAACTAGTTTAAGTTAGTTTACAAAAGTTATTTTTAATTTTTATACAACTTTCATTCAGAGTTATTTTTCAAATAATTTTCAGTTTACTAAATTAATTTTAAAAAAAATGCATCCAGATATAAATCTTGCTACAATAAATAAAATTTACTAAACTGACTTTCTATAAATGGAACTTTAATAAACTAACTTTTAATCCAACATTCACTTTTAGCTCACAGGATGTGATGTCAACAAAGTTTGGTTCAATTGAAAAAATGACTCCACACGGTAAAAGATGCAAATTCAGATTTCATTGCCAATGCTGAAAGCTTTAGCGGTGGATGATGATTTATAAATATTTTTACTGTTGTAAACGCTCTGAAACCAACCATAGGCCATAGCCTTGAGCCTCTAAAACTCATCTAAACTTTTACTTGTCCACAACAGAACAAAAAGGAATGCAAATCAAACGTGGAAGCGAAAATTCACGATGAACCTACACATCAATACTTTACACTATAAACCAATAAATAAAAAAACCTCTGCGAGTACGTGCATACCCAGGATTAAGGGGGCTTTGCCAGCTCATCGACGGCCTATGTAAATTAAATGTCGTCAATTCGTCACATATTACAGATTACAGAACAATCAAGTACCACAAAGCGATCACTGCTCACATCAACCAACACAACGAATAGGAGAGCCAGCGCCAATATAGTAAATCATCCCCCACCAACCATTTAAAACACACACAAAGTAAGAAAATTATGTGCCCCAGGGGCATATCAAAGCACCATCAATCCGACCAGCCTTCGCTATTAAAATAAATTAGCTGGGTATCCGACCGAGAACCCCTTTGTTGAAATTACAGGCAACATGTGCAGCTGACCTTCAAACGACCATAGCAGCATAGTGAATCCGCAGATAGATAGAGAAAAGTGCTTATAAAGGCCAGAAAACTCAACCTCCAGGGGCAGGACTATTAGCTGGAACTAGAGCCACTATGAACTTGGTGGAATGACCTACTCCTGATTTAGAGCAGGAAGTGCTGGGCGTGGTCTTACTACATTTAGCACCCCTCTTGCAGTTGCCTGTGAAGTGAGAAAACAACGGCCGCGGTAAGGAATGAGCTGAACAAGATAGATAGACTACTGATAAATTAAGGTTCGCTAATCTCATGTACCTCAAAAAATGAATTCAGATTTAACCGCAAGAGAAAACGTCTTAGAAATGGAGCCCGCTGACTCCCAGCTAGCCTGCTGCTGCGCAGTATTGTGTATAACGAATTTGATTTCTTGTTGAATTCCTGATAGAAGTTTGAGAGAACATTAATGAAGATAACGCTATGCAGTCCAAAAATCATAGCTCAAGGTAATTATCGGAGGATAATATTCTGGAGATAGGATGTATAACTAACGGTCTGGGAAAAGGGGGCAAAAAAATTGAAACACTTGCTCTAATTCTGAAAATAAGCATTTGGAATATAATGACAAAATGGTCATTCATTTTTTTCCAATATTAAGAGAGAATTTCAGTCATTAGTAGGGAGGGAAGAGTTCACTCATTTAATGCACAAAACTACAAACAAATGCATCACACATCACTCATTATCATTACTTACCGATTACTCCCTTCAATCTGATTTGTAGGACACATTCTAAAAATAATTTTTAGTCTAAAATGTAAAACACTTTATAATAATTAAACCACCTTTTCCAATTTTACTCATTCTTAATTAGTATGAAGATATTTAATACAGTTGTATCGTCATTTAAAGCCAAAGGTAAAAATAAAAATATATCTCATTTTTTTATCACATTAATAAAAAAATTAATTTTTCTTAAGACATGTGAAACAGTTGAAAGTATCCTACAACAAGTACCAAGGGAGTATTTCTTAAAGAATCCAAGAGTTATTTACCGATAGTGTTCAGTAGTCAACAACCAGTTCCTTGTGGAAATTCTATCTGTATTATGACCAATTTGAATGAAGCATGTCTAGAGTTCTCAAAGCATCAGCATACTTTCATTATTAGCTACCAATATTTTCTCTGCTTTCCATCATCAATGCATTTTTCATTTAATAAAATAAGTTCAGAGGAAAATTACATGCTGAATTTCTGGTATTATTACCTCAGCTATATGTTCCAGTTCCGATGTATTTGAATAGCCATCTAGGTTTTCAATTTTCCAGCAGAATTGCAGGCAAAGTTTCATGATGCTATCCAGTATCCTTGACACCGAACCAATGTCTAGGAAAGACTGTGAAATTAAGGCTGCCAGATACCTGGAGAAGACATTAAATATATAGGATGGTGCTGTTCAAACAAGTGGTGACAGATAGATTGATTTTTTTTTTTTTTGGGGTGGGGGATGAAACCGGGGGTCCACCCAAATTTAGACAAACTCAGGAGCTGGGAACCGGTCCTAGTGAAAATGAAGTATGTATTAACTATTTCTTTACTCTCATCACTAAACTCCTTTTTCATTGAAAACAGATTTGTATTTGAAGATAATATCAGCCAACTGAAAAGCTAAGAAATCATTGCCCGAATGTTAGTACCTATTTCTGATGCACATAAACAATTTGACTGCTTTTTTTTTTTTGGGTTATTAAAATTTGACATCTTCATTACTACGAAGCATGGACACACACAGCAACGCAACACAGACATGAACAAATTGACAAGTCATATTTCAAACATGCGCGCGCACTCTTCCCATTAAGTAATCTGATTTGAGAGAGAGAACATTACAAGTAATATCATAGGCCATAAGTACCTTCTACCATTTTTTTCAAGAAAAGAGTAACGAATAAAAAAATATTGAATTACATTATTCATGTACAACAAATACATTTTATAGTCTCGTAAGGCTAGGATTGCTAATCTCTCACTCTATCTTTTCCCCCCATTTCCTAGGGCTAGTCATCCAATTAGTGTCCAGCACATGTCCAAGCTAAAGGAAAAAAATTAAGAAATTCCAACAACTCCATATGCATGGCTGACCGTACAGTCAACTACTGGTGTCAGTGTCTACCACGTCTGCAAATGGGGGCATCCATGATTAGGGCTTTGCTGCATTTGCTTGTTTTAACCTCTTTCTCACTGTTTTCTCTCAATCCTTTTCTCCAATTAATATCTTCTATTGCCATGAAAAGCGAGGGGGGGTATATCCAGCATAAAAGTAAAAACTCTAAACATGGACAGCCAGGCACTAACATGACAAGGTCCACAGTCCTGGTAGATTTGGTTACTACCAACTAGTATCTGATTCCAATAAGTATGATCATGTAGATCAAGATTTTATACATGTCAAAGAGTTTACCAAACACCAAAAGCAATATTTCATGTCATTCTAAAATGAAACCAATTATAAGGAGGATGCTAGAGAGTAATACTCTTGATGGAAGCCCTCAAGTTCCGTAAAGTCATGAGATTCTTGAATATGACTTTGTAATATATTCCACTGAGACTCTATCACATCCACCTGCAAGGAAAAGAACAAAATTTTGAATTTGAAAAAAATTCTCTTTTTGGTTATATAGAAGAAAATATATAAATATATGAGGATTACATATTATCAAAACATGCAGAGGAATTCTTAGCAAGAGGAGAAAAAGATTGGTAACAAAGAAGATTATAATATCAACTGAGAATGAAAAGCATCCAGAAACTTGCATTAGATTCCAACTAAGGGAATGCATAAGGGATCACTATACATTTTTCAGGCCCCATGCAGTTCCAAACTTACCACAAAGGGATTTACGAATAATCAGAGAGCTAAACATTGTCGGCAGTTTATCAATTTTCTCATCAACTCTCATAAATTTATTTCCCTTCCTGGTAAGTTCACTAGATTGATGAAGAAAACTACAGAAATTGATATTTTATCAGAAACCAAAACTACATGCTGCTTCAATGAGACAAGGTACTAATTATTTGGATCAAATAGCAATTTGACTTCTAAACTATGAGTCCAGAAATGTATAAGACTCTAAGCTCATTTTTCATGCAATTTTGACCATTAGTTAACCAGATAATGATAGAAAAAGAGTTCAAAAATTACAGAAAAGGACCAAAAAAATTTTTAGTCATTGTTTATAATTTTTAGGTCCCAATCTGTAATTTTCTTGATCATCTTCTAGTCAACTAACAGTCAAAATTACTTTTACTAATGATAGGGGTTACATTGTACCGTCTTTAAAAGTTGAGGGAAAACATTACACAAAAAAACAAGTTTAGGGTCACAAACAACCCTAGATCAATAGTTTAGGGGCCAAACCCTAATTATTTCATCAAAAGCATATTTTACCCTGCTTGAAGATATCCAAGTCATAAACTTAATATATGCAGTCAAATTTTCAGACGTCTTTTTAGTAAATGAAAGGACCAAACTAGCTTATTGTATAATATTTATATCAATAATTTAATAAATTTCACAGAAATAAAGACACATAAATGACAACCTGGATATAAAATTGGAGATTCCTGATCAAGAATGCCATATGCTCTCTAACATGCCACATTGGTTGAAGCCGTCGACGTGTCTGCTGTGTTATTGAGCCCTTATCTCGCCCATTACGGTGCTTGGCAAAATCACTGTGACCATGGTGCATTACAGATGCCCATGATTTCTCCAATTCCAATTGTGTCCGTTTGAGCCGCAATAAGTATTGGAAGACTCTACGGTACCTGTCAAAATATCAAACATTTACAGATGACATTGTTTGATGAAAAATTATCATTTTAATTAAGCATTCCAAATTTCAAACAAATTGATTATAAATAGGTTCAAGGTCTAAGCATAAATTAATTTCTTGTTAATATTAAAATTTATGAACATGGTCTACATAGTGTGAAATTAAGATCCAAAAAAGGATTTTGCGAAATGCTTATCTTATACAATTTCGATGGAAATTTTACCCTCTAAAGTTCAGATGTGTCTCAAACTCAATACATCAAGTCTAAAACAATAAATTAAACCCTCCCAAGATGTTTAACAATGCAATTTTCATCTTACTCTACAAATGGGGGCTAACAAATATTGATGCTATATACAACGAAACAACTAAGAAAATAAAAGAATCTGCCTCAAGCAGCAGGATACAAGATGTAGAATCTTACATAGAGAGGATTTCTTGAGTGAAGAACAAATGCAATGGCCAATCAACAGAATACTCAAGAGCAATACCATCCCATCCATCCAGTAACAATTCTGAAGAAGCATTTGAAAGTGAAGAACCAGAACCAACATCTGCATAAGTTGTTGCCTTTGACAAATCTGATTGGGAAGATTTGACCGCAATTCCAAAAGATGGCATCCTATAAGAGAGGAAAGACAGTTCAGCGAACTTAATCCATAATTTGTCAAAATAAAATCACATGAACGAAAAACAAATGAGTTTGAATTCCAACCGCAAGGATACTTTAGAGAAGTATTTGTCTTCTTCACCAATAGTTTTTAATGCAGCCTGCAATGCCAAGAAATTTCAATTAACCCTGCTCATACATTTAGATCATGAACAACACTAAGTCAAAAGTCATTAGCTAAACAAACCAACTGAAAAGGGACCATGAGATCTGCTTCAGCAGTTGATTGCCGTGGTGGCAATCGCATCAATTGGCGACTTTCCTCAAGGAAACACTACAGAAAAAGTATCACAAGTCAAGAAAAGAAGTCAGAAAAACTTAACTAAAATTTGAAACTTTCCTCACTTAAACCATAGCTGTATCCATCATAGCTATGGGCTAAAACAAGCTCATATGGGGGAAAAGCAGGAGGAAGAACATTATCAAAACCACTTTCTCAAGGATAAATAGTTGAAATTCCAAAACATATCCTTTTCCCCTCTACTTTCTTTCTGTAGTAGGTATTGACAATTTGTAGCCTCCTTTTTCTCTCTCCAGACAAAACTTAAACTTCAAAATAAAGTTCATATTTGTAATGATAAAGTGTGGATTGACTTTCACCAAGAAAAAAAGTGCATATTGACTCATAAATGAGTGCACGACCAGACACTAGATAGATAATAGTTCATAACTTACCTGAAAGAAATCTCCTTTTGCCAAAAGAAAATAGTCTTTAAGGGCATTCAAGTGGCCATTCAAGTCAGCTCGTACAACAACAAGCTGCAAACGTGAAGAAAATAGGTATTAATGGTGGCTCCAAGAATAATTGCACCAATTAATAACCATGAAACCAAAGAATTTTATGTTATGCACCTGCCAAAGATGACTGGCTGCCATAGCATGAATAGAGTCAACAGCACATTCAAATGATCTTTTATGAAATTCAGACGATTCCTATAAAATAACCATTAGTTTTCCTTTAGACAGTTAATTGGTATGAGTGGGTTGAGCAAATCTTAATTAGACAGCACATTGATCATTAACAAATGAAATAGAAGATTAGTGTCAATTCAACCACCAAAAAGAAAAAGATAATGCCATCACTATACAGTGCAGTAGCATGAAAAAACCTTTAGGTCTAGAAGCATAGCTTCAATCTTATCTGCCTCAGACTGTGGAAGCAAATCTTCTCCCAGTCCTTGACTATTTACAGCCTCCTTCAGGAATGGAAAACGCTCTGCTAATCCTTGTACTTTCTGAAAGCTTTTAGGAAGTTGGTGATACACAGCAGCACCAGACTGAAAGGCAGGAGTTGGGTTCCTTAGAACCCTAACAGCTTTCCCAGCGAAAAGAATTGATTCTGCGACACGCATTGGTATATGTTCTGGAAGCATATCCTGCCAACCAAAAAAAAAAAAAAACCTGTCCAGTCAAAAGGACAACTGCATTTCCCATTTGTTGGAAAATTAACTTCAGTAATATCATTGTTAATTTCAGTCATATCCATTTCTAAGCATAAAAAAATAAAATTGTCAAAGAAACTGAACTTCACTTGTCAAGAGATGTCAACAAATATTGAGCAAGTACCAAAGAAATATGAAACCCCAAGTGCCAATCTGTTAGAGTTGTATCATCAGTTGACAAGTGGGCCAACTTTCCTGCAATGTCAGGATGATATGAGCCATGTTCTCTATCTCTATCTTCTTGCCTGAAAAATAAATTGATTTAGGTCAACAGATAACTTATAAAGCAATAAAAAAATGGACAGTAGAGCCTGATAAATCACAAAGTTTAGATGTTACACAATCATAAAAAGTAAAAACTGTAAAGAAAAAAAGCAATACAACTAATTATTTAAATTCAACTAGATTTCATATACTCTTACCATGAGTCCCTCTGAGATACTAAACATGTGTACATAAAAATACTGAGCCATGCATATTAACAACTTACACACATAGCGTGATATTGGATTACCTCCTAATGAAAAACTCTCCATGCTGATCTTGAAGGATCCCATAAACCATCCATGATGCTAGCTGCTTGTACATAACCTGATGCCCATGCCAAAGAAGCCTAAGCTTTGGGGAAGGGGAATTAAAAAAAAATGAGTAATGGTTGGCAACGCGTTCAGTTGAAAGTTGATGCCAACTAGAAAGTAAAAGCAAACATTTAGAAAAAAAATGAAAAACAACTCATTTAAAGAAGATATCATCTAATGACATACGACCCAACTTGGCATACTTTAGAAGTTGTTCTTCACTCCTATAATTTTCCTACTGTATAAATAGGAGGAGTTAGGGTTCATCAGCTAAAAGTGCAATTTTTATTTACTAATTAAATACTGAATTCGTATAGATCAAATAGTTGGAAAAGACACACATACTTGTAACACTGAGAAAAATAATTGCATACCTTTTAATGCAAGCCTGTAATTCAGGCACTCCACAATGACACCTCTTGTGTAAAAGATTAAGAAGTTGACCGCCACAGATATTATCACGCTCAATTTCTAGAATGAGCTCATATAAAGGTGGCAAAAGAACAAAAAACTGGAAATCATTTCAAAACCAATTAACCAAAGATCATATCAAAATTATTGAAAATTGTTGCGCAGAAGAGATTCAAAATTACCTTATTAAGGCCTTGAGTAACGGTTGCCAAAATAGGCATGGTTTCAGACAACAGGTTCTGCTCAAGATGCAGAACAGCAGACTTAAAAATTGACAATATCTCAAGAAGGCCATTAGCCAGGGCCCTACGATAAACACTGGGCTTCTCCGCTTCCCCCTCCGACGTCTCAGGGATGACACCCAAAGAATACGCATTCGCAGACCTTATCCAACTTAAATTCCTAGACTTGGTTACAAAACGGTCCAGCTCTCTATAATAAAATCCTAATGTGATGATCCTCTCAATAAGTTCTCTGCAATCAAAACATTAATTCGAATGGTAAAAAGCGACGATATAACTGTTGCGTTCTCCCAATTGCCCAGGAAGGAAATTCATCAAAACCCTATAATGTAGATGAATTCTAGAGTTTAAAAAGTTGGAAAAGGAAAGAAATTGAGGAGATGATGCGAACCTATTACTGGGTTCGACAAAAGAGATGTCAGGAGCGAGCTTGAAAGTGCATTCATCGGAAATTGAAGTGTTAGATGAAAGCTGCTCTCTCTGATCGATAATCAAGTCGCCAGTGTAGCCTAATAGTGAAAGAAGAAGCTCGTGAAACATTCTTCCTCTTGGACCATGCGCGCGCTTGAGATGCAAATATGGGGCGCGCTTGAGATGCAAATATGGGGCACTGAATGGCTGACTGATCTTGTTGAACGAACATATATACTCCTCCACTCTATTTATAAATTATTTCTATCAACTTCATCAATATTAATATAAATATAATAAAAATATAAAAAATAAAAATAAATAAAATTTTAAACATGTTCCTATATAATAAATTTAAAAAATAATGTCTTATTATTTTTTTCTCTCATAAAAGATAATTTTAAAAATATATTTTAAATATTATCTAAAAAATGTATCATAACTTATAAATGAGATCAAATAAACCTTTTAAAATGAAACTTATAAAGAGAGTATTATACAAAATAAATACGCATTCAAGAACAATTATTATTATATGCATCTTAGTACCAGGAATAAAACTTCTAATCAACATCAACAATCAACAGTACTAACTTACTATGCATGTACTGGTCCAAAAAAAAAAAAACAGTCACTATACATGTAAGGTAGCTAGGTATGATGAGTTCTCTACAAATTAAAAAATGGAAAATGAAAAATATTTTTTTATTTTTTTTTCTCATTTAAGGACTTCATTAAAGAATTAATAAGTTACTTTTTATCACCTCACCCAAGGCCAACCGATATTAATTCGAGACGTTGCTTGTTCCTTAATGACATATTTACGCTTGTCATGCACCAAAACTATGAGTAAATTTTATTTTAAAATACGATTTGTATTAAATTTAAATGTACTTCTTTCATGCAGGTAGGGTTTTTTTTTTTTTTAATGGGGTTGCAACTTGCAATAAATTTTAATATTTCTTTACCATCAAGCACGAGTTCTAGAAATATACTAATTTGCCCCAAAAAAATGATTTAGGAGAAAAATTTTACATTGAGACACAAGTGCTTATAATTGTCAAAATCTTTGAGTTGATTCTTCAAATTTATTATTTTTATATTTTTAATTTATAAAATTGTAACTGACTCATGAATTATAACTCAGTGTAAATTTAGTTAAATTCACTAGTTAATTATTTTAGTTTTTTATTTTTACATTTTTAACTTATAAAATTGTATCAACTCATTCACAAATTCATATTAGATGTAAATTTAGTTAAATTTGATAAACTCGTTGGTTTTTATCAAGTTGAGAGAGTTAGATATATATTATGTAAAATTTAGCTTATGTAATTGGCAAGGCCCCATTTAAAGAAGAATAAAAATTTAAAAATGAAAACTAACATTAATAAAAAAAGAAAATAAAAATACAAAAAACAAGTTATCCTATTTTAAAATTCATATGTTAAATATGATAATATTTCGATATAGATGAATCTAATTTCAATGATTTTCATTTTAAATATTTTAAATTAAATTATGATTATATTTCATATTCTAATTATTTAATTATATTTTTTAATAGCTATTTATTAATAGAAGTAGACTCTTATCAATTTATTATAAATTTATTATTTAATTTTATGATTGTAGTTTACATTCTTATTATAAATTTATTTAAATTCACAAATTTGACAACATTGCACGTGCTAAATAAAAAATAATTGATTGAAATTTTATATATATGATTTAATTGCTTAATTAATTGCACAAGATCGTTGAAAATCTATAGGCTTTTTTTTTCGGGCCAAGAAAATATATAGGTCGGCAATCTTTTCCACTGCATTATTTATTGGGCACAGCCCGAGGTGCTTCGATAGAGAGGTCTGTGCGGAGATAACTTTTATGAATCGATTCAAAAAGCAATAATATTTATGAAATGAATTCTGCAAAAAGTACGCGTCTGATTTTTTTAACTTTAAAAAAATTCAGTTTGATTTATTATTTATATAAAATATTTTTTCAATCTCCTAATCCCACCCTTTACAGTTAAAAAAATTATCCTAATCCTAAGACTATTAATTTCATTAATAAAAAATACTGATGTGCTGACAAAAGAATTTACAGTTGTTTTTCACACCAATCGTTGTGATTTTAAAAAAAAATTAAATTTAACATGTCAAAACATTTCCCTATTAATAAAATTAATGACATTAGAGTTACAAAATTGAAAAACACTATAAAATTATAGATCAATCTAAAATCTTATATAAAATTAAAAGACAAGAAATATACTTTCACCATTCCCTTTATTTCATAAATATAAACATACAATTATTTTCAAAGGTAAAATATTTTTTTAAACTGTAATTAAAAATTATAGTGTAAAAATGCACAGAAAGGTTTAAGCTTAATTATAGATTATGTAATTATGACAACATTTGGACCCATCATATCAGCCCAGGTAAAAGATTTGCAAGTACATAGAACTTCCTTGACTTTGAAAAACATTTTTAATTTAAATCTCATCTCCAGTTGGAACCTGACAGCTTCGCATGTTGCCAAACTTAGGACCAACAATTAAAAAATACGAAAATATGAAAACAATTGAAAAAGATCAGCACTCCAATCCAATGGGGAAAAACACTAATATTATTATTACAGAATTGCATATTTAAAAATTCTCATATATGAGAAAGATATTCTCATCGCTGCCTTGAGAGTTGAGAATATAAGATATCTCAAGTGACCCAAAAAAATTACTGTAGAAAACAAATGAATTCGTTAAAAATTTAAAACTGAGAACACTAGAAGAAGCGCCTCTTCTCTTAATTTTATTTTCTCATCCTTTCCTTTGTGCAACAAGCTTCGCGAACGAATAACGCCCGTGCTACTTGCTTGCTTTCTGGCCTTTTCTTTACGCCACATGACCTAACCTTCTTTCCCAAATGACATAAACTGAGAATATTTCAGGAACTGGAATAATAAAACTCTCAGACTACACCCTGGCCTTGTGGTTAGTCTTTGCCTTTTTCGTGGTTTTGCCACGATTGCCTTTATTTTTCAACTTAAGCTTCTCTCCACCCCGCCCCGTTTTTTCAAGCGGGTCCTCAAACTCTATTGGCTTTATAATCATGCCAGGTCTCTTCACCACCTGCACAAATGCAGAAGAACGAAGTTATGCTACTTTGATAATGAGAACTGAGAAACCCATTTCAGACAGTCAAGAATAGTTTTGCGAGCGCGTGTGAAGCGCATTTTTGCTATCCATCCAAAACAAGCAACAAAAGCCACGTCAGAATGTTCCATGCAAGATTTTGTAATTGCTGGATTATTTCAAGGAAAACCAGCATGCTAAGGAACTGTTCTGAAGTACTTACCTCAGGCCGGATAAGAGCCCCCGTTGTAGTTGCTGGATTGAATTCAGGTCCAATGGGCATGCGCAGACTCTGATCAAATACCTCTTGGGAAGTAAAAGGGTAAGGTAATGCTTTCGTATGAAGCTTCTCAGCCTGACATGTCAAAAACAAAGTTATTAACTTCCTTAAATTAAATGAAAAGAATTAAGCCCGTAAACTGAAATACAAAAACAAGTGAACTGATCAGACCACAGGCCTGTTTGGTTCCACTGAAGAAAACGGATCTCATTTTCAACGCAACAAAAGATGAGATATACAATACTACATATTATGTCTTTGTTATCATTATTCAATATTTTTAATTATATTTTCGTCATAGAAACATGAGTGTCATTTTTTTATCTACAAAATCATTTTTTATTCTATTTTCCTTTCTTTTACCAAAATCAAATGTGCCATGCACAGAACCCAAACATCAGGGCCCTACAAATTTAAATCCTCTGAAATCACATATCAAATGCATATAGTGCAATCAGAAACACGTAGAAAAGAGGAAATGAGTGTAAAAAGGAGTAGATACTATGCATATTATCATCATTTGTGTCACAATCCCCAAATGCGACTACATAACTATAAATGATTAAATTTGATAACTCTCTGCTACATGATAAAAGTGAAGGAAACAGAATTATCAAGATCAAAAAATAAAATCTTGTGAGCTTCTAAATCAGCAATTAGATTCTCAATTCTTTTCCTGATTCAAAACACTCATGCAAAATGGAATGGTCAGAATTAGTACCTCTCCCACTCAATAAAAAATTTGCTCTCTCTACATATAACCCCCTACATGCATCTATGTGTTTGTATATCTTAGTACCAGGTCAACTGCCTTGAGTGAACACCAATATGTGACAATAGGACCATCAAAGATAACTCCTCAAATTTCTTATTGGAGAAAGAAATTAAACACATTCACACGATTAAGCTGATTTCATTAAATCATCTAAGGACACAAATACAAGCTCCTAGAAACTTCAATTTAAGCCTACTAACCTTTTTATCAACTTTCTCAGAGATAATCACGTGTTTTAGATGAGCATCTTTCCTCTTCTTCAGAGCTTCTTCCCTTTTCTTCTTGGCAATATCATGCTCTTTCAGCATCCAAGATGGTAAACCTTTCTTTCGCTGTATATCTGTCCATTGCCCCCAGCCAGGGAGGAGTAGAGGTTTTTCTGGCTCAGGATTCTCTTCATTGAGAATATCTTGTTTATCCTTTTCAAAATCCTCCTCCACATCATCACATGCAAAAGCTTGCCGAATGAGCTCCTCTTGAGAAGGAAGTTCATAAGACAGTTTTGATCCAGAAGACAAAATTCCATCCACCATATGTCCTTCACTATCTGTATCACTAACCTCTTCAGATTCCTTTTCAGTATCCTAAGCCATTTACAAAACATAAGGCACTAAACCAACAATACAGTAGTTGGCTTTAACAAATGGAAAGAGTAGATACTTTTAATTCTTGCCTAACAAGCCCCATAAGTTTTGGCGATTTCCTGTTATCAGTGTCTTCGTCACTTCTGTTTTTTGCCTGCTCAAACCAAACGTATTAGTCTCAACAAGTTTTACATGGAAAAGAAACATGAAAGGAAAAATTAATGCTAAGCACATGAAACCTTTTTCCATGTATCCGAAGCAAATATGGCAACTTCATATGTGGTTTTTGGCCCAGGATCTTTAATAATCTCATTGAAGTTCTGTGAAAAAAAAAATTGATAACATGTTAGATTGTTAATTATGTTATATCTATCAAGCACAAACCTACACCTAAGAAGTTAGAAGAAACAGGGATTTCCATCACCTTAAGGACAGATTCCTCACGAATATCAGTGTCTTCCTGAATTAAGACAGGATCACTTGTTACAACATTTAGCGAATTATTACTTCTATCAGTCAACATATCACCATTTTCTCCGGCCTCTAAGCCATCTTCACTATCACTGCTACCATAAAAATTATCAGATTTGATCTTATTACTTGCATCAGGAGTCTGGGATTTAGCTGTGCCAAAAACCCTTCTACCTCTGACGGAAGCAGCTTTTTGATCTTCTGAGCCACTAGGATTCTCCAAATTCTTCAAAGAATTATCATATTCCTGAAGAGCAAGTTTGGCTTCTTCAGCAGCTGCCTCTTTTCTTTTGGCCAACCCACGCCTCTACATCAGAACAAATTATAGGGAGACCATAAATATGCAATAAGAATAAGAATTTACTAAGTAACAAATAGTAGATTCTAGATTTAATACACAGAATTTAACAAGACCAATTAGAAACCTGAAGCATATGCTTCTTCTAGTCAAGAAATAAAAATAAGATCAAATGTACAGAGAATTTTGCCCATAGCCTTAGCTAAAAAAAGTTGAAATTTAAATTGTGAAGGCTTCAAACACTCGAGAACTTGAGGGAAGCTACAAAGACCTCATTAAAATATCTTTACTATTCACTCAAATTACAAATTTCAATAGACTAATTTGACTTTTCTTCTCCCAATTCCCACATCTCTCACCTCTCACACACACCATCCTCCCAGTTCCTTTAACTTTAAAGGACGCACACTCTCATTGTATAGCACTCCACAACACACATACTTCACTACACAAACGTGAATTATTCACCGCCTCTAATATTTTTTTTTCACTTGTATATATATATATATATATATATATATTTTAATATATCAATACGAACATTATCTTGAATATAGACCACTCTCACATTATTAACATTAAATATATCACCAAAAAAACATTAAATATCCTAAACTTCTAGATACTAACCAAATTAATTGAGTACAAGATCCTGAAAATTATACAGGGAAATTAATGAGAAAAATCTAGAAAGTAAGAGGGGGAGTTGGTGATTATTCTTAACACAAAGGAGGGCAATAAGAAATTCTTTCAGAAAAATTAGAAGGAAATTACAACAATTACCATAAAAGGTAGTGAAAGCAATCCTGATTTAGGAACTTCATCTTCTTCTTCTAATACTTTCATTGTTTTATCTTTTGCTTTCTCCAACAGCTTGGAGGCCCTGTCCCCATCAGAGCCATCTAAGTTCTCATCTGCATCACTAGTATCATCACTGCTGCTGCTGCTATCCTTCATAGAGTTCATTTTTCTAGTCAATTCAGTGTGCCTTCGGAGTTGTTCAGCAATGGCAGCACGAGTTCCTTCATCTTGATTATTTAAACCACGTGCTAGAATGCGCTTAGCCCAGCGGTTTCGGTTTTTATGTTTCAGAGTCATGCGTTCCTGAAATAAGATGGAAGGTGATAAATATTATCAGATGCTTTTTTTCTTATTTTCATTAAAAAAATATTGAGAAATGACACCGATCAAGCAAAGATCCTTTATTGTTTATCCACCAAGAATATTAGGATTTTTAATTTTAGGAAACAATGGAATACCTCCGCCCTCTGACGCTCCTGTTTCAGGGCAAATTCTTTAGCAGCTCCAGGGTCCACTTCAATCTGAGCAGATGTTGCCTTCAGTCTATCTTTCTTCAACAAACGATGGTATGTTTTAGACTTGATCTTTTTGACATGCTTTGCTTTCATTTCATGACGAAATAGAAGGCTACGCATTTTAGCAATCCGATTTTGCCTTTCCTTTTCATCTTCAATAGAGATCTACCAGGCATCACAAGATGCATAATACAATTAGAATGTTCACAAGCACTGATATCTTGATTCACAAAATTATAGGTCATTTAACCAAAGAAAGATTCAATGATCAGCTAATCATACCCAATTATCTACAATTTACAACATCTATACCTCATTTAATTCCAGAAGCCTTGAACCATCCTTTTTATGAGCTTCCATGAGTTCATTGTCACCAACGAGTGCAGCTATTTTCCTCTCGAACTCAGTCCTTGGCTCAAATTCAGAAGCTATTGCTCCCACAGTTGAAAACCCCAAATCTGTTTTTTCATCAAATAAAATAGTAGGTGCCTCCCTGTTTCTCTTGATGAGGGGCTCCCACTTTGTGATGTCTTTCTTTGACAATTCATATGCTACCTTCCTCTCAACCTTTGCTTGATCTGCCTTTGGAAGCGGAGCATGAATAGGCCTAGCATTTTTCTCCATTTGTTGCATTCTCTTTCTAAGTTTGCTATAACCAGATTTTCCACGAAGAGGATCCAGAAGGTCATCAATGCTGATGCGTCCATCACCCTCAATAATATCACGACTAGGATTAAATTCAGACTCAGGATATAACTCTGGTATGACATCATCCTTTTTCTTCTTCCTCTTTTCTGTATTGTGGTTAAATTCAAAAGTGCATGTTAATTCCGAAAATAATAACAGAATTCAGAAGCTTCAAAGCATATATCTGAAAATCAAAGTAATTGTTATGTAATGTATATATGCCTCTAATCCAAGAAGAGCTTCAAAGATAAAATAATTCCTAAATAATTAGTCAGAAATGTGTTGAGAAATTTTAAGGTTCACATAAATGGCTTCTACAGTTCTTCTATAACACATGTTCAATAAACTTCTATGATTTGCATCCCCGATAATTGTTTCCATTTCCATTTTCCAAATTATATTTAAAAAAACGCCAAGTGGCTGTATGCTTGTGTAACAGAAAAGTTAAGACCAACTGTCGCACCTTCAAAAGCCTCACTTGGCATCCCAGTAATTCCCTGCAACATTCTTGTATGCCTTCCATCATCTTCTTCTTCAGAATCATCACTCGTGGCCTTTTCATCCTTGGTTCTCCAGTTGTCATCATCATCCACGTTCTCATCATCAGATTCCAGATCCTCATCCTAGATAAAGAAAGAAAAAAGTTAAGTGGCAATGAATTCTAAATATATGGTGAATAAGCTACCTTCAAAACTTACCCATCAACAAGAAGAAGAAGAAATGCAAACTAAGGTAGACACTTAGAAAGCATTTAGGTTAAGGACATAAAGAATAGTTTATTTTTAGTATAATGTCCTGAGTGACACAAGGCTTAGATGTTAATTTCCAATGCCATGGTTTCATTAGTATCACTCTTCCCCTTGTACCATCCTATTTTATCGCTTGGTCTCTCCCAGACTGTTTCTTCTGAGCATAAAAATATTGTGACATAATACAAAGATTTCACATCAAAATTAACAAGACCTAGTGATTTTCATCAATATCTGGTAGAAATAACGAGGCGAGTCGGCGGAAAATAGAGTTATGAAAACAAGGTATTAATATATAGAACACGGAAAAGGGGTAGAATTCGAGCTCAGGTGGCAAATTATCTCACACACACACACACATGACAAGTAATGTTCATTTCAGAGCTAAGTTCGCTAATTAAATCCAAGATAAAAGTCCTAAAGGAAGTCCAGCAATAAAATGTCAATTCAATTCATGCAGCGAAGATGACCCAGCTTTTCTAAGAGCCAGATTAATAATGACATGTAAAAAGTGAAGGCTCAACTAGAAGTCCTGAAAGAAGTAGGCTCAACTAGGAGTGTGATGGGGAAAACAAACTCCACTGATTTTTAGTTCAGCTTTTCTGTGGAGGAATGCTTGAATCTGCTTATCTTTCGAATGATTCGCTCGTTTTACAAGTTATTAAGTTCCATGACAAAAGTACTCAATTCAGAACAATGGCAGTTCAGTCCCAATCCTAACTCTTCCTATAAATAGAACAAACTTTTAAATCTCGGTGCCTGAATCCACTGAGGTATTCCCTATCGCATACAAATAAAAGGCGGGGGGGGGGGGTTCCAATTCCAAACCTTTAAGTCATCAGACAGGTCATCCGGCAGCTCATACTCGAATTTATCCACCCCAACCTGGTCATAGCGCTTGTTTTTCTGAGACTCCTCTTCAGCTCGTTCTTCATCAAACTCGTAAACATCCTTGCCGTAAATTTCCCCCTCTTCATTGTAATCATCAGAAGAAATATCCTCATCGCTATTCAGAGCAGCGGTTGGATTTAAGCGTTCAATCTCTTTTTGCAATGATGAGGGTAAGCGGGGGCCGCTCTTCTTCCGTCGGCCACCGTTCTTCAACTGAGCTCTGGAATCAGGCGACTTTTGCTTCTTACTATTCTTCCTCGACTTCTCTCTTCCCCTGTTGCCATCGTCCCTGCGTTTTCTCTTCGTGTCAGCCATCGTTGCGGCTGCACGCGAGACAAACTTTTTCCAGAGGAGCTCGCGAATGAGTGTTGGATTGGAAGACGTCCTCAACAGAGTAGAGATTTCTATTCGAGTATTTGGTGTTCATTCAGAGCGGCAGTTAGGGCTTCGGGGTCGCCCCAGCAATTTGAATGATGTGGCAAAGCGACAAGTTGACCAAAAATAAGAGGATGGCAACAAAATATCAAAATAATAAATTAATGATAATTAAATTTTTAATAATTTTTTTTATAAAATAAATTATGAATGTCAATGTAAATAAATATAAATAAAAATTTAAATTATAAATTAATTATTATATTTAAAATTTAAATATTATATTTATAGTTAAATTTCTTAAATTTATAATTGTTTGAATTAATATTTATAACTTATTTGTTAAAAATATATTAAAAATGTTATTGATTTTTTTAAACTTAAATGTTATTTTTTCAAACCCTTAATTTTTTTCAATTTATAAAAAGTAATAGATGTTTGCGAGGTTGGATATACTACGTTTACGTTGCAATGTGAGCCGCGATTTTGGTCTATCAGTTATGTTTGATAGAAGTGGAAAATTGTTGCATTTTCATTTAGAAATATGACCATTCATTCTTTCCAGCATTCTGCTCGTCCTTCCATGGTCACCTCAAATGAAAGAAGAGCAACGCGAGTAAAGGTAAAATAGGTTGGGGTTTTACTCGGAGCTTACAGGGCTTTTAATATAAACTTATAGCCTGACTTACTTTAAACCTCACCTAACTTGTTTAGTAAATAGATTTAAGTTAAATTTAAACTTTTAATTAGATCTATTTAATTAAATAGGTCAAGTCTATTTTTTTAAAATCTAGTCTATAGGCCCAACAAGGTGGTCTATATATATATATATATTGTAATATATCTTACAAACACATCAATTTCACCATTTAATTTCTAATCAAGCTATTCATATTATGTAATATATGTTACAAACACGTCAGTTTTATCATTTAATTTTTAATCAATCTATTTTTTTTATTTCTATTGTTATTTTCAATCATATTAGAATTATATATTAATTTTAATATTGTTACTATATTGTTATACCGTGTTGTAATTGATAAGTCTTTTCAATTATTATATATTATAATTAATAAAACAAGTTATATATCGTATGCCATAATAGACTTAAAATATATTTGACATATTTAAAAGTAAAATATGAACATATTTAAAAGAATTACTTTTAAGTGAGATTTTAAATAGACATACAAGACAGGCTTTAGATAAACTCAAACCTGAGCCATAAAAAAAGTCTTATCTAGGCTTTAGGTTAAGTTTAGGCCTCTGATTTGCTATATAAACTTAGACTTATTTAGCCAAAGCTTATCTCGATCTAACCTATTTTTACCCCTAAACTTGAGGAAGAAAGCTTGCTTGGCAACTTCAAACATTTTTTCTGTTTTTTAAATAGAAAACAAATTTTAAAAGTATTTTAAAAAATAAAAAAATTAAATTTTTTTAGAATAAAAAAATAGAAACATTTTCTAGGTGTTTTAGGATAATTATTCTAAAAAATAAGAGAAAATGCAAAAAACACGTGTTTTCATTGTTCTTTATTCTTAAAATATGTTTTATTAAATACCAGTTCTTAAAACAATAAAATAAAAATAGTTTTAAACAAGCCCATATACTCTCTATAATTATATTTATAAATCACTTATTGTATTTTTATGATAATAAAAAAAATCTTAAATCTTATTAATTGTATTTAAGAATTCAACAAATTTTTAACTTTACTCTCATTAAATATATATTCTACAACAATAAAATACTCTAACATTTAATAATATTCAATGCTTTAATAATACTTTTACAAAAAATACTATAACATTTAATAATCTTTCAAGTTTAGTCCCTACAGTTTCGTTGTGTTTTACTTTTAGTCCTTATACTTTATTTTTGTTATTATCACTCCCTATAGTTTTTGCCATCCATAATGTCAGTCCCTCTGGTTATTAATGATTTTAACTTTGCTGAGCTGTTATTGACACTGTTATGATGAGTTAGCATTTATTGTCCATTTGAGTTGTCCACTTGGCACACAAATCTTGTCAGCATATGATTTAGAAAAGAAAAAAAAAACATAAAATAAAGGGAATCGAGAATAACAATAGAAACCTGGTTAATCATCTCTCATTCACGACTAGGGCGCTCTACCAATAGACCCCCACAATTGAGAAGCTAGGTCAAATTTCAGAGATGTCATTGAACATCAACACAATCTTGCTAGATCCCAATTGATGATAAAGTTCCATATTATTTGAAATTTGGAAAAATGATTAGACATCAAAGAGCATTCAAATTTTCATAACTTAGATATTTATAATACATCTACTCAAAGTAGAGTTATGTTATCATTAACACTTGAAGGTTTAAAGATATTTGGTTTTGACCTTTAATCAGTATTTTCTACACGTCTCTTAATATACAAATCAATTTAATATAAAACTTCTTTCATTTAAAAATGAACTTGTAAATATTTTCAAATGCATATATTTTATTCACAATGGATTTTATGAAATTGTTATGGCTTTTCAAAGTTGGCTTTTGAAGCTTCCAGCACATCAGAAAGATGCTACTAATATTTGCTCATCGTTTTGACCATATCTCTCAAACTACTTTCAATTTTCAAATGGGTCATGTTTCGTTAGAAACTAAATATCAAGAGCTTTCCAAACCATAGGTTATTTGCTTGATTTAGATTTGAAATGAAAGAGTTATAACTATTAGAAGTTGACCTATGCTCTATTACGAAACAGTGTCCTTATTTCAAAACAAGTGTCTTATTTCAAAATAGCCAATCTTATTTGGGAATAAGCTCACTTATTCTGATATAAGTTTTAGTTTTTATACTCTGTTCTTCATGTTTGATTTTGTATTTTTTGAAACTCATCTAATATCAATTCCTCTCTCTCTCTCTCTCTAAGTTGCGTCAACCTTATGATCTTTCTAACATCCTTTTAAACACAACTTTGACTAGGATTAAACTCTTAATTTTTTTCCCAAATTGTGAAAAAACTCATAAGCTTAATATGTATTTGATCTAATAGAGTTTTTTTATAATGATTAAGTATTTAACTTGAGTTTAATCTCGTAAGAACCGTTTCTAATATCTAAAGTATTTTAGATGCTCTTAGAATCAAAATATTCAAATTTTGAAAGTTTCTATGTGTTTTTCATTCATAAGGTCCTTATTTCAGAATAACACCTTTTTTCTATAATAGCTTGTTCATTCATGCCCTTCATATTCTAAAACAGGTCTGTTTATTTCAAATAGTCGTTGTCTCTTAGAGTCTCTTTCATTTTCATTATTTCATAATAATGGACCTATTCATTAACAAAATATCTTATTTTGAAATATGTCATCTTTCTTTAAGGATATATATACCTCTTATTTGAGAATAACTTTTCTTATTTCTAAATAAAACTCTATAGATCACCGTCTACGTAAGCTTATTATGATATATAAGACCTATTATGAAAGAGTCTACTTTGTACATTTAATTGAAGTGTTCTTGACTATTCTAGAATATGTTTGAAGAATGATACTATGTTTTTCAATTGGTTTTGTTTCTTTTCACATCTCACTCTATAAACATTCCTTTCATTAATTGTGAACTACCTACAACTTCATTTAAAATGTCACCTATGCTAACATCAACATATTGATGAAAATAATCATTATACATATGTTCTTCATCGCTATTTTCTAAGTTTGACAAAGAATCCTTTAAACTACTTCCATTAAGATCATCCCTATCAGGTCTATTATTAATATCATTCTCCATATCCATACCGCACCTTACAACAAATTATGAAACCTCAATATTTAAACTCAAACAAGCAAGACATTTTAAAAAATAAAGATATAAAAATTACCAACCACAAGAATAGAGCAAGGGTTAAGAAAATGACAACAATGACTCAAAAAGCACAAATGAAATACACCAAAAATTGAGTATGCGAAAAGAAATGTGAAATGGGAGAATGTAAACAAAATTGTAGACATGAATTTTAGATAGCACCCACATAAAATAGAGTATTCGTTGATGATTAAGAAAATGCAAACGACAATGCAGATAGAAACACCAAAAGAAACACAAAAAAGGACTACTCATAGATGGAAAAGGCTGGAAGACATACATTCATTGTCGATTGGGATTTGACGAGATTATGTCAACGTCTGATGACATCTTTAGCATTTGACTCAACTTCTTGACCATAAGGTCTATTGGTAGAGAGCCCTAATTATGAATGAGAGGTGATTAATTAAGTTCCTATTTTTATTCTAGCTTCCCTTTATTTTATGCTTTTTTATTTTTTAAATCGTACACTAACTGGACTCATGTGCCAAATGGGCAACTCAAATAGACAGTATATGCTGACTCACTATAAGACTTTATGGTGTTAATGACAGCTCAACAAATTTAACACCATTAATGACCGAAGGGACTAACATTATAAACAGCAGAAACTACAGGGAGTAAACGCAAAACACCGTGAAAATATAGGGACTAAACATCACATTTTCTAAAAAAAAGAGAAACATAATAATCATTGAACCTTTCTTCTTGAATCCCATGGTCTCTTTTCCCAAACTCTCTCTCTCTCTCTCCCTCTCTTGATCTTCTTTTGTCCATCCTTCCTTTTCTCTGATTTTCCTTCTTCTTTCTCACTCACTCTGGGACACTGACTTCAAGCGAGAAGTTAGGACATTAGACATTAAAAAGGAATATTTATTTTTAAAAACAGAAGACTAGGCTGGAGTCTTTTATTAATCATCATATTTTCACCATCTTTATATCTCTCGATAGCAGCAAATTTTTTACGGATTGTGTTTAATTCATTTTGGGCAAATTATTATGTATTTTTCGTGTTGCTTATCTGTGATATTACATCATTGATATACGTATATCTATCAATGATAAATAAATTTATGTCTGATTATCTATGTCACGCCCGGATCGTGATCTCCTCGAAAAGGAAGGATCAATAAACGTAAGAGTCGCCACTAAAATTTAAAAAGATAATTTTGAAAACCTTTTAAAAAATAAAATGGTCCATAACAACCAAAATAGGGTTCGAGAGTCAGTTGTGCATGAGGAAGGTATTAGGCACCCCATGACACCCATTCATAAAAATTGTTACCCTAAGTTGATTGTGTAAATTAATTGGTCTTTTAACAATATCTTAGTTATTCTTTATTGCACATGAAAAATAAAGGTAAGAAATAAAAGAAAATAAATTATTTATTTACATGGAAGGACTTGACCTAAGATTAAAGCCTAGGGCCTACGTACCCTGTAATGGATATCAAAGTCCATGTAGTTTGAATTATTATTATTTAGGTTTTCTTTTAATTTTTTTAATTTATTTTATGAAGAGAAGATTATTTTGTATTATATAATTATATTTATTTTCAAATAAAAAAAGACATAAGGATGTACCTTTGGATGAAAGAAAAATAGCCAGTATTGAAACTTGCGGTGATTTAGCATCACTCACAGTTCACAGGTTGACATTCTAAGCGCACACGACAATTTAATATCGCCCATGGCAAATCCTAAAGGAACTTTCAAAGTGAATAAATTAATTTTGAAACTTTAAATATAAAATTAGATACTTGCGATGACTTAGTGTTATTCATGGTATCTCATTTGATACTTTTTCACGGTGATTTGATATCACTCATAGGATAACCTAAAATATGCTAAAATTTTCATTATTCTATTATTTTATTAATAATACATGAGAGAGGAAAATTTAACAAATATTAAAACCTGCGGTGATTTAGTATCACTCGCAGTCTACTAGTCGATACTTTTATGTGTACACGGTAATTTAGTATTACTCATGACAAACCTTAAAGAATCTTCAAAGTGATTTTTTTATAGAATAATTTAATTTTAAGATTTTAAATATAAAATTTAATACCTGCGATGACTTAGTGTCATTCATGGTATCTCATTGAATTTTTTTAGAATCCAGGATGATTTAGCATCACTCATGAGGCAACCTAAAATATGCTAAAATTTTTTATTATTTTTATTATTTTGTAATAATGCATAAGAAAGGTGGAACTTGCAGTGATTTAGTATCACTCGCGGTCCATTAGTTGACGCTCACAGTGATTTAATATCACCCATAACAAACCTTAAAGAAATTTTCAAAATGAATTTTCAATGAACTAATTTAATTATGAAAATTTTTTTAATTGCAAAAATTGATACCTGTAACGACTTAAGGTCATTTATGGTATCTCATTTGATATTTTAGGGATCCATGATAATTCAGTACTACTTATGACATAACCTAAAATATGCTAAAAAAAGAAAAAAGGTTATGCCATAGTGATCTGATATTACTCATGAACTTTTTTATTTTTTATTTAAAAAAACAAAAAGCTATAAGAATTATTTTTTTTTGTCATTGTGACCTCTGCCTTTTGCTAATGAGAAAAATCTAATGATTCATTAATCAAAACAAGAAACTCACTCCATTATGTAATAAAGTCGTAAGAGTGAATCTTATCACAAATAAAAAAAACATGTGTCTCCTATAGTCTCAAGCAAGTACAGGATCACTTGTAACACATAAAGATCAACCATGTAAAAAAAAAATTGTGGATGAGGTTACAGGATGTCATGTGATAATCAAACCAAACCAAGCACAAGAATACATGGCCTCAAACCCAACGTACAAAGCTTCATATTATTATTACACAAGAGTGTATAATCTAAACCTAAGAAGCTTTTATTTCGAAGAGATTTTGCCAACTAAGCACACGGAATTAGGAAAACATGGAATCAAAATGTGATCGGTTACCTTTCAAAGCTTTGCCTGATATGTTTTGTTTCCTCCCAGTTTTCCTCTCCTTTTGTCCTCCCCTCAAATCTCTTCTCAATCTCCTTTTATAGGTACTAACTGGGGTTCACTCACTTAATGATAGAATCAAACAAAAAAGGTAATTTTTTATTTTGACTCTTTTTCATTATTTTAGATTTCAATTTTTTCTTAATTAATTAAAAAAATCCCAGTCAAGGCACAATTTCCTCAAATCAGATTTCAAATATTCTAAATTTTTATTTTTAAAAAAGTCAACTTCAATGGAATCATAATTAAGGGAATTTAGGGTAAAAAATATTATTGTTATTATTATCACAAAAGCCCTTCCTTTTTTATTCCTTTATTTGATTAATCATGTTTTTATTAAGTTTTAATTTACACTTGAAAGCCCAAGCAAAATACAGTGTTTACAATCTAGTTATGTTGATTTATGATAGTATATCAGTGATATATAGCAGTATATCAATGATATAGTATCACGAATTAGTAACACAAAAAATACATAATTATTTGTTCAAAACGGTTCAAGCATAGTTTACAAAAATTTTTGAACTCTTAGTTTATCACAGAGAGTCAAATATCTAAACTAATAAAATAAAAAAATCATGAATTTGTAATTTCATTTCCCTATTGACATGCTCTGTTCCGTGGAGTATCGTCAATGTATCTCACCTCATGTTTGTATCTCACGATCGTGACTGTGGCTTAGTCACACTATTCTGTTGTCTCGTGTTTGTCTCTCTCGCGTCCAATTCTGTCTTCTCTCTCGCATTCATCTCTAAAAAAGGCCATTTTATATTATATATCTCGCATTCATTGCACTCAGTTCCAAAAAATTTTTGCATTTTGAATCTTTTGGTATTTGTAAAAAGTAAATATTAAAAGGATAGTTTTGTAAATGAATTATAAACTAAATATTAAAAAGGTTATTTTTAAAATTTAAGAAAAAATAGACGATTCTTTTTATTTGATCTTATAATATGAGCTATGTGTGTAAAAGTCTCCTTTTTTTTCCCCCATCTCACAAAGAGTCATTCAATTCACTCACAGCTTCACCCAAGTTTCATCTCATCTCTACTATCTAAAGTTGCAGCTATATATACCCAGCCTTTTCCTCCATGCAGTTCAACTTCCACCACTGCTCTAAAACTCTGTCTGATCTTGACCGAGTGAGAAACTCCTTGTTGGAGAAGCAGGGCACGTGCAGATCTCTTGGCTCTCCAATGCCACCGACCCTTTGCACGTGCTCCCCTTCTCCAACACGGGCCTCTCACCCTTGTGTCTCTCTTGCCTTCCCTATGTGTGTCTGGCTCCGTGACAGGAAGTGCCTTTTCTTTTCACTTTCGACGTCATGTTGTTCGGATGCCGTCGTTTTTCAAGAAACAGAGTGAAGCAAAGCAGCAATGGCTTTTCATGCTGAGATATATAAATTACTGATCTGCAGTTTCTAAAATTCAACTCATTCAAGCTTCTTCAAATCTTACTGAAGGCTAAAGCGATAATGAAGCTGAGCGCCGACCAAAAGGACAGCTTTTCTTGGTTCCTGCAGGATAAAAAGATGATTTTGGTGGATTGCAATTTTTGTTTGAAATATTTTGCAAAAAGTGATTTTGAGAGAGTTGATTTTTGTGTAGATATTACTACTACTTATAAAAAACTTTTTATAAGTAATTTAAGGGTGTGATTTCCTTCTATACCTTTTTTTTGGGCCAGGATTTTCTTCTAAACGTTAAATATTTTTTTATACAAATATTAAAATGTTGTTACGAAATCTATATTAAAATTCTTTAAATTTGTTTTTCCCAAAAAATTTCAAAGAACCCTGAAGACTTTGCAAATAAAAATCGATTCTCATTTAAGTTCTTCTTGGGAGAAAAAGGAAAACCCCTTCGATTTATTAGTTTTATTTTTATTTTTGGTTAAACATAAAACGAAGAAATCACATATATGGACCTAAAAAAGCCTCCCCCTTGCTTTCTACAACCTCGGGAGCTAGAAATACAGGCGGGTTTGACTCTTATGAGCTGAGCTGATAAGAGCTTGAGCTTTTAAGCCTGATTGTTCATTTTTCAGCCTTTTTTTAAAACTCAACCCTTATTTAAAAGGTTCAGGGTTGAGCCCGTAATTCGTGTTTTGAAAACAATTAAAATAAAATTAAGCATTATAAATTAATTCTAAAATTCTAAAATTTTTTAAAAATAAAAATTTTCATAAAATTTTAGAAGTTAAATAACATATATTTAGAAGTCTAGTAAGAAAATTTAAATCTTAGTCAAAAAGAAATTTCTTTTTTATAAACACACAACGTGATGATTATAGAAAAATAAAAAATATTAAAAATTTTATACTATACACTGATATTTATTAAATTATATTAAATTAATTTTAAAATAAATTAAAATTAATAATAATATAATATGTATAGGATTAAGACTTTAGGTGAGCAGGTCCTTCTTGGCTTTAAACGTGTGTTCCACCAAAATAATAATAATAATAATAATATAATAGGACTTGAAGGGCCGTTTAAATCCAAGCTCTTTTTTACAAAGCTTATCAAGGTCAGGTCCTCAAGCCCGGTTACTTTAAAAAAATTTAATTTTCAAAATTTAAACTTTTATTTAAATATGGCTTTCAAGTTTGACCCTTATTGTCCTTTTCATAGTGCTCTTGGGAAAAACAGAGAGGGAGAGAAAAAAAGTTATGCAATGAAAGAAGACATTGGCAATTTTATATCAAGAGAGAAAAAGGGAAGATTCAGTCAGTTAAAAATTAATTACAATAGATATATTGTATTTTAATAATAAATTTAATTTGAAGATAAAAAATTAAAATATATCTAATTAATTTTATGAATGGGTCATATTCTAGAATATTCAAAAATTTTATCTATAATTTATGAGAGTTGTATTTTTTAAAACCATTGAACTAATTTTCTCAAAAAATAATAATAAGGCTCTGGCAAACCTGGTCATGCCATAATGCTGGTACGCGCAGAAATTCAAAGTAGGGCTATCGAAGGAAATCCAAATCGAGACTTGTCTGCCTCAATTTCATTAAAAAGCCAACAACCCTTTTGTTGATTTAAGGTTCGGTGCGCAGAGAGAGAAGCACGAGTCCTCTCTCTAAAGGCCATATTGCCACTGTGCTGCTGTATTTTTATTGGTTTTGCCCTTTTCATTTGCGAAGAAATGGATGGTGCAAGAAGGGTAGAAGAATAATATATGAGTGCACGTAGGCTTTGCGTGTTGGGTGCAAGTTCTTGAGCATGGCATGTGTGAGTTTTTGAGAAAGTTAGGAAACTCCCTACTTGGATATGATTCCCTATAAGCACTAGGCCTTACCTTTTCCCCCAAAGTTTTTGGTGGTTTAACAGATGGGAGACTTCCAGAATTTCAAACACTGTCATTAATTAATTCCCGGCAGAAGAGAAAGTGGCTGAGAAAACTTGGTATTCTGGCAGTCATAAATAAACTTCAGCTACTTCAATTCAATGCCAAGGCAAACAAGCATGTAACTTTGTCTTCTGGTCAGATCAGTTTTGGACTTGCATGTCTCTCCCACGCCCAGTTTCTTTATGGTGAATAGAGTTCCATAATCCTTGTTGTATGCCCTGTTGAGGTTTCCTCTGTTTGGGATGAAGCATGATGAGTTTCTGACGGAAAGCATGCGGGAACTTGTGCCGTGTCACGATGATTCAAATCTTAATTTAGAGTTTTCATATAGGTCGTCACACTGACGCAGAGAATCACTACTATTTGCTGTGTCCTTGACCTTAACAAGTATGAAGGTTTAAAGGCGAAACGGAGCTTCTTGCAAGTAATCAATGCCTAGTTTTTTACAAAGCACTAGCACTGATGTCTTCTGCGTTGAGAGATAGAGGTCTATGTTGGAAGGGTGAACTTTTCACATCTCCATTTGATACGAATGGGAACCGTTGTTGTTTTGAAATGACATGCTTTATCTTGTGCAAGAAGAACATAGATTCTGGATGAGGTCACTATCAAATCCAGAGACTTTAAGCATTGGCGTGTGCATCATGTAACTCGATATGTAGTAAATGCTTTGTTTGGTCATACACTCATCTTTTTCAAAGGCTTTTGAAATTCAATCATGGTCCCAAATTGCTAGAATTCTACAGCACTTGATGTAGTATTTGTGAAATCATACACTCACGTATGCTTTTGACTCTGATCCAGAGAAAAGAACAGCAACACAACAACAAAAAAGTACTTGCTTACCAGTGCAATTAAATCTGGGAACTCGTGAAATCTTCCATTCCAACTTATGCGCTTGAATATGAATCCAGAGACGCATGATTTAAACAATGCAGCAAGGAAACGCAACTACCTTCCACTTGCGAACATAGATCAAGGCAGTGGAAAGGCTAATACTATGTCTCAGATAAATGGAAGGGATTACTCATGGCTTGGGCTAATCTGCCAAAAACCTGAATCTCACTTTCATTGGCTTCATACTTAAGGTAATCAGTTCCCGAGAGATGAATTAGTATGGAAAGTTTTTTTTTCCTTAGTTTTCTTTTCATCCAAGTCAAGGGGTTTTGAATTTTTTTTCATAATATTTTATATTCTTTAATGCTTCTTCCGATCCAAACCAAAAGTTAACTTTAAACATTACTCCTTCTAAACCATAATGTAAAGCATATTTTAAAAGCATTGCTTAATTTAAAATATAAGGTATTGAGTGACTTTTATAATTGTTTTTCTAACTATACATCCACTTCATCTATTACTCTCTAAAAAAAATGATCTATTAAAATTTTAATTATCATCATAATAACACTTATACAAAATATTTAATAAGAGTATAATTAAAAAGATACATTTTTTCAAGAAACTAAAATTTTACTAACATTTTTTTAAAATCATAAATTAATTATTAATACTCTATATTCTAGTCTAGAAGAAGCTTAAAGCAAGTTCATTTTTTTGACGAGTAGAATTCCGCCAACACTAACAAACCAGAGTGATCAGCCCTTCTCCCATATGATAAGTGAAATAAAACATTTACTTCAGCCAGGTTATAGTTTGTGTGTTTATCTTTTTATATATAAAAAATAAATTTAAAAAACAAAAACAAAAACCTTGAGCCTGACATTAAACTAGCGTAGACTGCTAATGTATTATAACTTCAAAATAACAAGGTTTCTTAAAGCATTTACACTGTATATAGATATACTGGTGGTTTTAAAAACCCAATATATTCTTCCAGAGAAGCAAGCCAGTATGAGTAGAACGTCGCAGACAGAGATCAACTTTTCAAGAATGACCTTGTAACCGCCGCTAGTTTGAAGATAACCGCAAAAATGATCAAATTACTCTTAACAACATTCATACAGGAACCACGACATTTTTAGGGATACAGCAAAGATACAGACTTGCATTCGGCGGGTAACTGAGTTCAAGTTGTAGATTAGACCTATGGCGGTGGCCTTTCTCTAGCAAAATCCGAACGCACAAAATCTTATTTTTTGGCGTAAGTTATCAACATAGGGTTCTGCGGGGTTATCTTGAAGCCTTGTAGAGCCTGCATTGCCACCGTGGATTGCATCTCGTCCCCATACTCAACAAAGGCAATCCCTGGTTTTGTTTCCACCATTCTAACTTCCTTGAAACCAGGATATTGAAGAAAGAGCATTTGCAACATCATGGGAGTTGTCTCAGTGGGAAGGTTCTGAACGAAGAGAATATTATTTGGCGGTGCAGGAGCTTCAGGAGCCATAGATTTTGCACCACCTGGATAAGATATCTGGTATAGCAGCAACATTAGTGTACAGCAGCAATTGCAGAGGTAACTACGTACTTACAGTCACAATAAAGAGAAAAAGGAACAAATCGACCATGCTACTGCGCATTTGAATATAAATTTTGTTCAAAAGAGTTCATTCGTCATCTTCCTTTTAAAACAAATACACATACCATAATGCCATGTATCTCACTTTTCTCAAATAAAGTTTGCATTCTTTTCTGTAGACAAACCAATCAACTTGCAAGAAAATTTTGAAGTCCCCCCTCCACTCCCAGAAGTTTCTAGTATGAACTCCTACATGCTTATCTAGGCTAATCTTGGATGGAATTTCAGTATAAGTCCATGAGCCAAAGTTTCAAGTGCCATTTACTATACCACAGAAAGGAGAATGATGCCGGTGACACATCAAATTAAACTGAGACAAGCTACTAGAAAATCATTTTTAACATCATTAATGACAAAAGTATGACATGGTGAACAAATTAAGTTGCAGATGTTACTCACAGGAGGCGTTGCACCATATGTACCACCATATGCAGGATTGATTCCCATTCCTGCTTGATTTGCATCATGTTGGTCCTTCCTTTTTTTGCCTGAGACAAATTATAACCAGGTCAACTCCGTCCAATTTGACCATTTCTTTATCATTTTCCTTTTCCTTTTCATAGTCATCCTTCAATAAATATATTGCACATTGAATATCACATGCATGACATATGTTTACCATAACATTAGCTATGTATCATGAGAGATGTAACCCATCCTAAATGCTTAGGATATCTCCCCAGCCCAAATAGACTATAATAGTAACTGCAAAAAAGGCTGCAGTTAGAATCCACTCTTGGGAGAGTTTTTCTTTTTTTCAAAATTCAAATTCACGAGCATCAGGAAGCATCAATTGACATCAACCCTTGAAGCCCAAGCTCAATCACCCAACTTATGATTTTCTAAAAAGGAGAGAGTACCGTTCAACCCAACAATTTGTCACATTTTCGTCACTTTTGGGTTTGATTTCCATTGTCAAAGAGTAGCGCGCTACAAAGTACAAACAATTTAGAATACCTTTGTCATCATGCCTCTTGCGTTTCTCTCTGGGAACAAAAGTGCCATCTGCTTTTGCTATTATATCTGATTTAGTCTTTGCATACTGTATTCTCTGCAAATTGCAACACAAAATTTAATTTCTAGCAATAGTAAGAAATCTATGTGGCGTAGAATAAATTGAGTGAATTAAAGACTTTTAACATACTGACAAAATAAAAGGAGGCAACTCATGCAATCAGGCCATATAACACTGAACCTACAGTCTAAATTGATCTATGAACTTGTAAACAAAGCCTGTTATTTTATATCTCTAAATTTAAATAGATCCGTAAACCTGTCTAGAGAAAGTTTTCTTCTAGTTAGCCCCCTTCCATAAATAAGTCAAATTTAGTATAGCTCTTAATGAGCATTACGGACATTTCAAGAAATTGTGAAGGACTTCAAGGACATTGCATTACGGTGGAGGTCTGTGAACAAAAACAAGCCATTCCAAGTCTCTCAATATCAAGATGAACCCAATTCCAAGTTTCTCAACATCAAGAATAAACCTACAAGTGTGAATCACCTATATGACTACGAGAAATAAAATAAACCCAGAAAGAAAAGGAAAAATAAAATAATAACAGCAAATCATGCACAAGCACTAACCGAAGAAAAATTAGAAACCTAGAAAGCGAAGGAACAAACCATGGGCTTATCATAAAAGGGGAAACCTTGCATTTGCCTAAGCGCATTGGAAGCAGAGGATACGTCCTCAAACACAACCCAGGCTTGACCTTTGTGCTTGAGAGTCTTGAAAGCTAACACCTCCAGTATCTTGCCGAACTGGGAGAAAACAGCGTGCAACGACTTCTTCAGCTCTACATTCGATTTTAAGGGAAAAAAATTAAAAAGAAAGCAGTAAAGCGAATTTTAGGACAAAGAAGTGGTGAAAATGAGAGGAATTGTAGTTAATGGAGGTCGAAGGTGGGCACCATCAAGCTTAATCTTCTCATTAAGGTTGTTGATGTAGATGGTCACATTGGCTGGTATTTCAGAGCCCGCACTGACTTCCGACATCTTTAAGCTCCAATCTTCCTGTAATGAAGCTTCAGATGGCCGAATCGCTTTCAAATCGGTCTCTTGACTCCGAGGGAAGGGAACGGAGCGACTTCCACGCTGACGATGTAGGGTTTATCCCCAAGACGGTGCCGGAAACCATCCACACCAAAGGCACGATCATTTTTTAAGATATCGGGCCTCGAGGGGTTTTAGCCCAAAAATGGCTTATCGATTGGGCCCATTTGGAAGGCCCAATAATTTTCTTCTCCTGTTAGCAAGGTTGGGCTAGTCCATATCAGTACCGCTTGTTTCCTGGACAGAGATGTCCATCACTATCATATTCTTCATGGGGTGCTCGTGGGGGAAAAAATTTCTATGTTCAAGTCAGGACCCAAATGAGGTCACGGTGGGATGTGTGTAACATTTTAATTTGCCAATAAAAAAGAGGCTGCCGTTGAAGCGTTGTTGACAGCCATTTTTTTGCGTTCAAATTTTGAGTTTGTGTTTGTGGGGACAAGTGGCTAAGGAACTGGAGGAAGAATAATTTTAGAAGCGGCGCTAGCGCACTCAGATAGTCACCGAGCTTCGCTGGAGGTGAATAAAGACGAAGCTGGGAATTCGAAAATTAATCAAAGCGGCGAAGCCGCGAGTCATCATGAGGACGAGGATGCAGCGAATTGGCTCCTTTCGCAACGGCACGACCCCACACAAGTTCGAGGCTGGCACCAAAGAACGCGTGTCATACACGTGTTCTTTTACTTTTTGAATGAGATAGGTGATTAATTTTGATTTTATTTATAAAGTATTTTTTATATTTTTTATATTTATATTTATTTTTTTACTCTTACTGAATATTAAAATAATTTTTTTACCTTTTTTATGGGTAGAAATAAATTAATAATAATTAAGGTTTTTTAATTTTAATAAAATATATTAAAAATGACTTATAAATAAAAATTATAAAGAATATTTGTGTATCATATATATATATATATATATATTACATAAAAATTCAACTCAATCAATACACATACTTGATGTAGCAGTGAAGCGACCGGATTTAAAAAATTACATGTTTACTTTTGTCAAAAGAATAATAAATATATAATGCCTTAGTTTATGTTGGAGTATATTTACACCAAAAGAGAAAAATCCTATCAACTAGGTTAATAATTTTTTTTAAAAAAATGATAATCAATTTACTTATGGTGTTATAATTTTAGTCATAGTATAGCTATCATTTTTTGAAAATTTAATAATTTTTAAATTAAATTATCATGCACCTCCACCCTTAATAATGTTTGTATCCATTAAAATGCAATCAACTTGACAGCCATTCAAATAAAAGGATCTTCAATGTTATGTGATGATTGCCAGGCAGCATGATAGAATGAAAATTGATTGCCACCTGTTCAGCGTGAATACACTGCTTGGACTGCTGGGGTTCTGCTTCCCGGCATCGATCCCGTGAAGCGCTCTCCGAGTTATGCTAATAGCTGGCGACAAAAACCTGACCTTCGATTTGTGAATTGTGAATCCCGACTCATCCTTCCTCTGCTTGACGCTTTTGATGCGAACCTGGTGTTAGCACTGAGTACTTCCGCCTCTTGAAATTACTACTCTATATAAGAAATTTTAAACTGATTTGTATTTGTAATAAATCAGCTAAAGTTGTTAATAATTATCATTTTTTTATTCAATTTTCTAACTATTTTTTTATATTTAATTTAATGTCTGGTTCTTAATTTTTGATTGTCATCAAGGGCATTTTCAAAGAAAAATCTTATTAGATATACTTTAAAATCCTCAAATGTCTTACTCCCCTATTTGGCATTAAAAGATACTTTTTAATTTATTTATGTTCTGACAAGTTAGTTAATGGCATTTAAAATTATGCATCCTTTTTATATTTATCTCTGTTACTTTATTTGATTCCATTACATGGCAAATTTTAAATCATGTTTGGTCTCAGGATAGCAAAAAAAAATGGTAATTATAGTACCTTTTCGATCTTATTCCTCCTTAATTGCCACAAGTTGTTGGTATCGTTTTAATTTAAAATGTTACAAGTTTTTTATAATTTCACGAGATCAGTTATCACTTCTTCAAAATCGTACAACTAGTTAACTTTTTCTCGTGATTAATATAAGTGGGATAGTAATTTTTTATATATTAAAAGTGGGATGATAATTTTAAATGGAGGAGCAGCATGTTCTCCGGAAATTCTATTGTTGGTTGACTTTCAAAAAGATGATGTTTAGTATCCTGGACACGCTCTCGTCCAGTATGTTCTAGATCAATGATGACGCAGTAATCTATTAGTGACCTCGCAGCCAGATGAGCGAGCTAAAAATTAAAAACCTCCCACGCGTCATTGACAGGTTCGAAATTAACACGGAGCGGGACGGGAGTTATGATTTATGAATTAAAGGGCACAATTCAGCAAACAATAATTGAGACACGCTTTGATGAATCGCCGACTTTTCTTCCGTGTCATGTTTTGTACCGAGCTTTTATAAGATGAAAGCAGCCTTGATCGAGATCAATTAAATCCAAACAAAACAAAATATTTATTGATAGTACATACCATGATCCTGTAAGTATTTAAAGCTGGGCTGCTCTCAAAAACCAGCTCGCAAGGAACTTCTAAGAACTAGCAGTCACAGTCAAGGGCCGTTTTTTTTTTTTTTAAATTAAGTGTCTTGGTTCCGAGCCCTTAACAGTTTACAAGAAGAGAGTAGCCTTTAAAATGAATCGAGCCTTAATTAAAAATAATAGTTTCAGCGACGATATAGTACACTGTGATTCTGAAGAAATGTAGAGTTGGATTGGCATAAAAATTGAGGTTGCGCACCGACTGTGGCTCTTCGAAAGTTCTAGGAGCTGGGCGACCCATCCAAAGTGGGGCAAACAATGAGGGACGCTATTCCACGGGCAAGTTGGGAAAAGCAGCAAGAAGAGGTCAAATAAACCGAACGGAAAATTTAAACACTGCGCATGATAATCATGGTCACAGTCACGATAGCTAATTATGCAGGGCGAGCAAACAAAGGCCAAATTCAACGCATTCCCCATGTCACTTTCTAGGTTCCACCCAGCATTGACCGCGGGTGGGTCACTGACCGTGTCCGACACTAGTCTCCACTTGCATTTCGCCGCCAACCCTCCCAAACCGATCTCTATAAATAATCTTTAATTTTAAATCAAACGAGGAACGAAAAACCAGAAGAATAAAAAAACTGACAGAAATGCAAAAAAAAAAAATCATAAATAATAATTAATTTATTTGATCCGTATCTTGGTACTCTTTCAAAAACCCTTCCTGTCAAATTCTTCTTGCTGACGATGAGGACATTGGCATCTCCATTTTATGTTAAAAATAAAATACACACGGCATATTTTAATACACAATTGTTAAACTCTTGAATTAATTTTTTAAATTTAATATTTTTATATTTATAACTTACAAAATCACGTCAATTCACTCATAAAATTAGATTAAAAACAAACTTGATTATATTTATAAGTTTATCATTTTTATGTTTTTAACTTATAAAATCGTGTCACTTAATTCATATACTTAAATTAAATACAAGTTTGTTAAGCTTGCACTTTTTTTTTTTCAAGTCCAACACATTAAATATATACTATAAAAAATTTGATTCATAAGAGTTATAGGATTTTCGTTTAGAGGAAGAAAACTTAAATAGCAAAAGCTGATATTAATAAAAATAGAAAAAAAAATATCAAAAATAAATTTCTCTATTTTAAAATTTGTAAGTTTTTTATGATAATTTATCAATGTATATGAGTTTAATTTTAATAATTTATATTTTAAATATATGTAAATTGAATTATAATTATATTTTATATTTTAATTATTTAATGATAAAATTTTTGTAACTATTCATTATTAGAGATAAATTTTTAAAATTTATTATCTGAATTTATAATTTAAATTTACATTTATATCACGACATTATTTAAATACGTGAGTTTAACAACCTTATTTTATTTTTTTGGGCCAAAGTTTAACAACTTCGTTTTAACGCATAAGAAGAAGGTAAAAGAGGAGAGCAGACGTGATCGAGGTTAGCTACGTTACGAAGGAATTGCCGCCTCAAGCGGGTCTCAACAGGAGCAAGCAACGAACAGGTGGCAGAGCGGGAGAGGTCCTCTACGTGCTTTATTTTGACTGGGCTCCTCCCCTCCCTTCAATTATGGATACCTGTTTTTGATATTTTCCTCCTTCCCCGTTCTTTCCCGCACGCGCCCCATAATTCCCCTATTTATCACCTTTTTTTTTTGAAAAAAAAAAGGAAAATCCGAGGATTAATATCGTCCCCACCCTCGCCCAGGCTTCACTTGTATATAAAGGCCTCAGGCTCTATTATAGAATCCAGGGAAGAAGTGTTGGGAAGGAGAGGCGCCGAACAGAAAGAGAGGTTCCTCTCGCCGCTGTGGAAGGTTTCTTTTCCCTGTTCTCATCATCCTTAACCATCAAAAGCAGCTTTCCACAGCTTCCCCGCACAAGTTCCACCATTCACCATGGCTCGCTCTTTCTCTAACCTCAACGCTCTCTCTCTTCTCCTCGTCAACGCCATCTCCAGGTACTCCATCGTTCATTGAATTATTTGTTAATTTATTTTGATTATGTGGGATTTTACTTAAGTTTGGCTTTGTTGGTGGTGCACAGGCGTGGGTACGCATCGTCGTCGCAGGGATTCGCCACAACGGCCACGAGGGCCGGGGCTGCCTCCGTGAGCGGCAAGGTGGCCAAGAAATCAGGGGAGGAGCGGGTGACCGCCGAAAAGGAGTCGTGGGTGCCGGACCCTGTCACCGGTTACTACAGACCGGAGAATTCCAAGGAGATCGACGTTGCCGAGCTGCGCGCTACGCTTCTGGGCAGGAAATGAAGTGGAACCGCTCCAATGAAACTCTAGGGTCTAGATCAATGGATTGACCCTTTCATCTCGTCTATCTAGCCTGGAACGGAACCAAATGCGGTTCTTAATCGGTGTCACTCCGAGCGGGCTTTGGTGGTTATGTGGCTACTCAACTCCTTCGGGGACGTAGATCTGGAATCTATTTGTCATAGGGTTCGTATGGCGAGTTCCTCTGTTCTCTTTGAGAACAGAGAACGAGACCATGTCGTCTAATAGTTTTGTCTTTTTCTTTTCCCCCTCCGTATTTCAATTTTAATTCAATGTATTTTTCGTTTTTGAAATAAATAGATTTTCATTCTGTATAACGCGACAAGCAAATCGTGTCCTCGTCGGCTCGACCCATGAATCCATCCGACCAATAACGTCGCCTCGACTTGTGGTTGGCCAAGGTTCTAGAACATCAAATGTGAACTGGCCATTATAAAAAAGACTACGGTTGAGCCGTGAGTGTTTCACGAGGGCAAAAAATCAAATAGAAGAAGACATTTATTTCGAGCAATCCACCTATTTTTAAGAAATATTTTTTTATAAATTATTTTTATCAGGCTTCATGTAGAAAAATATAAAAAGATAAAAATGTATAAAATTTTAAATGTATTTTTATATAATAAATTTTAAAAAGCGATATTATTTTTTTATAGAGGATAATTTTAAAAATATTTTTCAAGTACTTTTTAAAAAATTTAATTTTAATTTATAAATAAAATTAAATATATATTTTAAAATGTGTCTTGTAAATAAAATTGAAGGAGTATACTATATAATTCAACTTCTTTGCATTGTGCGGTGGCAAGTGTATGCGATTTTTTATGAGGTAGAGAAACGTCGAAGATTGAAGACGCGGATCATTCACGGACGTCTGGAATCATCTTGAGAGTAGGGACGATCCCCACTCTCTGCCAATTGTCAATGGGTTCGCCACTTGTTAATTCTTTCGGCCGCGAAGCTTATTTTTATTATTTTGAATCATGATGGCTCAAGATATTTTTCCTCGTGTATCTTCAACTTGGGTGATAAAGTCAAGTTGCAAGTGTGTTGGAGCCTAAAAGTTTCGAGACAGGTCGCTCACCAATCAGGCAATCGATTAACACGGTGGTAATTTTCCAGCAAAAAAAAAAAAAAAATAGTGCGGTCTGATGATCATGTATTAGGTTGATCCAATAATTAGTGTCTTGCTTGTCTTGATAAAAAGAATGGTTACATATCCCGCGAAAAATGAATATCATCAACTCAACATATATGGGAATAAATTATATACAGGGTTACTCGCACGATCTGCAGCTGATCAAGAGTCCGTTAGGTTTTGCGGCTCCTGGACAGAATAAGAGGCATGTGGTTTGACAAACGTGGATGATATCGGCCTCGACCATTGCTGCCTTCGCCCTCAAACTATAATGCACGCCACGTGCTTTCCTTCATCACTCTTGAACAACTCACTATTAGTTTAGTTTAAAATAGTGTATAGATTACTCCGTTTGGCCCCTTGTACGCTTGTAAGGGGTATAATTATTGTAAAAGCAACCGAAAGTTTCTGACGCCGAAAAAAATGAATGGCAGCCAATGAATCCAAGGCCTGGACTGGAATGCACAGATAAACTGTGGCAGTGTGGCCAGAGAGAACAGCCCTGGTTGACGTGACGGGGCACCGTTCCCTTGCTTTCACATCGTTATCCCGTGTTACCGTGTAATGTAGAACGTCAGTTAAGCGCCCGTTTGATTACTTTTCGCCCTCAAGTCAATTTGTTAAAAGAATCACTTCGAAAAAATCAGTTTAGAAAACTCGGTAGTGGTTGCAGTAACATTTATGTGTGAATATATTTTTTAACAATTAATTCGATTAATGGAACATTATTTGAATTATAATAACAAAGAATATTTTAACTATACAATTATCAAAGAGAGACATTAATTTTATTACAATTTACTTCCTTCATTAAAAAATTTAAAGTAGTTATCTACTTTTTAACTAACCATATTTTTTTATATTTATTTCTATCAAATACCCTATAATAAATATAAAATTATTATCAATGACGGTACTTTTAAAAAAAGGCAATGATTACACCTCAAAAGATTAAAAATGCCTTATATCTTTTAACATTCAACTTCTTTTAAAGGAGGGAGTATATTTTTGTCATGCAAATTCTTCCAATTATAAATGTTTGAAAATATATATGTGATAAAAATTTTAAAAGTAAAAATGATAGAAAAATATAAAGTTTGATATGTGAATAAAAATTATATAAATAATTTAATATTTTTTCTCTTTAAAAATGTAAGGCATTTTTAACCAAATATTACTTTCAATAAAGTAACTACTTATTTTTAAATTAATTTTATCTTTTTATATTTACCTTTATTTAATAGAGTTAAATTTTTTTCTATACAGAGAAGAACTGAGGAGAGAACAGCACAGGTCTAGACCATTAATTTGGATTTAAAAATTTATATTTGATAATTTCTAAAAATATAGATTTAATTTGAATGATTAAGATTTGCAGTAAAGAAAAAAAAGTAAAGGAGAGAAACCTACCCCTTATTTAATAGAGTGTTTCATCTAAAAATAAGTATAAATTTATTTATTTAATAAGGGTATTTTTTAAAAAAGGCAATGATCACACTTTAAAAAACTTAAAATGTCTTATATTTTTTAACATCCAACTTCTTAAAAATGCCTTATATTTTTTGAAATGAGGGAACATATATTAATATCAAAAGACATTTTAAAAGCTTGTATGGGCAAATTGACGCTTATGCTACAAAAAAAAATTATTTACCCAAATACTGCACTTTTAAAAATATTTTCCTGCGTACTGTAAATTTAAAACTCGATTCATGTCAGACCAAAATTTAAAATTTTTTTAATCTTGCAATATAGAACTCGATCCATGCTAAATCGAGTTTTGTACTTATATATAAAAAAAATAAAAGATAAAATGTAGGTTCAGGCTACTTTGTACCCTACTTCCCCTGTCTCTACACATTCTCCAATGATAAACATTAATACGTGGCTGCCTCTTTTGCTTTCAGCATATGTTTTTTCCTTCCTTTTTTTTCTGGCAAAAGAGGACCCAACAATGTAATTATATATATTTATGTATGCATATATAATATAAATAATATTTTATGTATCAAAAAATAATATATTATTTTTTAATTATAATTATAATAATTATATACTTCAAAAATTATAAAAATTATAAAATAACTACATAATCAATAACAATATAAAATTACATAAATTTAAATCATAATAAATAATTTTAGGGTTAAATTGTTAAAGATCATTTCTTCCTTCACTGTTTTTCTAGCAACGTCCTATACAGTGGGGCAATATCATATGTAAATACTTTATTTGTTAAAAAATATAAGGCATTTTTAATTTTTTGAAGTGATTTATTCTTAAAAAAATATAAAGTGATTTATTTAATGATGGTACTTTTGGTAAGAAATAATAGTTATACTTTGAAAAATTAAAAATGCCTTATATTTTTTAACAGATAAAGTATTTACATATGATATTGCCCCACTGTATAGGACGTTACTAGAAAAACAGTGAAGGGAGAAATGATCTTTAATAATCTAACCCTAAAATTATTTATTATGATTTAAATTTATATAATTTTATGTTGTTATTGATTATGTAGTTATTTTATAATTTTTGAAGTATATAATTATTATAATTATAATTAAAAATAATTTATTATTTTTTGATACATGAAATATTATTTATATTATACATACATACATACATATATACATAATTACATTGTTTGGTCCTCTTTTGCTAGAAAAAAAAAAGGAAAGAAAAAATATATGCTGAAAGCAAAAGAGACAACCACATATTAATGTTCATCATTGGAGAACATGCAAAGACAAGGAAAGTAGGATGCAAAGTAGCCTGAACCTACATTTTATCTTTATATATATATATATATATATATATAAATACAGAACTCGGTCCATGATAAACCGTGTTCTGTACCGCAAGATTAAAAAAACATTTAAAATTTAGTTTGATATGAACCAAGTTTTAAATTTATAGTATGTGGGGAAATACTTTTAAAAGTATAGTATTTAGGTAAATAATTTTTTTTATAGCATAAGCGTCAATTTGCCGCTTGTATGCCTGCAATTTCTCTTTATATAAAAATCAGGAATAACAAAGTCATTTTAAAGTTAAGAGGTCAAGTTGAGCAAATACACATTCAACAACTTTTCCAAAGTACCTTTATAAAAGCACTCTCATCTCTCTCTCTCTTTTTTTTATGTACATGTGAACAATTTTTAACTTTCACAGAATATTAAGAGCACTTTCTAAAAATTAAAATTTAACTTGTCAGATTTAAAATCTGAATAAAAACTAATGCAACAGAAAAATAGTAAAAAGACTGGATACAATTGGCTATTCAATTACTAAGTTAAATGAAAATAACCAATAAAAAATTTCTACGGCACTGCTGCGAGCCATTTTATGTTCATGGTTTCTAGTTTAATGGCTATCTACATGAAAGAATAGTAAGAGCATTTCATTGATTCATGATGACCGCGTGCGAACGCTTGAATATTGAGGCATGTTATATATATCAAATTCATGTTTGAAAATAGTTCACGTAATCGCTGAATGGGGACGCTTGAAGAAATGCAAGACGCTGGCTCTGTTATTGATTAGTCGGTGATGATTGATTGTTGATGGTTTTAGCCTAGAGGGAGGAGGCATCTTACCTGTATGCTTGTTGCAACGGTAATATCAGAAGGAATTGAATGTTACATTTATGTGTCTGTCTTTTCCTTTCTTTTCTTTTTTTAGAATAATATTGAAAACATATATTAACAATTAAAGAGCATTAAGCTCATCAAGTTCAACATGTAAGGAGGGTCTGTCATCTTTTTCCAACCCTTATAGAAATGTTGGAGGATGATCAAAAATACAAAAATTATCATGACAATTGTAAGAAAACTTGGCTAGTTTATCAGCCAAAACATTCTTTTCCCTTACTACGTGAGAGAACTTTAGCTTCCTATCTTTATGAACCAATTTCTTGGTGTCAGTAATAATATTGTTGAACAGATGGGACTCGTTGCATCCTCTAATGACTAGATTAATAGCCTCCAACACAGTTTGAAATGATGTGGACATTTTTGCAGTCATCTTTCCAACATAGATCAAGCCCTTAAAACATATCAATAATTTCTGCAATGGCTGGTGGAACAATTAACAATTTACATGTGAAGCCTTTTTTTCACCTTCCATTCTCATCCCAAATTATACCACCACAGTCAGAATTACCCCAAGCATTAAGAGCCCCATCCACTTCTAATCTAATATACCCCTTTTTCTCAATAACTTTCTCCCTGCTACAATTGCATTCATAACTCAAAAAAGGGACATTCCTAATTATGTTAGAGTTAGCAGCAGCACAAAAAAAGGAGGAAAGAATATCACGGTTTTGCTCATGGGTATTTTCATCAAAAAATTTCCTACATCTAACCACCCAAATATCCTAATAGACATAACAAAAGAGAATATTCCATAATAATTTGCTAGTAAACACTTTACTAATATCGTGTAACAAATTCTATTTTACCCAATCAATACCATGAAGGTTGATAAAGGCACTCTAGTGCTCAATAGCAATAATGGCCTTCCATCATTCAATGACATTAGGGTAATCCCTTAATAGGTGCATGTCATCTTTAATTGTGTTACAGCCAAAAAGGCACTCATTTTCTACTTTCGGACCTCTGCTTTTGCGTAGCGCCATGATATGTGTTCTTCCATGTGAGAAAAGCCACATGAATGATTTGATTTTCTCTGCTATAGGCCAATGCCAAAGTATCTTCCAAATGCTATCAACATCCTTTCAAGTACTTGCAAAAAGAAAATTGTAAGCAAATTTTATAATAAAAGAACCATAAGTAGAAGGTTTGCAAAAGTGTTTGTCCTCTCTTCTCTCCTTACCGGATGGGTAAGCATTAGTCAATCAAGCAATGATGTTAGGATGAAACAATTGTCCCAATTTGACAATATTCCACTCTCCCCTATTTTCAACACAATCCGCAATTGATTCATTTTTATCAATTAAACCTTCCATATCAGGTATAAGTTCTACAAGAAAAATATTTATTTCTGACCAATTTTCAAACTAGAATGAAGTATTTCTTCCATTACAAATCTCCTTCCCAACTCCTTTAAATTTATCCCATATAGCATATATGATATGCCAAGTAAAAGAAGGCTTTCTTTTCTTTATGATGTGAGGTAAATCCTTCCAACCACAATCATATTTATTTCCTCGGGTCATAATCCACAAGACTTCTTTATTTGTAGTTAAATTCCAGCACAGTTTCATGACAAAGGCTTCATTCTATTTTTTCAAATTCTTGATACCAAGGCCACCTTCTTCTTTTTTTTTTTAAGATAATCTCTCAAGATGTTAAATAAAGTTTTTATTTTTTTTCATAATTTTTTCACAAAAAACTCCTACTAATTTTTTCAAGTTCTCTCTAGAGTTTTTTTAGGAGAACCATCATTTGCACATGATAAGAAGGGAGAGCTGACAGAACTGCTTTGATCAGTGTTGCTTTTCCTGCCATATTCAAGAATTTTTCTTTCCAGCTTGATAATCTCTTCCAAATTTTGTTCAGGATTGGTGCAAAGAGAGAGCAGGACACTCTACAATGTGTCTATCTTTTCGATGAAAAGACATTTCTCTCATAAATTATTGTGAAAAAATCTTTTCCGTGAGAAAACTAAAGAAAGTACATAATTAAAATCAGTAATGACAAATGACAATTCTGTTTCCCAGTTAAGAGGCATGGGGGTTGGTAGGGAAAAAAAGTTAATTATTGTATTTTTATACTTGTTACTTGATTAAAAGTCTGTCCCTTACAGTTTAGACTTTATAATGTTAACTCAATTAAAATTTAATTTCTAAACTTTTAACCTTACAGTTACATCTTTATAATTTATTTATCTACAGTATTGATTCTTGCATTTTAAAGAATAAAATTACTGCTAAACTTGAAAACTAATATTTTAAATAGATAAAATTATAAAGACTAAATTATATTGACTTGAAATTTGAAAATGAAATTACCAGCAACAATTGAATTAAACTATAAAGATTGAGTTATGTGGCATTAAAGTTTAGAATTTAAATTATAATTAAATTATAAACATGAAAATAAAATAATTAATTTTTCTCAGGAAATAAAAAAGTGATGCCTTTTCCTGAACTAAAGGCAGGCAGGCAGGACTTAGGAGCGTAGGAGCAAGTCCCTGAGATGCCTTTGCCTCCGGAAAGATATAATTACTTCTAGAAATTTTTGGACGGACGGATGTATCATGTTGTGGACGCTCCATTTAATATAAACATGATATTTATATAATATTAAATATAAATTAATTATATTATTAAAAATAATAGAAAAAATATAAGAAATTAAATAAACATTTCATTATAAAAATAAAGTTATTAAAATTAATAATAAAATATTTTATTTAATTAAATTGGTATAATTTTATTGTTGGAGCATACGTGACATGATATACTGGGTTTATACAAGAATTTTTCAACTACTTTGACATATTTAATTTTCTTTAGATCAACTACCACATCGTCCTCTAATTATCTTCAACAAGAAATCAAGGTTTCATGATCAGGATTTTAAATTTTAAATCTATAAAAAGGTTGTCTTTTGACTTATTTTAGATAATCGGTAAAACGCGATCTCTGGATATGCAGATTCATTACAAACTTTCAAGCAGATTGATAATTAGCGGTGACAAGGAGGTAAAGAAGTGAGAAATTTTTGCACAAACCCGATCCACAATATCATTCATGTTCCTTCAAATAAAATATGACATTTAGTAAATATAAATTACATTTGCCATTAATGATGGTAAACAAAAGATATATAAAATTAAATAGACATTTAATTTCAAAAATAAAATTATTAAGAATAATAGCACATAATATTTTATTTATCAGGTCAATGTAAAAATTTCTCATAAAGAAGGTAGAACGATAATTAATAATCATGTGCATTTCGATTAGCCTAATGGATTGCAAAAGCATGCGGCTATCAACCCCCAACAATTTTTTTTTTTTTTTTGGTTGTTGTTGTTGTGGCTTTCAATTTCTCTTGACCGAAGCATTCACGTTCGGCTGGAAACGACGCACGCCATAAAACGTTTTCGACTTCACGCACCCATCGAAAAGTTGAATTATGATAAATTGAAAATGCATCATCTCCACGAGTCCGCTAATTTTCCTCCACTTGTTCTCCTTTATTATCTCCATCCGCGAATGAAATTTGATTCATATTTAATTTTAAAAAAATAAATATTACAGTATCATTATTGTATTTCATTGGTTTGTATAATCTTGAATTAAATTGTCTTATAATTTGAGACTGAAAAAGTATTGTATATAACTAATACTAAAATGGCAAATTTTAATAAATAATATAACCTATTAAAATTTTATTTGCATGTTCTCGTATTTGGCAAAACCTATCAACTCACCAAAAGGTTAGCATGAAACCTGAATGCATGAATGAAAATGACTCCGACGAGAAGCCATCGACTTACCAAAAAATTAGCTAGAAACCTAAATGCATGAAGTTATGTGGCCCAAAAAAGGCACAAGAAATATCAGTGAAATTCGGTGTGGTTTAACAAATGGATGACGTAGGGAACAAAGGTTAAGCCAATAAAGATGGTGACAGACAGAGAAGGACAATGCACGAGGAGGAATCTAGTAGGAAGGGAAGGGAAATAAGGAACGAGCAAGAAGTGGAAAGTTCAACCTAGGCGGCTCTGATCACTCGTTGAGCCTGCGACGACCATCCTTTCGGCTTGATCTGAAGTGGAAATCCAATAAAGAGACGAATCCCAAACCTGAATTGCGAGGAAAGGAACCAACACAAGACATTTGAATGGCCTGCGAGGTAGGTACATATCTTTAACACGGCACTTGGATGTTACTTTTCCACACGTGAAAGGAAACTTTAATACTTATTCTGGTCATTTTTTACATATAGATTCATAATTCATTGTTAATAAGCCAACATATGATGCTTTTACGGAAGTGCCCTGCGCATATACACTATGCCACCACGTTCATCATAACTCTGGCACATTAATTAATAGTGTGGGGTTGGCGTTCTACCATCCAATACCGCAGTTTGACAAAAGTAAAATCCCAAACACATGCTAAAGACTCGAAAGACAAATATGAAATTATTGCAAAAAGTTTTTTTTTTTTTAAAAAAAAGGCAGGGTGAAAGGGGCACAACACAATCAAACTTTCCACAGGGAAGTAGACGGACCGTCCCCACAATTTTCATTTCAAACCCTCCACCCCCAACGCACGCACAAAAGTTGTTGTTACATTGTCAGGCCTCTTCCTTGTTTATTCAAAAATTGTCAGGCCTCTCGTGCTTTCAAGCCCAAGCCCTAATAGTATCAAATATCAATGCTGGTTCCCTCAGATGAATCTGGATTGAGAACCAATTTTTTTTTTTTTTTTGGGTTCCTTCTAATTTCCAAAACAATCAGAGTCAGAGTATTTTGACCCTCTCCATGCTCTTCCTCTATATATCCCTTCATATCCAATTTCATCCACCATTTAATTGTTATTTTGATTTAAAGGTATGAGATTGTTAATTATGATATGAAATAAATATTGTATTCATTTAATAGTTATCATGAATAAGCATTATAATCTTATTTTTATAAGGATTTAAGTGATGATAGTGAATAACTTATTTATTTTAATACTATAATCAACAATCCCGCACCTTTGAACCAAAACAACAATTAAGTGAACGAATGAAATTAAGTATGGGGAATTATATTGAGGGAGGAAATAAAGAGGATCCAAATCCTCATATTCCCATTCATGAGCATTACTTGCATACAAATGTCATCTTCAACAAGTATAATTTACTTAAAGCACTTCCAAATCATTAGGCTCCGGTTATGTGATTGCATGGCTCTAGTCCCCTTACAAAGTGTTTGCTTAAGTTAAATAAATAGCTGTCCATAAGCAGTTGAAGTGCAATTCTTAAGTCAGGCTGCGTCTCATTCTCAAGGCCACGACATACTTGCTAAAAACTCAACTTTCTTTCAATAGCAGACCCCTCCCCTCTCTCAATAATACTGAAGTTAAATAAATCAATTTCCTTGTTAGCCCCTCCTGTCTCCACCCCTGGCCGTGGAGAGAAGCCCTAGCAAATGAGAAAAGTTCATTTAGATTGGCTATAACAATGTATTTTCCCTTAATGTTTGCTACCATACTGCATGTTCTTAGGGAGTAATTCTAATCACATACATTTTTTTACTCTATAGGTGCACAAGGAAATACCAAATGGGGGTATACTCACGTGTTACATTACAGGGTAGATAGAGCACATGAAGAATTTACATCCATCCTAAGAAACCAAGAAGCTACCTCTCCTGTAAGCCAGTAGTATTTGCAAACATAAATACATGGCCCCATTCCCTGATTTCTTTTAGTCACACATGCCCAATTTATTTATCTCACGCAACTTAGTTATATCATAATCTATTAACCCACAACTAAATACCTCCCTAATCTTTAACCCCTGTATGACCAGACCACAATGCTTCAAGACAATTCAAAATGGCTTCAATATTCCAACTCAACACCATTAATGGTAAGACATGACTGCTAATTGATCATAGCCCACTAATCAAATGACTCTCAGGAGTCAGGATAATCAGCAAATGGACTGTACAGACACGCATAGACATCTTTCCTTAACGTCTGTTAATGGTGAATGAACAAAGGCATCAGGACGATGAGTTTTTTTTTTTTTAAAAAAAAATATTAGAAGGACGTTAACAAAACACCAACAGAGTTACATATGCCTCGAGTTGGAAAATCCTAACCCATCCTCTTCCATTTCCTTAGAACAACATAAGGGACAATTCTCTAGGGCCAACAATTCCGTAGATATCCTATATGTCCAATCTTACCGAGAGCATGGTACTCCTATTGGATTCTCTAAGAACAAAATGAATATTCATATAGCAATCAGAATTCCCAACATGTTTAGCATCCTCTGCAAGGTAGCAATGTGTGGAAACTGGAAATGCGGCAAGTGCTCCACAATGCTTTCCTAGCCAACTCAAGCACCTTGAAGAACAGTTGATGCAAATGAAAAGAAACCAGGACAAACTGTACCGCAAAAGAAAAAGAAACCAGGACAGAGAACCATTATACAATGTATAAAAGCACAGAGACCCTTCTATATCATGCACAACGCCAAAAAAAAAAAAAAAAACTACTAAGTACTCTACCAAAATGTACAATCAAGTCAACTATCCTAAAAAATCTCACTGCAAAAGAAAATATGTTGTTTTAGATAGCTTGATATAATCAATCCTTACTCCCTCTAGCACTATTGTAAAAGAGAAAAATGCTACTCAGGTTGTATAAAAGCCTATTAAGTTGGCTTCCCAATTGCACAAATCCCTTATTAGATTGAAAGATTCTACTCAATGATCCTGAGCAAATTAAGAACATCGTGGTAAACAATGTGAAAGCCCTCACAGCAGACAGAAAGAAAGATGTGGCTACGCGATCGATGTGATTGAGATGGGGAAGCTCAATCTTGAAGGCAGAGACGGTGGAGGAGACTTGTGGTTTGGAGAGATCGTGGAGGAACTAGAGATCAGTAGACATGGCGGTGGGCAAAGTTAATCTACGTCGCCAAATTAATCCACTTAAGCAGATGATTAAAGACCCAGTTCTGTCTCAGTTAGCTAAATCAACTTTTGTTTTGGCAGTGTTAGTTGTTCAAGGGCTAACAGCTTAACTTGTAAAAGTAGGAGGTCCCAGTTTTAACAAATAAAATTACAAGGGCCTAATCAGAAATTGAAGCAAACTATAAGAACCGCAAATATGTTTTCTCTTTAATATATGTAGCTATAATGTCAAACTCAAAGTACTAGTTTTTTAAAATACGGGTGACCGATTTGGCTCATTTGAATCAATTTTCTTTTAAAATATATTGCCCCATGTTATCGGATAGTGTTCTATTGGCACTAAAAATGATTCAAGTTTGCTTTCTATTCAGCCACTCTAATATTGAAAAAGCTTGTGAAAATACAATTGTAAAAGTAAACAGGTTCGTGTACAAGGATGCTTCAAAAGTGAATGTGTGACTTCTTCTCCAACATACTAGCCAAACCAGGAGCCATCAATAACACGTTCAGCTTATTGGTCAATGGAGCCAACATCCCCATCTCATATAAGCAAGAAGCAGAGCCCGACGATCGAAGCCTTGCGGTTGTGAAGTTCGTGATTTGTGAGTGCGGCATTTGTTTCTTCTAGAGATCCGACAGTTTCCGTGATCGGGTCCCGGGTGGTTGATAACATGGGACCAAATTTTAATTTCAGTGGTGTGGGAAGTGTTAAGAATCAAGAATCGCCCAAAGAGCCTGCACAAGAGAATCGCTGATGAAATGAGAACCGTTGTGAAGGAAGAAGGCAGGGTGACTTTTATGGTATTGAAAAAAAGATGACATTAGTGAAGTCGGTGCCGTGGGAGGCGATGATGATTCTGAGTCTCCGGTGCCGCGAAGGATGAGAGGCGATGAAGTGGACAAATGAATTGGGTAATTTTTGGTCAAAGCATTTTTGATAACAGTCGTCTAGCGTTGTTTCACGAGAAATGCAGGACACTCCGTTTTAAATAATTTATAATTTATTTTGTATCACGTCATATTAGATGTTCATCAAAAATTAATTCTTGACTAAATTTACATCTGTTTAAAAAAACACGAAGTAAATGTATGCAGATGCCACGTCACGTGTTTCTTCTTCTCCTTAAATTTACTCACTGTCATATTGATATTACTAGCAAGAAAATTTGCTGACAGACTGTTAACATAGAAGCGCTGCTAGAGATTGTATCTATGCACTGATCTTGTCATCGTTCTATTTATATATTAACAGCTTTATTGCAAGGGAAAGTGATTGTATAAACTACAAAGCGTCGGTTTGAATTTTAGTTAGATATAATAAATTATGAAAATAATTGATTAAGTAGTAGATTTTAATTATAATTAATTATGTTATAACACAATCCGTTTGGATACTGTTTTTTTAAAATTAATTTTAACAAAATTAAAGATGTTTGAATAAGTTAATCAGAATTAATTTTTAACTATATAAATTACTATATAATTTAAATTTTAAATACTAAATATTAATTTTTTGAATATATAAAGTTTATATTTTATTAAAAAAAAGAGGGTTTAATTTTATTTTTATTAAATTATGTGCTTTTTTTATAATTTTTTTTGAGCTTTTTTTTATAATTTTACTCAATGCTTTTTGATAAACGTTTTGCAAAAATTAATGGAGAGAGCTTATAAAAAAACGCAAGTTCTGACTTATAATCAATTTTTAACCATTTTGGACTGTTTGGCAAACTTTTTATATTAATCAATTTTTTGCCTCAAAAATCGATTAATGAGGCAATCCAAACAGACTGAAAGTTATCAATTATATCAGAGTAGATCACAGCAATATCTCAATATGAGTTTGGGCATCGCATGAAGTTTGATGTGAGTTAGTATATTCATAATATATAAATATTATAGTTCTATAAATAAGTGTGCAGAGGCACTCATGCACACGCCCGAGGATTTCCCTTTCTTCCTTTTTCACATTTTCTAAACATTATAACTTTTTTATAAAACTATTAAATCAATATTTAAATTCTAATAATTTCTTGTGTTACTTTGTTTTCATAAAAAATAATTAGGTGTGGTGTCGCAAGGCATACTTAGAACTAGAAATACGGGCAAGCTTGGCCTTTAAAGGCCTAGGCCCTTGAGCCCAGTTTTTCATTTTTAATCCTTTTTCTAAGACCTGATCCTTATATAAAGAGTTCAAAGCTGGGTCTAAAAACCCTGTTCTAAAAAATTTAAATAAAATTAAACATTATAAATTAATTAAAATATTCTAAAATTAAAAAAAATTAAAATCCTCACAATCTTTTAAAAGTTAAATAACATATTTAGAAATCTAAACAACACACATTCATCAATCAAACACAAATCCTCATCGTCTATAAATAAAACATTAAATCCCTCAAATGTAAATGTACTTATTGAAGATGGAAGTGGAGATTTAATGTCAATTATCTTTATAGCTTCTTCATCACTTACGATAAATATTAATCAAATTATGTCATTATCAATCAAATATATATATATATATATATGCATATATATGTATATAAGATAACCAGGCTTATTAGGGCCTGAAGGGTCGCCTGGGCCCAACCCCTTTTTTATAAGGTTTATTAGGGTTAGGTCCTTAAGCCCGATTTCTTTAAAAAAATAATTTTTAAAGTCTGAATCCTTATTTAAACAAGGCCTACAAGCTCGGTCTTTATTCCTGGCTTTAGGTGTATTAGAGATGTGAGGTCTCAAAAGGATGAAAGAACTTGACTTCTATTTAAATGTGAGGAACTCGGGCTTCCTTACCATAATTCACCTGCATGTGAAAAATGAGAAGTAAAGAAAATTAATGTAGATGCAGGGAAGCAAAGATACATTAATTAAAGAAAGAGGTGTTGGGCTATGCTAGCCGTACAACGGGAAGTAAAGACTAAAACTACATGATAAAAAAAAAGTAAAATAAAATAGTAGACACGAAATCTGAGACTGATAGTTTGTTGATGTCCATATTGAGGGAGAACTTCTTTATTTATAGATGATTCTGGCTTGGTGCCTAAGTCCCATAATCGTCACTTTTCTTAAATTTAAGAAGTACTTTCTATATCATGGTCATTCATCATGGATGGAGTACAAATGGTCTTGATTTAATGGCTAAGACTTCATAAATATTTTCTTTTATTTTAAAGCCAACTAAATTGAGTTGAGCTTGGACTTTCAAATTCACAATTCGGGTGTAAACAATGCCCTCTACATATAAATTGGCCGAAGCCTTTATAGGCCAATTTTGTATGGATATGTTTTAGAGGATCGGCTCATTTTCATTTTGATTAATGGTTGATCTGATAATTTTCTTAAAAGACACCCTTGTGATTGAGGATTAAAGACCATGTGGTCTAACTTAAAATCAAGCTTCTCAAGGTTTGGGACCTTAAGAGTTGACTTTGGAATTGGTCCTTCAAGTTTTTGGATTTTAAGGACTAGTTTTGTAAAATATAGCTATTGTGGGGCTCTTGCGGAGAGAGCTTTTATGGAAAGGGCCCTTATAAAGCTCGCCTTTCTGACTTTGGCCCCCGTAGTGTTAGCCCCTTTGATGTTGGCCCTTATAGTGTCGGCCCCTGTGACTCTAGTCCCTATAACTCTGCTAGCCCTTGTGGCTTCCGGCCCTGTGGTGTTGGCCTCTATGATTGTGGCCCTGATGGCTCCGGCCTCTGTAGTGCTGGCCTCAATGGCTTTGGCCCTTGTGGTTGAATAGGCTTGCTATTAAATAAGACTTGCCATTTATCTTTTAAAAGATGTTATACTGGTCCTCGTTATTGATCTTTTGGTCGAAGGGCACTTTGGGATATTATCTCTCGAGTCCATCTATTCTTTGAAGATGCGAGTCAATTAAAGCTTGCTCATGTGACGATCTAGATAACATAGCAGAAATGTTCCTTAACCTCTTTTTCAGAGTTTGCAACAGAGCTCTTTGCCTCTCATTAGCTTGTACTTCACATTTTGCACGTGCAGCCACATTCTTTGAATTGTAAGACTCAAGTCTATTTTTTCCAACAACATATTGATCTTTACGTATCCTAGGCATTCCTTTCACATATGTCCTACTAAGCATGCTAACAATTATTCGTAAAAAAAAAAAAATAAAGCATGGTGTCGCAAGACGTGTCAAAGACATGAGGTCTCAAAAGGATAAAAGAACTTGACTTTTATTTAAACACAGGGAACCTGAGCTCCTTTACCATAATTTACCCAGATGTAAAAATGAGAAGAAAAAAATTAATGTAGGTGCAGGAAAGCAGGGATACATTAATTAAAGAAAGAGGTGGCGGGCTATACCGGCCGTACAATGAAAAATAAATACTAAAATTACATGATAAAAGGAAAAGTAAAATAAAGTAACGGACACAAAATCTGAGACTCGTAGTTTGTTGATGCCTGTGATTAAAAAAAAAAACTCCTCTATTTATAGATAATCTTGACTTGATGCCTAAGCCCTATGATCATCAGTTTCCTTGAATTTAAGAAGCACTTCCTCTATCATAGCCACTCATCATGGGTGGAGTGCGGCTGATCTTAACTTGGTGGCTAAAGTTTTATAAATATTTTTTTAAATTATTTTGAAGCCAATTAAATTGAGTTAAGCTTAAACCTCCAAATTTATAATTTGGATGCAAATACTTTGCATCGCACAATACGTAATTTTTTTATGTGCGTGCAGTTTTCTTTTCCATGTTACTAAATTTCATTTGGTTTTTATTGTTTAAAATTAATGTTTAAATTCTAATTCCTAGAGTTAAATAAGCCATTTTCATTTTATTTTTGTTTATATTTTGTCAAATACTCTCTTATTATTTAAACTTCACTTTTTATGTTTATACTTGTCGTTTAAAAGTATATATTTCAAATACCAAGACATTGTATAACTAGTTACATAATTGAAATTTAACAGAATACGAACTCACCTTTTGTTGATCTCGTCTCTAATTCAGTCCCGTGGGCATTGGATACTAGCATTTTGTATATAATTAGTCACACTACAACAACAACAACAACAAGCCTTTATCTCACTAGGTGGGGTCGGCTACATGGATTGCAAGACGCCATTGTGCTCTATCATTTATCAAGCTTTTCGGAATATTATTAATTAAGAGATCGCGTTCAACAACTTCCAAGAGTGTTCTCTTAGGCCTTCCTCTACCTCTCTTAATCGGACTCAAAGTTATATGTTCCACTCTTCTCACTGGTGCCTCCCTTGGTCTTCTTTGTACATGCCCAAACCATCTCAACCGATTTTCTACCATTTTTTCCTCAATAGGTGCCACCCTCACTTTTTCGCGTACGTGCTCATTTTGAATTTTATCTTTACGTGTATGTCCGCACATCCATCGTAACATTCTCATCTCTGCTACTCCAACTTTATGCTCTTGCTGTCCCGTTAGAGCCCAGCATTCACTACTATATAACATTGCCGGTCTAATAGCAGTGCGATAAAACTTTCCTTTAAGTTTATTAGGCACCTTACGGTCACAAATAACTCCTTTAGCTTTTCTCCAATTAAACCACCCAGCTTGAATTCTATGTGAAATATCTCCACTGATTTCGCCATCATTTTGAATAATGGCTCCTAAATATCTAAACTTTTTCACTTGAGGTATAATTTGATCTCCCAATTTCACTTCCAAATTATTGTCGAATAGTCCTTTACCAAATTTACAATATAAATATTCCGTCTTACTTCTACTCAGGCGAAAACCTTTCGACTCCAATGTCCTCCTCCATAACTCAAGTTTGCAATTAACCTCTTCTCTTGTCTCTGCTATAAGAACTATATCATCCGCGAAGAGCATACATTTCGGGATTTCCTCTTGAATATGTTTCGTCAAAACATTTAAAATCAAGTTGAACAAGCAAGGACTTAGAGATGATCCCTGATGTAATCCAATCTTTATAGGAAAATCTTTTGTTTGACCACTAGGCGTTCTTATACTAGTTTTTACCCCCTCATACATATCTTGTATGGCTTTATATAAGCAATCCGTACTCCCTTTTTTTCCAATGCTTTCCAAAGCACTTCTCTTGGTATACGGTCATAAGCTTTTTCCAAATCAATAAAAACCATGTGTAGATCTTTATCTTTATAATAATATTTTTTCATTAATCCCCTTAGTAGATAAATCGCCTCTGTAGTTGATCTACCTGGCATAAAACCAAATTGATTCTCAGAAATACTTGTCTTCAATCTCAACCTGTGCTCAATTACTTTCTCCCACAGTTTCATTGTGTGGCTCATGAGTTTAATCCCTCTAAAGTTAGTACAATTCTGAATATCTCCTTTATTTTTATAAATAGGAATTAATGTACTTCTCCTTCACTCATCAGGCATTTTCTTGGACCGTAAAATCACATTAAATAGCTTAGTTAACCATCTCACCTCTTCTTCACCTAAACATTTCCACACTTCGATAGATATACAATCCGGTCCGTTGGCTCTACCATTTGTCATTTTCTTCAGAGCTTCCTTTACCTCCTTATCACGTATTATTCGATAGAATGACAAATTTTGTTCTCCTTCACCAGTTACTAAATCCTCCAAGTTACTAGATGAATCCTCTCCATCATTGAAAAGTTTAGAAAAATAAGTCTCCCATCTATTTTTAATTTCATCATCTGTAACTAAAATTCTTCCCTCTTCATCCTTAATACATCTTACCTGTTCTAGATCTCTTGATTTTCTTTCCCTACTCTTGACAATCTTATAAATATTTTGCTCTCCTTCCTTCGTCTCAAGGTTCTTATAAAATACTTCAAAAGCTTTAGAACGAGCTTCACCCACAGCTCTCTTAGTTTCCTTCTTAGCCATACGGTACCTCTCCCAATTTTCCTTATTGTTACGCAAATGTATGGCTTTAAAACAGTTTTTCTTATACTTGATTTTGTCCTGTACACTATTATTCCACCACCAAGACTCCTTATCTCTCGGACCAGAACCTTTCGATTCTCCCAAAATTACTTTTGCAACCTCCCGTATCTTTTTAACCATATCCTCCCATATGATGTTAGCACTTCCCTGAGAATCCCAAATTCCTTTATCCAAAAGATTTCGCTTGAAAATATCTTGCTTCTCACCTTTTAATTGCCACCACCTAATCCTTGGTGTTATTACTATTGGAAAAAAAAATTGTATCTTGTGCACTACACAATTTTTTTTTTAATACATGACCACAGCAAAACAATGCAAAAAGATTAAAAATCCACTTATGTCAAAAGCCAAAAAATTTCTACAATCATGCTAGAGAATCATAGATCATGATAAAATTTTCACAGAATATTCAGTGAGCTAAGTGATCAACACATTTATTCACATCTATTCATGTATCTTGTGCACTACATAATTTTAACATCAAGTGATATCAAAATTTCACAAGAAACAAGTTAGGAGAAAATACAAATATAAGTAGCAGAGATTAACCAATAAATTTGACGACTGTATTACCGACTTTTAAACTAAAATTATGAAATTCATATTTAGTAAAACTATTAGCTCAGAAGCATATTTTAATCCAATATTGACATGAGAGCTTAACCTCACAAAAACAGTTCACCAAGCCTCCAGCAAGTTCTCTCTGTTCCAACATGAAAATCATTTACTCTCCTTGTTAATAAAGAAACTACTAGTTCCAATAATTCAGCTACTAATCAGATATTTGGATTTATCAGCTTACAAGCTATCCCAGCTATACAAATTTTGAAGAAATGATGGTCAATGAGATGACTAAGCGAACCCCGATTAATAAAGGTTCACACTTACGACCAAAATACTCTGACAGAATCAGGCAAATGCGGTGAAAAATGTTTTTTTTTTTCGGTTTTTTTTTTGGGGGGGGGGGGGAGGGGGGGATACACTGCTAATGCTACAATGTGAAGTAACCGCAATGAGAAATAGTTCAGTCACTATCTAGACAGAGCATTACTCTGACACAGGTAAATAAATGTGAAAATAGAAGAGGGAAGAAAAAAAATCCCCTTGCTAAAATGCTAATGTTACAATCTGAACAAACCGCAGAGCTTGCTCATCTCAGAACTGAGTTCTAATTCTAAGTTTTTTTTTTTACATGCCAGTGACAATTACCAAGGTCACTGCTTCTCAGTTCGGAGAAAGACGAAAAAATCACCATAATTAAATGGAAGTTACAATTCTCAACGTCAAATCGGGATCAATTAGCTTCTGACAACAGGAAACTGCATGTTGAGTATATAGAAGCTGCAGCTGCATTCACAGCTAACTCTTTCTCTGAGCTATCTGTTGGCAATGTTCTGTAAAAATATAAAATACCTATTATCATATTCGTGCGAACTACTATACATGAATAAGTTTAGTTTTTTTTTTTTTTTCCCGGATGAGAATATGCTTGCTGCTATTACAAGAAAACACTCGTAAAGAAACTAGTTACAAATAAGTTCTGGCTTAGAAATCCATGGAAAAAGTTTTTCAGGTCCAAGGTTAAGATGACCGTCCAAGTCAAGGCACTGACATAGCGAATTTCGCGCTCTCCAAAATTTCAAAATCAATCATCACAATTTCGTGCTTGAAAAACAAAATTACAATGGATGGTCACCAAGCAACAAATAGATTAATAATTACTATGTACCAAGAGGCAGAAACTAGAAACAGTAGACTCGCTAGATTAGGCTTCACTTTCAACGAATACTAAACTGAAAAATTACACCAAAGAAGATCACAACAAAAAGCAAGAAGTTCAGTAGACACAAACCACTGAGATTAGATCCAAGCTGCCAGTCAGTGACTAGCTGAGCACGAGATAAAAAATTTAGTGCATTTGAGAAACGTGAGAGACCTAATCCACGTCTATGAAATATGATTGTGCTCATTTTTATATATACCAGCAATCAAATTCAGAATCCTGAGGTTCAGCCGTCTAGAGCTCACCACGGAGAACTAGAACCGGATTTATCAGTAAATCCCCACTCATTCAAGTCACCAAGACCTTAAAAAATTATCCTCAAACTTTCAGTTTTGTGCAATATAACCCCATCCATTCACATTTCTCCACAAAACTTTAATGGCATTGACTCGCTTAGTAGAAAGATCACTAAAATGCCATTTGGGTACTGTAATTTATCTTATAACATCGAAAGTTGATCAAAGACATTCCAGACCTTCAATTTTGTACAACCTATAATTTTGATGAAGTGAACAAGAGTTTCTAGGGATTTACAAAAAGAATATTAATAAATGAGGTGGGTTGAACAAAATTAAAATTAAATTAAAAATTATTAAATTTGTAAAATCCTTGGTTAGCCATGCTTTGGATGGATGGAGAGAAAAATAGAGAGAAGGGAAAACTAGGAAGGAAAAACCCTAAAAATAGTTTAAAAAAATTACCATTTTTAGAAATTTCCCGTCCTAGTTTTTTTTTTTTTTTTTCCCTTTCCGTATTTTCTTCCCACTTTTCCTTCCATCCAAACCAAGCCTAAAGTTAAGCCACAACTGAACTCCTAAGTTGGACTTTTGATGTACTGGAAAATTTGGACTTTTGATCTCTACCTGTATTCCATCGCATTCTTATCATGTGAATGCCCAAATAACCAAATCAGATTTTTTGGGTTTTCTTAAGAAGGCTCTTTAATTCCAGTTTTCTCTTTTCTCCAATTTCCAAAAAAAAAAAAAACAATAAAAGAAAAAATGAAACCCTTGTTATGCCTATTATCAGATGAATTGTGCTTTAATTTGTATGTTTCGATCTATCCTAACCCAGAGTTTTCAAAATATCATCAATAGATTATGGTTTTTAGTTCTATCATATACTGATGCTATAAAATATGCCAAAAGACAAAAGAAGCATACTTTAAAATTTTAAATTGTGCAAATCCAATTGTAAGTCCATAACATCAATAGTTAATAATTGGTGAAAAAACTTAAAGTACAACCTTTACATTCGTACTATTAATTCTCCAATAAAATAAGCTTTTTAAAACTGCAGATCACATGATTATGTAATTTTTGTGTAGGATTTTTACAGCTAAACATTCCATGATTTGGTATGAAACTTGCATACATATGTACAGGTTTGAACATTAAACACCAGGTAATTCCATCCTTGAAAAAAAAAAAAAAATTACACATGTCATAAGTTTATCAAAGAACATAAGAACAACAACAACAACAACAAGCCTTGTCCTATTAGGTGGGATAAGTTACATGGAACATAAGAATAAATACAACATATATATATATATATATCTCTAAATTTAGCTTATAGTTAATACCAGCCAAGTAAAAGATATACCTGGAGTCATATTCTACAGTCCCTAGCATTTGCAAACCATAAGCTGAGTTCCAATTTACATGTTGGAGACCCTGGTCACATAGCAATCGCTTTTCTTTTACTTGATTTAACCAACTTTCCTGAAATTATGAAACAGAAATAGTGCAGACTTCGATTAAGAAAAGCAAACAAAGGCCTTACTGTGTAATCGTATTATACATTACTGAAGCAGGGGCCAAAAAATAAAATAAAATAAAACTCATTATCCTCCTAAGAATATTATTTCACCAGCCACATATCTAGAACCATCATTATTGATAAACTGAGTTATTACATTTCAAACCCCTGGATGACTTCTTCCCATGAAGTTAAAGCATTAGCCCAAAAAAGTGTGCGAAAAGGAAAGATTATCTATCTTTCGTGCACTTACAAGTTGCTTTTCTTCTTCAGCAAGTGCTTCATCCATCATATCAAACAAGGCAGTCCATCTTGTCCGATGCATTTCTGCAATTTTATTATACGGGAGTCCAGCAGTGGCTTCCATAACAGAAGAATCATTTTCTTGGGTATTTGAAAATTCCTTTGACATAAGGTAAGGTAATTCAGTATTAATAACAGCTCGAACTCTCCTCCTACTGCGACGCAAAGCTGAAGCAGGAAAAAATATGATACTGAACGTAAGCAATTGCACTGCCCACTACCTGACAAAATAAAATAAAAATGGAATTACCCAAGAGGCGCCCTTTGATGTCTTGATGAAGGAGCTCCAACCATTGAGATGCAACAGTAGCAGCTGAAGAAACAAACAGAAGCATCCTTATAAGCGAAGCCTTTTTTTCAGTTGCCTAGTCTTAGAAACACTATTGACAAGGAGAATTGTGTAGATTAAAAGCTCTGCAGAATGCATGATGATCTGAGAAGCAAATTCTAAAGCAAAATTTTTTTCCCCACATAGAGTTGATTGCTAACTTTCAAAAAACTAAATTTTCCCTCTTTCATCTCTCCCGCCGGAATGTCTGAACCAAAAAAGCATAAGGAGAGTGGATAAATATAAATCTTGAAATAACAACAACAATAATAATAAGTCATGAGAATGAGGAAAGTGATTACTAGCCTTTCAGGGAAAGAGACGAAACGCTAGTGAAGTTTGATGATTCCTCATTTGACAAAGAGCTAGAACTCACAGATGCCTTGGTTAAAGAGGACAACTTCAGACCTAAAATGTCATCTTCGGCAACATGGGTGAATTGTGATCCACAACTTTTAAACCTTTCTCCCTCCTCCATGCATGGGTCATTTTCCCGAACCTTACCCTCCAAAGTCCAAGAATCATCCATTGCCATAGGATGCTTTTTGGCTTTCCTATTACCAGCAGAATTGTGAAGGATCCCTTCTTCTCGATGAAAGATATGTTGATGCTTTCCTGCTTCTGTTACACATTCCAAATCCCTTTTGCTAACTTCTGTACTTTCACCCGTAAAATGTGTCGCTTGCTTGCATCCGACCTTGGCATTTTCATGCTTTTCAGAGACAATAGCCTCTATAATCGAATGAACCTGTTTTTTATTTCTTACGTGATTAATAATCCCTGGGTTTAATTCATTCAGCAGTCCACTTGGAGCAGCAATCTTTGAGAACCTGTCAACTTGCTCTTTTTTTGCAAGCTCTAACTTTAGCTTGAGGATATCATTTTTACCTTTTCTACCTCGTTTGTTTGGCATCGGGATACCTCCATGAGAAGATGAAAGAAAACCATTTCGCTTCATCTCCCTCCAAATTCTCATAGGATCTTTTTCTTTTATAGGCCCTGTACAGCTACCACTCTCAGAAATATCGTTTGACTTAAATTGATCGTGTTCTTTGTAAGCCTGTGCCTCGCCCAGATTTATACAGCTTGTAACATCTTCTGCATTAAGATCGGCGTCAGTTACTTTAGAGTTTACAAAAGTAGTAAGGGCCCCCCTATCGTGCTTCCCAGGAAAGGATACTTTGGCAGGATTCTTGCCACATTCCCCACTTCTATCACGGGATAAAATTCTGGCACAGATAGCTTCGGAATCAAGATCAAGTGATTTGGGGACAGGATTAACCTCCACCGAGTATGTGCTCGTTCCAATTTTTTCCGCTCGAGAAGCATGGTGTTCCAGAGGTACAGGGACCTCGGTCATTTGGGAAACATCATTTTCACCCGATGGTAATGGAAAATTATGTTCTTTGTCCCCAAACATCATTTTCTGTAGCACAAGCAGAATAAATTAAATTCGACCTCAGACTAGTATACACCCAGTATGATTCATGCAAGTAATTTTGTTCACGGTTAAGCGGGAAAGCAAATTTATTGTGAATGAGTTAGAACTTTGAATACAAAGGCAATCAACCAAACTCGCATGCTACTTGATCTCGGCAAGGCCCTGCCACTAGAGCTGGGAAATTACAGGCTTGGGCCTAAAATAAAAGGCCTTGTTTGCCTATTGAGACACGGGCTCACAGGACAGGCCTGCGGACTTCAAACCCTTTTACCTGATTTCACTTTGTTCCATTCAAATTTTTCTTATCAAAATAAATGCTTCATTCCACCAATTCAAATTCTCAAAAGTCAAAACACAGTCAGATCAAAACTAACAACAGCCAACTCAAAATATTAAGAGGAACCAATAAGAAATTGCTATCTGCTACCAGAGCGAGAGCTCAAAGCTGCGAGGGAGACGCTGGGAGATTTGGGAGACGTTGTCATTCGACGCTTCAACTTCGAGCTTAGCCTTTTCAGACCAGAATTAGATGCTGCTGCCGTAGCCGTGGTTCTGGAATTCTGGTTCGGTTCAAGGCTTAGAGTATGACACAAGGAGGACTTCGGAGAGGGAGACGGAGTCGCGGGCGGTCGAGCAGTGCCGCGGACGGTGAAGACTCAAGAGGAATGACGAGACAAGCACCGAGCAGTCTCACTCTCACACGAGGGAGATAAATCGCAGAAGGCAGAAATGCAAAATCGGGGGCCTGGAGCGAGAGAGACACCCAGATCTGAGACTAAGCCTCGCGCGGACTGAGCGACTGGACTCTGATCTGAGAGTGAGGTGAGAGGTCGAGACCGTGAAGTGAGTCAGGTGAGGACTGATTTTGAGGTCTGAGGAAGACGAACACGGGAGGAGGAGGCGAGGAGCAGAAATCGAAGATAAAGAATAGAGGATTAGGGTTTGCGAGTTGCGACTCTGTGATGGAGAATGGAGTGGATACTGGAGTAGAGTCCACTTCTGGTTAGGGTCCGTGCGGGGTGCGTGAAAAATAACTACCGAGTGCCACAGAAGGATTCAAATTTCTGTCCCGTGAAATGGAAAAATCAATTTAAAGACCCAAGGGACTTTGGTGTAAATAAGTTTTATTGCCTAATTACTAAATTGCCCTCTTAATCTTCTTTCCTCCCTCTTCCAATATTCCAAAGGTGGATATACCAGTCTGAAACTGTAACTGTAAAATGAGAAGAGTGTTGTGGATGACAATGATGATTCGGGAAGGGATGACAACGGAAGCCTCTTTGATTCCCCCGAGAGGTTTTAGGATGTTCTTAACTACTAGAACTCTCAAGGAATGGCACAATCCTGCGACATCAAAGTAGCTCTTCATCTTCCTTGTTCCTTCCTTCAAATTCTGCAAATTTGAAAACTCCTTAGAAACATAGAACATAAACCAAAGCTGAATCAAAGGCCTAGAGAGGAGAGAAATGTTTGTGAGTTAGGAGAAAAAACATGAGAGAGAGAGAGAGAGAGAAAACGTTGTCTTTCGTCAAACGCCATCTATCAAAGCTTTAAACTTCTTCCTCGCCCTTGCCGAATGATGATCACGAATCTCCTCCAATTTGTCAAAGCTTTTGCCATTGAAGCTTCTCCCTCACATACCCTATAGGCATGTGATACATTAACTGACAAACTAAGAGATTTGAGGCTTTAGGCATCCTATAGAGGACAAGACACTAGCTCAAACTTAGAGATTGTGTGATGAATGGTGGGAAAGATGATGAATTTGATAACTGAGTGCGAAATGTGTTTTACAAGGGAGAGAGAAAATTCAGAGCGCAATATAGTAATTAAACAGTAAAACTTATTTACACTGAAATTTCTCAAGACTTCAAAGTGATTTTGTTAATTCATGGGACCTTTAAGCAATTAAAATCTTCAGTGGAACTCCATAGTATTTCTTCCTAAATTTTACATGTATAGTTGTATTTAATATTCATCTGGATGATAATATAAAACATCTTTTAAAAATCTTATCAAGTCCAAAAATATAAAATATTAAATAACTTTTATATTTATTTTTTTAATTATACCCTTAGTTCATTTATTATTGTTATTGAAAAAATTATGCATTAAAATTTTAATGATTATTATCAAGGTTCTTAAAGAAAACATTTAATAAAAATACATATAAAAAGATGGACTAGGAGCCTTTAATGTACCCTTCTCTAATGCCCGTTGTAATGTCCCAACTTCTCAATTTTATTTTTTATTTTTTTTAAAATTAACTTCTACATAAAATAAGAGACATTTGGATATCTTGATGTCTTAAAATAGTAAAAATTTATATTTTTTATAATTTTTTAAAGAAAAATATTACAAATACACCCTTTTATTTTTAAAAAATATAAAAAATATAAATCTTCACTATTTTAGAATATCAAGATATTCAAATGTCTCTTATTTTATATAAAAGTCAATGATCCAAAGAAAAATAAAAAACAAAATTGAGATATTGGAGCATTAGAGAATGATACATTAAAAGTCCCTAGCCCATAAAAAGATATAAATATTTTTATAAATTTAAGATTTTGACTAACGTTATTATTCACAAACTATGAATTAGTTAATTGTGATTTATATTATAATTTGAAGGAGTAAATTTGGTTGGCATGCATGTTTTTTGAAAAGAGTTTCATAAATTAAAACAAAAATATTAAAATAAAACAACGATGATATCCAAGTCAACCTCCTCAAAATAGCTGTAATATTTGCTTGTTTTTGTTAAAATGAGTTGTAAATAATGGCAGTAGCAAGGCTTAGAAGGCAAATAGACAAAAATTCGCGAAAGTCAAATTTAAGTGCAAATGTTGCAAATATGAAATAAATAAAGAAACAACAATATGGTGTGATAGGTCAGGCCGAGCGCTCAAGCTGCGTGATTAATATTATACCTTGTGTTTGAAGCCCCATGTCTAGCTTCGGTTGGATGTACGATACTGTATTATTGTTTGATGCATGGCTGCGTGTGGGCGTTTTACTAGCGTTTTGGATCAAAATTAAAATGAGGTTGAGACAGGACCAGTGAGACTTCTTTATCTGCTGGCATAGCAATCAACATCTAGAGCTATTGGATTTGGTTCAGGATATCGCGTGTAAGGTCCATCTTTACATTAACAAGATACATCATACAATACTTTACCACAGTAATTAACATTAGATAAATTTTTATGTTAAATTACCATAACATGAAAGGTTAACATTTAAAATTAAAAGAACAGTTTATTTTTAAATTTCTCGCCCTACATCGGTTATTCCCTCTGGCCTTTGCTCCTTTTTCTTTTTTCTCCTGCTTAGCTTTTAATTATCCTTGTCTTTTAATCTCACCCCACCTTTCTCTCTTCAGATTCAATTTGAAATCGAAATAATTATCATTCTCTTATTTTAATTGTAATAAAAAATTAAAGAATTAAAAGTGTATTTTAATTTTTATACTTTTCATTGCAACTCTCATATTTGTTTATTTTTTTTAATTTTAATTTCATTCTTAACCTTTTTTTAATCATGAGTCCCACAATTATCTTTTTAATTATAGGCCTCACATTCTTACAATTTTCTAAAAAAATTTCCATCTTTACAAAAGTACAAAAAACTAAGCAATTTTAAAAATATTAATGTTCAAAAAATTGTTGTTCAACAGTAAAACCCTCCTATCCAACCACTTATTTAGGACACATAGTTAAATTATTAGTTTTGTCTAAAAAAGATTAAAAATTAATTTACACTTATTAAATGCATCATATTCAAAAGATAATTTCTTTCTTATATTTAACTTTTACCTATATTCATAAATATATTAAAAATAAAAATTGAAAAAAAAATATATAACTGATGATCCAATTTCTATGCAAAAAATGTATTTTTGAAATAGATAATCAATTACTCCGCATAGTTAAAAATATAAAGAATAATTTATTATTATTTTAAGATGCGGTATTCACTCAGAAGTTAAAATTTGAATGGTAAAACATTTTTTTAAAAATTTTTATTTAACTCTGTTTTTTTTTCTAACATTTTTTATCATTTTTGCATATCAATATTTACATTTTGACTAAATTATATGTTTAGTCATTTAAATTTATACAAAATTTTATTTTGATTATATAATTTTTAAAAATATTTTTTTAGCCTTTTAATTCTAATATCGTTAATTTTATTACAAAAATTTTTTACATTTAACTTTTCCATATAATCTTTAATATTTTTTACAAATATAGGAAAAGTTATATAAAGAGAAATTATTTATTAAATATGATGCATTCAACAAGGGTAAAGCGATTATTTTTAGACAAAAAAAATGTATTCCAAAATGGGATCATTATTCAGCCGACAATGAGCGTTTTCAATTCTTGTTGCTCTATTGGTTTACTCCTTTGGGTTTTTGGATGGAAATCCATTCTCTGCAAATTCCGCCTACGGTAGCCATGATATGATGGAACTGGCATAAGTTTCAAAACTACTCTATTCATGTTCACGGTCAAACAGTTCTATCATGATAATTTTAAAAAAATGAGATTTGGAGAGATGTTAGATTGACAGACCATCTGGAATTTTATCCTTATTTGCTTTTTCGTGGCCATGGGGTTTTGCGTGTTTTGCTGAACTTATGGTTCAGTTATGCTTCATTTTCAGTAGATAACCGGTTGTAATGAACTCAAGAATTTATCAGATTATAAAAAAACTACTAGCCTGTTGTTTAATAGAAATTCCAAGCCTAAATTCACTATTTCAATCCGATTAAGTGAAAATTACAGAATATAAAATGATACAAAGAAGAAATTAGATAGAAGGAAAAGCCACAGCGTTGCAGATATGAAGAAACTTCAGAGTCACAACGACAATGGCCAGAGCGTAGAAGAGGCGACCCAGAGAGGAAAGACTTCACAAAATTCTTCATACCTCAAAACCCTTTTTCCATCTCAGGTGATCACTTTTGACTATATTTATACTAATTTTTTAGAGGTTTTATCACTCATTGACGACAACTGCTGCAATTCTATCCCATCTTTGTCATTGTCAAGAACATCAAAGAACCAGTAGTGAGAAATTGGATGATTACTTTTAACTATACTTTTGAAAAAGTCTACAAATGCACTAACGTTCTTGCTCACAAGGCTTTTTATAAAGATTTTGATATTTTTATCTTTACCAATCCGTCCCTAATTGTATAAGCTTTATGACTTTAAATATGACTAGACATTAGTTTTTTTGCATAGTTAACCCGTGGCCTTGTATTAAAAAAAATAACTTTTTTTCTATCTATATTTATCCTCATTTTTTCACTTCTTTCTTTAACCTACCTGTGTTTTTCTAAGCTCATTATATGTAGCAGACCCATTAGTCTCTTTTTCATGGTCCAAATCCTTATTAATATTAAGCCTATCCATTTGGTGGAGGGGAGGGAAAAAATTTTAAAATTTTTCTTCCAAAAACTCCCACCCATATTAGGGGGATCTCCCCCTCACCTCACCTCCCTTCCCTTCCATCCTCTTCATTTTCTTCTCCTTTCCTACAACCAAACATAACCTTATAGTAAGATTATTCCCTGAATTTAATTGACGTTTATTTCCGCTACAGATCATCGAGGGAGAAGCTGAATAACTTCGTAATCTCAATCTTAACTCTCGTATCCTTGAGGTGATTTAAATGCTTGCCCTTCCTGATCCCTTTTGTTCTTTCCTTGCACCTTTTTTTCTTAAAAAAAAAAAAAAACTAATGAATACTGGGGCTTTTGGCTTGAGGATGACAGTGTTATGAAATAATCGAAAGAAAGAGGCTACTGGCAGTCTTGAATATTTTTATCACCAAGAGCGCTAACAAGAAATTTTAATATGAATATTGAGTGTTTTTTCGGTTCAGGCCATGTGTTGAATTGTTAACATCACCTTGGAGGAGTCCATTGTTGAACAGATTAATGGAAGGCTGCCATGAGTCCTCGTTTCTCCAATTATACAGTTAGCTATCAATCTGCATAACTTTGTTTATAATTTTTGACCATCTAATACACTTTTAATCACATGCTTAGACATGTACTGTGATTTGAGATTCTAAGATCTTGGTTTTGTTGCACAGATTGGACAATTTAAGCGCCTTCTAGGGGTCACACAAACACCTACAAAGGAATTAAGAAGTACTCCTGTCAAAACTCGTCCAAAAGCACTAAAATTGCCATATAAGTTTGATGCAAGAACAGCTAGGAAGTTGGAAGCAGTGTAGCACAGTTGGAGGAATTCTAGGTTACCTACTTGCTTCTCCTTGGTTTCTCTGACTGATTAATTCATATGCAATAAGTTGCTGACACTTCTTCTTTGATGAACACATGGAATTGTTAAACAATCCACTAGGTAAAGATCAGGTAAGTATCTACTTTTCTCGTGGTAACCGGTTTTTCATGAATCAAAGGTTAAAATATTCTGGACAGATTAGATGCTGATCATTCAGGATCACTGCGGTTCTTGCTGGGCATTTGTCACTGTTGAATCATTATCAGACCGTTTCTTGCTGGGCATCGTAACTTACGCTTATCACAGAAATAACATTAAGCTTTAATTTGGTTATTTTGTGTGTGTGTGTGTGTGTGGGTGTACGATTGCCCACAAATCTGTAATATCGTCTCTGTCCATGGTTCCTAGATTAGGAGCTTGAAAGGAAAATTGATAACCTACATGCTCATTTGGCAGAATGTATCACTCTCTAATAATGACCTTCTCTCGTGCTATGGATTTTTGTGTGGATGTGGCTGTGATGGAGGTTATCCCCTCGATGCATGGCAATACCTTATTCGCCAGGGCGCTGCCACTGAAGAGGTAACAAGCCTTCATTTAACCTTGATAGTTCCTCTCTGAGTGAATATATATATATATATATATATAGATAACATATATAAATAAATCTGGATCATATTGTTATTGCTAAATTAGTGGGTACTTTTTTAATCTTTCTTAAATTATGTGCTACCCTTCACGACTCACATCCCGAGTAAATGAGATGCGGTTCTCTTGTTTGTATTAAAATTCTATGAATGGAAATACGAGGATCCGTCTCATTTCGATCTTTTCTATTGCTGATGTTAATGTTTTATAGAAGACTTTTCTTTCCAACTTGGCCTTACATTCCTGATTTTGCACCCTCCTACAATCTGAAATGTTTTAAGCTTGGCAGTGTGACCCGTACTTTGATCAGATTGGTTGTTCTCGCCCTGGTTCTGGCTTATGAGCCTGGATATCCATCACCCATGTGTGTGAGAAAGTGCGTCAATGGCAACCAGCTTTGAAGCCAGTCAAAGCACTGAAGTGCTAATGTATATAGGGTCAACTCTGATCCCTATGATATCCTGGCAGAAGTTTATAAGTATTGGCCGGTTGAGGTCTCTTTAACAGTTTAAGTGAAAGCTCAACGAGGCTTTTATATTTGATTGTGCTGCAACTTATATGAACAAAACGTAGTCAGGATCATTTATTTTTCAAAGTACTAGCTCATTTTATATTTTTATGATTATTGTGAGGTTAAGATAAATGCATTTTGAGAAATTACGCATGCTATATCCAGAAAGAATAGTGAGGATGCTTTTTCACTATAAGAAAGAAATTTGGCTTAGAGGGCAGCTATTTAGCTTCAATAGAATCAAAATGAGAAAGGGTTGAGGTTTGGAGAAAGCACACAATAAGAATATCATATTTTATTGTGTCTTCCATGACAAAAGTAGTCACATCAATCCTTGCAAATGAAGAATCTGTCGGGTGCAGCTGAAGAAGAAAACTGGGAAAATTACATTTTGGATTTAGAGGAAGCATTCTTCAGGTTCACGCTAGTGATTTAGAGGCCCTTCGCGGCTTGATTACTGTCAAAGCAACATGAAGAATTTTATTTCTCTCCTTTTTGAAATTTAATTATACTCAGATATATTCATTTATTTTTATATAGATTAAACTGTTAACATTACAATATAATTTAATTTAAATTGCTAGTATCAATAAGCATATATGTGAGTTAACTAATTATGTAAATTTTAATGAGTCACTATTAAATTCAATACTATTATATATAATATTAGTTGTTGAATAGAATTTAATAAATTTAATAATATTGTATGTAGCTTTTTCAATATTGACATTATAAAAGATAATGTCCTTTATTGTAATTTATACATTCAAAATTAATTTTGATTAAAAACATCCAAACATCTTTAATTTTATCAAAATAAATTTTATAAAATATTATCCAAACATAATTGTGTTATGACATGATCAATTATAATCAAAATTAATTATATTAATTCATTATTTCATAATCAATTATATTCAATTGAAATTCAAACACACTCATTTTTTATTTGAGTCTATTTTGAAAAATTGTTCATTCCCTTCCATTCTCTTCACGTATTTTTTATATTCATTTTGTTTTTTGTTTTTTATAAAAAAGAGGGCAAAGCCCATATACAGCAAAATTAATCAAAGTTTGGGCATTTAAAACCCATATAATCTTAGAGCACCCAAGTGTTTCAAAAATAAAGGAACTAAAGCAAAAAGCAAAGAGTTGGAAATACCATTTTTCGCCAAGCAATAAGCCACCATATTTTGCTTGTGTGGAACAAGATTAATTTTGACATTCTAGCTCTTCATTTTATTCTTTTGATTGATTCCTTCCATTTGGTTGGGTTCTTGTCCTTTTTTGTTTTTCTTTTGCCTCACAAATTTTCTTCACTTTGCTTCTTTTTGCTTCATTGTCACTTGGGCTGGCCCTTTAAACTTGCAAATACATGGATGGTGCGGACCTTGCTGTCTTTGAGGATAGCATAGCAAAGATAGATGTTCACCAAAACAAAAAAAACAGCAAAAAATGTGCACATAGAAGCTTGCTGCTACTTAGCTTTTCTTACTCCATGGACCGATGTCCATGTTTGATGTTCAACTACTTGGCTAATGTAAGTTAGCCTAAGCTACTTACCACTTATTATGTCTAAATGAGGAGGCATATCACATGATTCTAGTTCAAATCTCATTAATAACTGCCCTCCTATCTAAATGAGGAGGCATATCACATGATTCTAGTTCAAATCTCATTAATAACTGCCCTCTTAACAAAACCCTTACGCATCATGCATATAGAATTTCCAAACAAGATACAATTGCTAATAATTAACCATGTTTTTACTATAATCATAATTTCATATTGAATGTAATTATATACAATTTTTCATCCCACTAATAATACATTTTTTCCAAGCAATAATTATATATTTTTCCAAGCATATGCATACTATACTTTCAAACAATGCAAATCCTAACAATTTAATTATACTTCTGAACAATAATTCGGTTCTTGATGAACAATATACGTATATATATTTTTCAACAACAAATTATTGTACAAAAATTACATAATCAGCTGCACCACACATACCATGACATAATGTTATGTTACCATGACTTGATAGCAAACTTTAGCTTGCAAGTGTGCCCTCACCTCCAATAATACTAACACCTCAATATACAATGTGTGTCTGTATTACCAGATATAATTAATATTTGTGACAAAAAATTGATCACACCCTAGTCCTAAAATTAGGTTAATTTCATCAATCCAATACCTTTCCTTACATTTGAATTTTCAACTCAATCATTCATATCGTGAATCCACTTTCAATACATTCACTTAACCTTTAATTACCATAATTAATCCTTTGGAAATCTTAAATTTCTCATTAATTAAATCTCAAAAATCTAGAGTTAGATCCCATCCTCTCATTGTTCCAAAACATTTGTAAACTCAAATAAACTTTTAATCACTCCAAAGTCACCTTTAAGATTTGAATCTAACAAAATCTTAACCATGACATTCTAGGATTTTGCCTATAACCATCAAATTCGAATTTCAATCCCCAACTAATATTCTAGAGCATGTGTTACACTCTCATTAACCTCAACGACCATTTTCCTTCTTGAAAAATTCAGATTTCCCACTCCCTTAGGAAACCCCAAATGAGAAACTTTCCAAAATCAAACAAAAAGCTAAGTGGAATAGCAGAAGAGGGAGCTAGAAACTTACATCAAGTAATTTCTAGACTTGAAACCACTGGATCTTTGTGCCTTAGCAGAGCAGTGTTGTTTCTCTCGCTCAAACTAATTTGATTTCTAGACAAAGAATTGTTATAGACACATTTGCTTGTATGTGGTCGAGCCTTCACGTTGTATGTCAGCGTGCGGTTGTTGCCACTTAAGGCACTCTCACCTTCTCTATTGGCATCTGCAAGTGAAGAACCCTTGTTCAGTTCATGTCTATGTGCGACCATCAATAGGGTTGGTAAGTCTCAGTCAAACCCAAATTCTGTTGGGCCCAGCTCAGCCTAAAATCTATTTTAGATTCCCAAACAACCCTCATACAAGTTCTTAAACTCAATTACACCATAATTAAATATCTAAATAACTTATAAATCTCAATAAAATATAATTTCACAAATAAATCTTCAATCACACACATATTTATCTCGATTGATTTTTTAATTTAAAATTAGGATGTTATAATATCAAAGTAAAATTCAGCGTGGATTTAAACAAATGGATAACGAGGGAAAAAAGGCTAAGCATGTAAGGATGGTGACAGGCAGGGAAGGACAATTCACGAGGAAGGGAAAAGCAATAAGGAAGTAGGAAGAAGTGGGAATTTCAACCTAGGCGGCTGTGAATTAAAATTTAACATCGCGCGCGCGATTTAGCCTACCCTACGACCATCCTGTTGGCTTGATCTGAAATGGAATTCCAATAAAAAGATGATTCTCAAGCCTGAATCGTGAAGAAAGGAACCAAGACAAGACATTTGAAAGGCCTGCCACGGAGATACATATCTCTAGCACGGCACTTGGATCTTGCTTTTACACATGTGCAAGGAATCTTCATGCACATTCTGGTCATTCTCTAAATATAAAAAAAGTTTAACAACTAGCATAGTGAAAAAAAAAAAAGACAATCTTAATAAATGCCTGATATTGAAAGGTCTGGACTACAATATTATTGTAATTAATCATTCATTTTTTCTTAATTTAATAATATTATCATTTTATGAAGAACAATGAAAAAAATGTCATAAATGTCTCTTGATTTTTTTGTTTATTAAAAATAAAAAATCATACAAAAATTTCACTCATATTTAAAAATAAAGAGTAATTTAATAGAAAAATATAACTTCTAATCTTTGCAACTTGTTTACGTTTTGCTATTCTTACACTTTTTTTAATATTCTAGATTTTTATATTTTTTTTTATTGTTTTAAATTCCTACACTTTATTGATAAAAGGATCTAAAATAATAAAAAATAAAAATTTAAAAATTTAAAATATTAACAAAATATAAGAATAAAAAACAAAACACGAGCAAAATATATAAATTAAAAATTATATTGTTCCCAAATTAATTAATAGCGTGGGGTTGGGCAGTCGGCGTTCTACCATCCAATACCGCGTTTTGCTAAAACTAAAATCCCGGACACGTGTTAAAAACTTGGAAGACAAAGTAAGAAACTACTGCAAAATTTTATTTAAAAAAAAATTGGAGAGAATGGAAGGGGGACAACACCATCAAACTTTCCAGAGGGCAGCAAATCGTCCCCACAATTTTCATTGCACCCCACCCCACAACACACACGAGACAAAGTTTTTTTAAAAAATGCAACTAAATTGCCTGGCTTGCATGCACTCCAAGTGCTTTTAAAGCCCAAGTCTTAATAGTATCAATGCTAGTTCCATCAGATTGGTCTGGGAGGACGAGAACCAACAACCATTTTCATGTTTTATTCCTTTTAAATTCATGTTTTATTCCTTTTAAAGCAATCATTCATGTTCGTGAGCATTATTTGCATACAAATTTCATCTTCAACAAGTATAATTTTTTTTATAAGTATAATTTATTTAAAGCACTGCCAGATCATCAGGATTCGGCTATGGATTACATGGCATGTATTCCTTTTACTAATTGTTTATTAAAGTTAAATAAATAGCCATCCTCAAACAGTCGAAGTGTAGTTTTTAAGTCACACCTTGCCTCATTCCAAGGCTTCCTCAAGGCTGACATACTCAAGAAAGACTCAACTTTCTTTCAACAAACCCCTCCCTTCTCTCAATAATACATATTCTTACAATTGTGAAAAGAAGCAGTGTTACGTCCCAAGTCCAAAGAACTTTGGAAAGGTCTCTACCCATATAAATAAGTGCACTACACACCCTAGTAGATTTTGAGGAGAGAATAATGATTCAAAAACAAAGTGATATCTAAGCTAAAGTTAAATTCACCTAGTTAGTGAGCCTTCCAGTGGGTTACCCATGACATGGGCATCACAAATTAATCGGGAGAGATGTTATGTCTCACATTGGAAGGATTTCAAGGGATCTTGGTCATACAAACCGGTGCACTACACACCCCACTAAGCAAGCCTTTTGAGGAGAGAGTAATAACCCTATAACAATGAACACACTTGAGAAAATTTCATTCAAATTGGCTATAATACTATATCTTCTCTTCTACTAACATTTGCTATGAAGCTGCATGTTCTCATGGGATAATTCCAATCCCATGTTTTTTTTTTTTACTCTATAGATGCACAAGCAAATACAGGTATACTCACGTGTTACTGGGTTATGAAGAATTTACGTCCATCTAAAGAAACCAAGTTTAACTCTCCTGTGAGGCGTAAGCTAGCAGTATTTGCAGACACAAATACATGGCCCCGTTCCCTGTTTTCACGCCATTCTTTCCAAGGGGGGTGGGGCGTATTGCGGCTTATTGGTGGTTTTAGTCACACACGCCCAATTTATTCATCTCGCGCAGATTAGAGTTATATGATAATCCATCAGTCCACAACTAAATACCTCCCTGATCTTTAATCCCAATACGACCAACCACAATGCTTCAAATTCAATATAATTCAAAACGGCTTCAATATTCCAACTCAACGGTAAGACATGATTGCTAATTGATCATAGCCCAAAAACCAAATGACTCTCAGGATAATCAGTACATGGCCAGTACAGTCGTGCATAAAGATCTTTCCTTAAGGTCTGTTTGTGTTGAATGAATAGGGGCGTCAGGATAAATATCAACAACGATGAGTCTTATCCTACCAGGATAACAAGACACCAACAGCATAACATATGCCTCAAGATAGAAAATCCTATTCTATCCTCCTCATTTCCTTAGCACAACATGGGGGACGATTCTCTAGGGCCAAAAATTCTGTATATATCCCATGTGCAATTGGTACCGTACTCCTATTGGATTCCATATAAACAAAATGAATATTCATAAAGCAATCAGAATTCCCAGCATGTTTAGCCTCTTCTACAAGGTAGTAGTAGGATGTGGAAACTGGAAATGCGACTAGTGTTCCACAATGCTTTCCTGGCTAACTCAAGCACCCTGAAGAATAATTGACGCAAATGAAAAGAAACAAGAGAAACCAGGACAGGGTTCTACCAAAAAAAGAAAGAAAGAAACAAGGACAGGGAATCATTATACGATGTATAAAAGCACAAAGGCCCTTCTCTATCACGCACTACGAAATAAAGTTACAAAGAACTCCATCAAAATGTACAATGAAGTCGGCTATCCTTAAAAATCTCATAGCAAAAGAAATATGCTGTTTTAGGTAGCTTGATATAATCAATCCTCACTCCCTCTAGCACTATTATAAAAGAGAGAAAAAGCTACCCAGGTTTTGTAAAAGCCTTTTAAATAAGCCTCCCAAATGCACAAATCCCTCACCAGATTGAAAGATTCTACTCCGTTATCCCCAACATATAAAGAGCATTGTAGCAAACATGTGAAAGCCCTCGCTGCAGACGGGAAGAAAGATAGGCCACAGCCTGAACCGCGTTCCTCTCTTGGCGGAATCAAACAAACATATGCGCAGAAGACTCAAATCAACGTAATAGCAACATAATTTGCATCTCGATTAAATTAATAACCTATTTTTCAAACGATGAAGCGAGATAATGTACAAGAAACGCAGTTCATATGATAATTACCATTCAAGTCGCGCCAATAAAAGTGGACTGGCAGTAAGAAAGGATAAAGAAGGGTAAAAATAAAAAGGAAATTTAAATGCATACACAGTGAAGTAGTTCTACATAGAGGAAACAGAAGGGCTCAACTTCAGCTTCCTTGCTTGCAGATTATCGCAATCCAATCCACAGCCACACTGTGGGCATACGAAGAAGTTATCTAACGGAAAAGAGGCGGAGGTGATGCCGACCGAGAAGCCAAGCTCGTCACCACTCCGAGATACCTCCACGATATTGAGCCAGAACAACAGAACCTTCACGCTAACTCCAGAGAGGTTCGCGAGCCTGTCTTTGGAAATATAACCACTGATGGTTGATTTATAACTAAGCTGGTACGATCCCTCGAGAGAGAAACTGCAGGAACCGTTCAAATAGGCGCGGAATTTACCGGTAGATCTGTCTAATTCGTAACCAACAACTCCTTTTGGGAGAATACCCTCGGGAAAGTGATAGTCGCCGAGGACTTCGTAGGCACTGGGAACCCCATCACCGGTGGCGGTCGATGAAGAAAGCAAAGGCGATAGAAAGAGAAAAGTGGAGACGAAGAGAACGGTGGTGGTAGACATGAGAACTTGAAAGCTTCAATTCCGGTGCGTATTAGGCGTGATGCGATTGATCGAAGATTATTTATTTTGGCGTTGCACGGCAGAAAAGAGGAAGAAAAAGGGTTTGCAACGTCGTGCAACTGCTGGAAGCTGACATCGTTTTGTCCAACGGATGAACCCAAACGTCATCGTTTCCGCAAGGATGATTCTGGTAGACCCCGTGTTGACAGTTTGGTGCTATGTAGTGTTGACAGTTGCACATGGACGCACGTGGCACAGAAAAGACAAAGCAAGGGTTTGAAGTTTGGGCTTGGGAGTTGAGACTTATCTATTTTATATTTTTGAAAAAAATTAATTTTTTACTTTTAAAATTTGATCCCGCCATTATAATTCAATATAATTTAATCTTTAAATTTTTAACTTCATATATAATTTATTTCCTAAATTTTTTATTATTTATAATTTTATCTTTATTACTCAACATTTATTATAAGTTATCAGCACTTAGTCATCCTACCTCGCAAAAAATGTAAAAGAACACTTTCAAGCTTATATGGTTCGGCATCGGACATGAAAGAATGAGCAGGGCATGAAAAGCTAACAGGTGAGTTCAGAAGCTGAAGAGGCTAAGAAGGCGAGGGGCCAAGCATGGAAGCTTAAGAGGCCTTTAGTTCTCTTTTTCTGCAAGCAGTGCTTGGCTATATTGCATTCTCGTCCTCAGTTACTCTGCTTCTAATGGATTGTTAGTGCACGTGGAAGCATTATCATTGCACTACTGAATCTCGCACATCTAAACGATTCAATTTTGATAACGCTGACAACCAAACTTGGTTAATACCACGAGAAAGAGCTCATTATTTAATGGTCTAGTATAGCTAGATGTTTTTTTCCCCCTTGACGAGCACGTAAACGAAGGACAGACACACTAGAAATTCAGGGAATAAGTTGGCTTTCACTGCTATGCCGTTTCCAACTCATTCAACTTGGCTTCAAACCCAGGCACACAACACAGGGATTGTGAGCTCCTGATCTCTCTCTCCGTTTTTATCTCTCAAGTCATCTTATGAATCTAAATACGTGTGTTTGATCTAGCAGCTTCGTCACCCATATGCATTAGATATGTTTGAGCAAATCATCGTTGTCTCCTGAGGAAAGCTAATAGTCGGGTTTCTTGACCACGATGGTAAGCTCTCGCCCAACGTTGATGAACCCGATCATACTTATTGTGGGAAACCATATAAGCAATTTTTTAACAGTGTAATTTATATTTTTTTTTGCCAATGAGGATGAATCAATGTTGACTCGTGATGAATTATATATGAATGATAAAGATAAAATCATAAATGATAAAAAAATTAGGAACTAAGTTATATACAAGTTAAAAGTTTAAAGGTTGAATTGTATTGAGTTATAATTAAGAAACCAAATTTTAAGTTAGTTAGAACTTTAAGGGCCAAAAAAATTAATTTTCCTATAATTTATAAAAATGCTTATTTGAATATCACATATTTTCTCTGGATTTTAATATAAAATAAATTAAATCAATTTCATATTTATTAAGAAAGCTTAGTTATACTCATAAAATTGTTAAAAGTATGTAACTTTTAAATTTTATTTTTTTATAATTAATAGTCATAAAAAATTATTATCTAAAAATTTAAATGACAACAAATAAATTATGGATAAAATTGATAAAAATATACTTTAACCCCACGCTATAAAAAAAATTCAAAATTTAACTTATATCAAAGACAGATAATTAATTATATAATAAGTAATATATAAAAGATACATGTGTATTGATTTAAGTTAATGGGATGCAAAATTGTGGCCAAGCATCTCCAAAACATGGAATCTAGGTGAGCCAATAACCAGTTATATATATATATATATATATATATATAATAAAATGAATTTATAACACCAGGATCACCTGAATTAGCGTAAACGTTATATTATGCATGAATAATAAAAAAAAAATGAAACTGCTTGATTTACTCGTATGCATATTCTCATATATTATAACGTCGATATAACTATAACTAAATTTTGAATTAAATTAAATATTTTAAAGATTATATATATATATATATATATATATATATATTCTTATTCTTATTCTTAAAGTCAGGGACTCTTTTACGAAATCTGCCAAGATATTTACAGCTCATTGATCGTGACTGAATAAACAAAAAATAAAAAATGTGTGCATGCGCGTGTATATCTAATTGTACACGTCTAAAATTCCAGGTGACATAAAGAATATCGAGACTAAAACCAACCAAGAAGAAAATTAAAGCTCATTGTTGATTTTAGCCAAGAAAAACAGACAATCTACAAATTACGAGTAGTTTCAACAGCGATGTGGTCTCTGATATGTGGCTATGCAAATTGGGGAGGATCCCTAATCAAAAGTCAGAGGATGCTATTGTGCGTATCTAATCATCAATTGCGATTACCGAGGGCTTCATCCTCTGAACAATGAGATTCAACACCACCAAACGTGCCTATCTCTATGAAGGTGGAGATACTGAGATGAGAGAGGAACACTATCAAATGTGCAGGCATGTCGATCAAGACTGCTCGTAGTCAGGATAGCTTTCTCAGAATTTTTTCTGAAACCCCTGATAGCTGGAGGGCTTGTGTTCAGCTTGATCAACACTTGTACAGCTACTGTACAAGCTTAGCTTGCCTTTCTCCACTCAAGAAACAGTCCTACTGCCAAGTTACTTTTGTTGCCGATCACTACGCTTGCCACATCAATGCAATCTTGATCACAGGTAAGACTGTTTTGAAATCTATAGCAATCTCAATCAGGTAAGACTGTTTTGAAATCTATAGCAATCTCGATCTTCTCATTCCTGATTCAACGTTTTGGAACTGAATCCAGCCGTGATCAAAGCCCTGAATCCGCCATCTCTGCTTAATTAGCAAGTCCTCTTGTCCGTTCATGTGTAAATATCCCACTAGATGCCTCTTATGTCAGAAGGCAATAGAAATGATTCTTGACGGCCACAGAATTGACGGGAACTTCAGGATGCCAAGCCTCATATGTCGACCTTGGTCATTTCTCAGTTTTGTCCATACAAAAAAGTACATACTCTGCGGTGTACTCAGCTATCATCTCTCTCTGATATGAACCCTTTAACTAACACATCCTTTCTCTCCCCTCGCCCAACATTTTGAACTTTAAATTCATTAAATTTGTTGCCTAACATGGCATTGCCATTTATAATATAAATTTTTAGAGGAGCCATATTTATAATTATAAATGGGCGGTTTTTATTTCTATATAAATTTTATATTATGACATATTAATGCATTGAAGACCGGTTGTTTATAAAGATTGAGTGGAATGTAGCGAGCCTCATCCGTGTGGAGTTATTGATGGAAATCCCCTGTAATAAATTAAGATTTTACTTTTAAAACTAAAATAAACCTCTTAAATTGTTCCTGCATCGATCCAGGACAGGGGAGAGCATTAAATGTTGGTGAAATTAGAGATTGAAGAAATAACTGGGGACTTTGAAACGTGGAGGGTGTGGAGGAAAATAAGTCCTGATAGGGCAGGAAAATAAGACCACGCACGCACCCACAACGGAGACCATGCAAAGAATTTTTGTCAGATGTTTTCGTTAATTAATGCTAGATTCTCTCGTATATATAATTATATATTGAAGCCTTAACTGGTGTTGCGCATAAGTCCGGACATCCAGACATCAATAACCTATAAGCGAGCCATAACTGAGTTGATTTGTTTCCTTCGATAAAACAAGCCTTCCCAATTCCTATAATAATCCATATCTTCTCCCAAGATAACACAGTCCTATCCAAGTGTTTCACTGGCTGTGTGTTGCCTGACAAATGGAAGCCCACACCGATCACGCAGAGGATGTCGACTATGGCATGAAAACGCTTGCCTCCGGCGGTCGCTTTCTCTTCTTGATGCTAATCGTCCTCATCTGCCTTCACCAAGCTTACTCCTCCTTGTGTCGGAGCCGTCATCGTCATGGCGGAGGCCAACGGCGTCTCCCCCTTCATATTTCCTCGACCATCTCAGCCACCGCCCAGAGCAAGGGTCGTCTAGATCCTTCTCTTTTCAAGTTCCTTCCCACATTCACCTACTCGTCCACCATTCACCTTCCACTGAATGATTGTGCCATCTGCTTGTCGGAGTTGCAAGAAGGAGATGAAGTTCGCACCCTCCCAAATTGCAGCCACAGCTTTCACTCTCACTGTATTGATACGTGGTTTCGTTCTCACTCCATCTGCCCAGTGTGTCGATCCCTGGCTGAGCCGTCGCAAACTTTGAAACAAGCCTCTGTTTCCAGGGATAAATTTGTTTGTTGCTTGGATCTTCCTCTAGCGATTAGGTGTCCTAGACAGCCACCGGAGGTGATGAAGAAGACGAGCATAATCATAGAGGAGCCACTAGACGATGCGAGCAATCTGAGGAGGACAAGGCCGTCGGGTGCACGAATCCCCACACCGAAAGAATAGGCTTAACAAGCGCAGTAAACCCAGATTTGCTTGCATCAAAATATAAAACACTTTTTTAAAAAATTAATTTTTTAATTAATTAATTTTTAAGTCATTTATAATTCATTCCCTCAATTATAATTTATAATAATTTAATTTTTTAATTATAATTTAATTTTTTAACTTTTAATTTATTTATAATTTATTTTTTATTTTTTTATTTTTTTAAAAACTATCCTTATCAAACAGGAAGATAAAAAAATATTCATATTTTATTTTAAAATATCATCCTCTTATTCTTTAACGTGAGATCTAAACTAACATAAAAATAAGAGCTAATAAAAATTAAGAGATTGAGTCATAGCAAAATTAAAAGTTGAAGAATTAAGTTACAACAATTCATGAAGATTTAAGAATTAAAAAATTAATTTTTTTCAATACTTTTAATTAAAAAATATTTTATTAATAATCTATATTCCAATATAAAAAAATCATATTGTATGCTACTTTTTTAATATTTTTTATAAATAAGATATTTAACGAAGAACATTTGGAAAAGTTTTGATTTTTATTTTTATTTTAAGAAATAAACTTATAAAATATGTTTAATAAAATTTATAGATACATTTGACTTTTTATCTGGTTTATAAGTTAGGATGGAGACTAGTTTCTAATGTTAAGCAAATACACACTACAGAGTAGACTGGAGGTTGGTTCATTGTTTAAATTGTGATATCATACTTTATATCTATCCTAGTTTTTTTTTTTTTGTGAATGAATGATTGAAATTAATTCTCTATATGTCAGTGTGTTTATTTCGTTAAAATAACACGACAAGACGGGAGATTTATTTTAAAAATTTTAACAAGATTATCAATGTACAGATTAAAGTTTGAGGAGTCATTCTATATGTTGATTAGCAGCTCATTCACTTGGTTAATCGATATTTCAAATACAAAAGCCTTGCGTGAGTCCCTTAAATTCTGACCTTTGCGAGTGCTAGCGGCTCACCCGACGCTGTCTTGATCGTGACGGGGTGGCGATGAGGGCGGGGTTGTGCCTGTGCTGCTAGCAGAGTGAGAGAGGGCATGAGAACGGTGACGAGGATGAAGGCGAAGGGAGCGAGAAGGAGAACAACAGCTGAAAGAGACACGCCGGCCTCTCGCGCTACATCGTTACAGTGCACACACCTACATTTCCTTTCGGAGGGGGTAAAAAAAAAAAAAATCCCCCCAGAAAATTCCTAGATCCGTCACTGTTTTTATCGTGTTGAATACGCAAGAATTGTCTTTTAATTAAAAAATTAAGATTTGGTGACTCCATATATTCCATGCTAAGAGTTAACTAGAAATACCCATGACACTAAAAAGCAGGATGCCTGGTTTTATGAATTAGTGATTTTTCCGGAGCAAAATAATAAATGGTTCAAACTTCATGGATATGTAACATGATTACGATACTACTGCTGCATCCCGGACAAATGGAACATTGAAGCACTTGTATACCCTCCCTCTCTCTCTCTCTCTCTCTCTCACGCAAACAAACACGTTTAATTTGGTATTTTTGGTGCATTATAGTTATATTTTTTAAAAAATAAATGCATTATTTTCTAGACAAAATGAGGTGATAGATGAACCAGATTATAACTTTATAACCACGACAGTGTATTGGCATTGATATCACGTGTTTCGTTATTTTTCTTTGTTCTCGTCTTTGTTTTCAATATTTTTGGCAACTATTTCTGTTCTTTGGTCATTATTTCTGTTTTCCTTTATATCACCTGAAGAGTGCTGGGGTTGGAAAATTGGTCTGGTTATCTTTCTTTTTCTTTTTCCCTGGTAAAAAGAAAAAATAAAAATAATGAGAGGATAAGTCGTCATGGGCACAATGGCTCTGGCCTGCAAGTCCTATTTTTCACAGAAGCCAGAATCTTTCTTTGAAAAGTCAGCCCATATTATTAGTGAAAAGAGGTTCCTCCCTTTCTTTTTTTTTTTTTCCCTCCCTATCCTGATCTTCACCATTTATTTTCATTTCATTTTATTAAATAAATTTATTTTAATTATAAATTTGATGAATGGTAGGGATTGAAAAAAGGAGGAAAAATGAGAGAAAAGAAATGGAGGAACTCCTCTTCCATTATTAGCGCTTAGAACTGCATCTGCATTCTTGTCTTTATTTTTTAAAAAAATAAATTTTGTAAAAATTATTATTCTTTAAAAGATAAATAAAAACAAAACTCAACACAAATGTGTAAAATCTGATAATTTTAAATTAAAATTATTGCCACCATATAAAAAATTCAGAATTACAACTACATAAAATAAACAGTTTTATTTATTAAAAAACATTATCACCAAGTGCCAAGGACAATTGCTAAAAGAGTTGATACTTAACAAGAAGTCTCAACTTCAAAATCAAAGACATGGGATAATGAAATTCACCGAAAAAACATTTTGTTGTCAAACCTATGGATGATTTTTAAAAATAATTTATTCAATTTTTTTAAAAAAATGAGTCAAACCCATAAAGGTTTAATCTAAACACTTTATTCATCATTTTAGATTGTATTAAAACTAAAGTTGATAATTCATACCAAGCATAATGGATTCACTCAAAAAATTCAGTGCCAGCCCCCAAAAATATAAAATTTTTAGTGATTGATTCCATTTAGGCTAGCTTGAATAAATTCAAAAAAATTGGGCCAAGCCTCATTGGATTAGAGCTTAGCTTAAATACCCAAAAAAAAAATCTTTAAAAATATATAAAACATAACAAATATCAATTAATTTTTTAAATTTTATATCATTTTACACTAAAATATTATATATTTGAGTGCGGTACTATAGTTATTTTTTAAAAAAATAAAAATTTTTATATTTTCATATTTTATTATTCATAATCAATAAAATATATCAAAATAATATTTGAAATATATTTTAATATTTATTTTTATATTTCAAGACTCAATTATCTGTTAAAAAAAGTTTTGAGTCCTATACATCATTTGAGTATCTAAAAAATATATTTTATATTTTTATAAAATAAGATAATTAATTTTAAAATAAAAATTAAATTAAAAATAATTTTAAAAATAAATTTCAAACGTCTATAAATTCTCAATTATACTATTAGATAAATATAATGAATAAAATAATATTTTTAAATAATTATTTGGTTATTGTTTAAGTTAGACTTAGTCAAAAATTAATAATAAATTGAAGTGAATATTCCTTGTATGTTGGGGTTAAACAATATAAAAGGTGAAAAAATAATTTAAAAATATAATATTTTATTTATAATTAAATGCAATTATTTTATATAATATAATGATGACTATTTTTTTCATATTCTTAAAAATAAAAAAGTATAGTTTACTTAAAAATTATTAAAAACTTTGAACTACTCAAAATAATGATTTTAAATTTGTAGTCTAACCAAAATTAAATTGAAATTAACTTAATCATAATTAAAATAATTTAATTTAATTAAAATATATAAAATATTTATATATGACTATGATAAGAGCAATATTTAAACAATTAAAATATTAATTTACAAGTAAAAAAATATTTATGAATAAATTACATATAATACGACAACACGATGGCAAAATTACATAAGGATAAAATTGATAAATTATTATTTTTTTACTCTTGTAAACTTAAAATAATATCTCATACTTAATAGGATTATTTAAAAATTATAATTGATTTAAAAAATAAAAATATTTTTAAAAAAATTTTGAATATTCCTATCGACCTGAATAAATTCAAAGTCCGAAAGTGTCAGGGTCAAACTTTATTACATGAGCTTTTTAAGTAAAGCATGACATTTTAACCTGACTTTAAATAAATTTAATTTAAATTAAGCTTGATATGAATAATCTCGCTCCGCCCGAGCTCTAATTAAAATCGAACCTTTGAAAGAACATGGGATGAATCATTAATCATAAATAGGAAAGCTCTGTGGGCCGACCAACTTTTTTTTGGTCCTGATGGGCAGGCAGAAGCAAGCACCGTCCGGCTTTAAGCCCCTAAAAAGCAGCTGCCAAGGCCATCCCATGCCTTCTTGCCGTTAGAGCCACTAGTTTAGGCTAAATCCGATGGCTTTAGGAGCAGGTCAAGGAATTGAAGAAAAATCCTTTACCTTCTTTTTTTATAAGAGAAAAAAAAAAATCCTTTACTTTGAACATATTTACTCAAGCAAACTCGAAAAAAATTAGCCCTATTACCCATTTATTTTATTGTTATTTTCTGCCCAAAAAATAAAAAAGAACCGAGCTCGAAGCGTTGTTCTTCCTTCTTTTTTGCTCCCCCTACCTTCCCTTTTCCAGATCGTTTATATTGTTCTGCTTCAAGCTTCGTTCAGATCATTGTTCTCCTTCAGATATAGAAACTCACTAGTCCTCTTCTTTCTAGTTTCTTCTTCCAAGTACGAACGCATACTCTTCTAGTCTTCTTTCTTCTTCATTTTTCACTCGCCTCTCACATCCTAACAGCCTCACTCTTCTGTTCCTTCAACTCAATTGTTTCACAGGCGGTGATCTTTTAGTTCGCTCGCGGCGGCACCTCTGACTTAGATCGTTTTCTTCAACCTCGGATCGAATTTCAGGGCTAGTCATGACTCACGATACGTGCCTCCTCAGCTTTGTTCGCTTACATCTTTCACCTGAGCAACCATTAGATCCAGTTGCATCATTTTCTTCATTTGCTTTCATCGCCGTACCTCTAGTCTAGTAGACCCCCTTTTCCTTTGCCTTCGTTCTTCTCCATCCCCAGAACACTTGTTTTCCATTTTAATTTTGATTTTTTGATTTTATCTGAAGCTAAGGAAATGTGGTGGCGAATATATATATATATATATATATTTGGCTCATGTGTTTAATCCTCTAAAACGCGCCGTTAAAATATTTTAATATTCTGAAATATTTTATTTTATTTCCTCCTTTCCTTGTTCAAAAAAGGAAAGAAATGGTTTTAAAAAAAAAGTTTTGAAAATTCAGTCGAACTTAATCAAGTCCGAAGGCTAAGAATATTAGAGTTAGACTTGAGTATATAAATTTTTATAAATTTAAATATTTTAAACTCGATTTAAATAAATTTAATATATTTAAATTATTAATCTTATTTATACCTTTCATTTTAGATGTGAAGAAAAGTTGTGAATAAAAAAAATTATAAAAAAATGTTATTAGTTTTTATATTTTGATAGATAAGAGAAAATAGAGAAGTTAGAAAATGAGCAGACATCCTTATATTAAAATATATTATATTTTATATAATTATTTTGGTAAAAAATAAATTGAAAGCAAGAATTATATTAAAATTAATACAATCAAATTGGTTATTAAAAAAAATATGATCAGCAAGGCTGATAGTATTGCTTTAGTTTATTGCACTTGATAAAAATTGGGATCTTGACTTTTCATGTTTCAAGAAAATTAAAATTAAAGATGTTATAGGATTTAACCTATATATAAAAAAACAAGTTGAGGACAAAATTGATTTAAGATTTTTCGTGACATGCATGTAGAATGCAATCACAATTATATATATTTCTTCTGAGTACCCCGACATCAATAGCTATGCATAAATAAAATATAATAAACTTACATACTATATGAAGTCTGGTTAAAGAGTACAACAGCTAGCCTTTTTAAAATCGAATCGGATATTGAACTGAAAAGGCAAGTGGTGCACGGTTCACATAGTCCAACCAGATTGAACCAACTACTGAATCAATGATGTAATAATTGAATTAAAAAACTACATATTTATGTAATAATCTAAATATGAGAAATAAATATAAATTGCCACTTAACTTAAAAATAAACCTCAATATTTTAAATTTTTCATAACTTAACAAATCACGTGATATGACATAACATCAAATAATTAAAAAAATAATCATTTTCTAACAAAAGGAAATGGTATTTTTTTTAAAGCTTGGTTTTAAAAACTGAACCTAGTTTTCGATTTAACTGTCAGCCTAAAGCGTCTTAATCTAGCCCAACTCCTCAAACAAGTTTTTCAACTTAATTGAGCTGTTAGCTTGATTGGTCGACAATTCGAACGTCTGATTTGATTCAATTTTTTAATCATTGACTGTAATGAACATGATGTCAAAAAAGAAGAAAGTAGAGCTACTGTGTGGATTGAAGATAGGGATCTCTAGAGTCTAGCATGAAAATAGAAGAGAGAGAGGTGGGTAGATGTAGGGAAAAGAGTACTATAAAAAATGTGGTGGATTCCACGCCCCATTTTCTTTCATATTTTTTCTCTCCTTTTATTTTTTTCCCTTGTCCAAATAGAGAAAAACTTATTTTTTTCTCCATATCTTTCTTCTCATGTTTTCTCTTTATTCGAGTAGAATAGTAATGGCTCATTTGGTACAGAGAATTGTTTTTTATGAAAGTGAAAGTGGGATTTAAAAATATGTTTAATATGGTGATGGAAGTGAGATAAAAATTTTATTTAACGTTGTATTTATATTTGAAAAAGATCAATATATCCTTGAAAAAAAAGAGCCAGATTTAAACCATCAATGCCCGAAGCAAAGGCAAGCAAACTGTTATGAAAAACTACCATTTGTTAAAAAAAAAAAACACTATCAAAGAAGACAAAACGAGGAAGATGACAACCACACTCAATCAATGAAGCATTCAAACATTAAATAAATAATAAGATTGAATTTCATAAATCAAAGCTAACAATCATGAAATACATTCACACATGGATCTAAAATGCCATAAAAGAAGATAGAGATTTGGAACCCAAATTTGTGATGATATACTCAGACAGAGTTTGTGGGGAATGGCCACATAGTTAATGTTTAGAGGGGGAGGGACAGGATGATGAACTTCAGACAAAGTTTTCAATAAAGTGGTTGCAGTTGCACAATAGAGACATGGAGGAAGAGGATGACAAAGTTTGAACGAAGTTTGTGAAAGAGGGCAGCATAACTTACTACACATGCATGGTGAACATTGATAGTAGATTTTCTTTGCCAATAAGGAGGATCAATATCACCATTGAAAATCTAAAGTATGTTGTGGAACGTGGTCCTCCATTTTTTATGTTATAGGAAAAGAGGCTATCGGCGCAAAATAGTCAATAAGTAAAGCCTCAGAGAACTCCAGAGCAGTGTTTTTAAAATCAGATCGAACAGTCAGATTGATCCGACGATCAATCGGTTTGGTTCATATAAGAAAATTGCTTTAGAGGTTGAATCGTGTTGAGCTGTTTCGAATCGGCGGATGGACTGAAAATTGAAATCAGATTGGAAACTGGATTCAATTTTCAAAAGCTGGACTGTTCAAATTTTTTTATCTTTATCAATTTTTTTAAAAATTACTAATTTCTTTAATCATTTGATATTATGTTATATCATGTGGCTTGTTAAGTCATGATAAACTTAAAATATTTGATTTTTTTAAAGTTAAATAGTAATTTCATATGTATTTCTTATATTTAAATTATTATATACATATATACTTTTTTTAATTTAATGATTACGTCACTGATTTGACCATTGGTCCAATCTGATTGAACCATGTGAATTGTGAACCATTAACTTTTTCGATTCAATATTTGATTCAGTTTTGAAAACATTAGTTCAGAGAAGTGGAACCTAGTTCCTTGTGTGTAGGTATAAACACAATTCCATCAAATTATTCTCTAAGAAGCCTCTTTGTGCATACCAAACAAACAAAATTTTAAACTTCACCTTTAGTTTACCTCCCTATCTTTAATTTGCTGCAACCAAACGGGACACAAGGTGGATGGGGATTCGTGATGGAGGAGGACTGGAAGAGATAAAATGAAACGTAGCGTTTGGTTTAGTTACAAGACGACCTGGCGATCGTAGTCGTCGGATTAAACGGACGGACTAGATACAGTGCAGGACAAGAACCTAGGGGGCGGAACTTGGTTTGTTCTCCGCAATCGCAATAAAACCCTAATTTCCCCCTCCTGGATTCATCCTAGAGCAGCAACTCGGTGCCGCAGAGACGGAACCAGTCCATTCACCATGGTTAGTTTGTCTCTGAACCCTCCTCCTTCTCGCATCGACTTTCTGTTCTCATTTTCATCAATTGCAGGGTATCGATTTGAAAGCAGGAGGTAAGAGCAAAAAGACCAAGCGAACCGGTCCCAAATCTGATGATATTTACTTGAAGCTCCTTGTCAAGGTTCCCTCTCTCTCTCTCTCTCAATGTCACTCTTCCTCCCCTTTCTAGTTTTACTGCACTGCTGTTGGTAATTGACATGACTTGTTACTTTTTCAGCTTTACCGGTTTCTTGTTAGGAGGACTGAGAGTAATTTCAATGCGGTGATTCTAAAACGGCTTTCCATGAGCAAGGTCAACAAGCCGCCTCTATCTCTATCTCGGTTGATTCGTTTCATGAAGGGAAAGGTACCTATCGCTTAGGTTTTGAGCTTTGTGTGGCTTTGTTCACAACCTTGATTGGTTACATCTGCTACAAAATAGTCGATACATGACAGTATTTGTTAGCTATGAAAATGTTCTCTTGGAACCTTGTGTTATGTGCAACTACTGAGGAAAAAAATATAAGATATTTCTTACCTATTTCTTCTTGGTCCATGCATTAGGAAGACAAGATCGCCGTAGTGGTCGGGGCTGTGACCGATGACACTCGTGTGTATGAAGTCCCCGCGCTGAAGGTGACTGCTTTGAGGTTCACTGAAACTGCTAGGGCTAGAATTGAGAAGGCTGGCGGAGAGTGCCTGACTTTTGATCAGCTGGCTCTTAGAGCTCCCCTAGGACAGAACACGGTATAAATTTTTACGCTGCTAGTATGTTTTGCATTATATGCCGGATTCTAAATGTGATTTTTGTTCTGAATGTATTAAATCGAAGCCTTAACCATTTTGCTGTTGCGTAGTTGAATTTCTTCATATTCCGTTGCCCTTTTTTGAATGAGAATGTTTAAGAACGGTGGTGTAAGAAGAGTTTTTACTTGTAAAACATGTAGTCCCTCGTAGTTTTAGATTTAAGTGATAGAAAACAAGTACAATTTCATGAAGCCTAGCATGTCACTTGTTTTTCCAATTGTGGCCTTTGTCACTATGAGCATGCTTATCTCAACTGCTTGTATATTCTTATCGGGAGCGTGCTTGTGGATTACTTAGCTATTGTAATGAGTTATTCCTTTTCTTCTTAAGACATGTTATGAATCTCGGTTCATGTTACAAATCAGAATATTGTTGAGCCGTGACTCATATTGAATCATAAGATTCACGAAGAAATTATACATGAATAACTAGTTTTCTAAAATATAAATTTCGTTAGTTTTTAAGTGATGCTTAATTATATACTCAAGGGAATGTTCGATTTCTGAAGTCACCTTCAGTATTCAGAGGTAGAGATCTGACTTTGAAGTGGTGGGGAAAGTGACAAGAAACCGGTTTTAGGAATGTTTCATGGAAGATTACTCTATTTGAAGTGAGAGGCTGAGTCGAACACTTTATTTCTGTGGATATTTTAGAGTTATTACTGAATACAAAGGAGTCAAAGTCTATAGTCGCCCTTGACCCCTTGGACTGTCATAAGGACACCGAGTGAGAGGTACAAAAAACCTTTTCTACTGAGTAAAGCAAGAGCTAAATCAGGAATAGAGGAAAATAATATATCAATAGAGTATATGTAAGTTTTGGTTATCATAATACTAAGCTATCATAATCATATAAGTTAAAATAGTTAGCTTTCAGGATAAAGTATGGTAATAAGTCACCAACAGGGATTGGGTCTAATGGAAAGGACTAGTTTTTTACAACTTGGTGAACCAATAAGTATGGTAATAAGTCATGCAAGATTCAAGCTAACGACCAAAAATTGGGAATGTAAGAAGAAACAAGCAATTATGGTATGTGGAAATTATTCTTATTCTTATTATTTGTTTATTTTTAGTTTTTAATGATTTTCATGTTAGGCAATCACTTCTAAAGTCCATTTAAAATTAATAATGTTCTGAAACAAGACACTCTAGCTAGGGTCCGCATCAAAAACCTTTCGTATTCACTTGTGAGGGTTATAAATGGTGGAGGAAAATAATGTGATAAGTACTTAACTTTGTATCCTGACTGGCCTAATAAGAATCCTGGTGACTTACTGGATATATATTTATGGTTTATACTTATAAAGTGTAATTATTTCATCTCACTTGTTTGTTCTTTAAAGCAAGGAAATTATAGACGTGATGCTGAATCACGATTTTTTCTCTGCAATGATGTCAGGTTCTCCTCAGAGGTCCTAAGAATGCCCGTGAAGCTGTCAAGCACTTTGGGCCAGCTCCAGGTGTGCCACATAGCCACTCGAAGCCCTATGTCCGTTCAAAAGGAAGGAAATTTGAGCGGGCCAGAGGAAGAAGAAATAGTAAAGGATTCAGAGTTTAAATTCTGGAATTCAAGCATCGTGGAGATTTACGTTTATCTTGCAGTTATTTTGTATGTCGTCTCCTTTGTGACGTTAGAACTGTTTGCTTTTGGTAATTTTAATTTTTTGCTGAGAGAGTGGAAGAAGGCAGACAATTTTGTTTTGAGAAACAAATTTACTAATGATTGATGAACCTTTGGTGTAGCGTTTCGCTTCACTGACTAGTGATTGTCTGATATTGATCTGATTCCTTTCTTTTGATAAAACCGGAATTTTTTTTTTTTTTAACTATCGCTTAGTGTAACGCGCAGTTAGTCGATGCCGCAGATGAATGAAGCCACCCTATTGGCTTTTTTTTTTTTTAAAAAAAAAAGGTGCCTGCTTCCTGAGACTTGGAGCCAGGCCTTGTATGCACCCATTGGCAAGAAAATGCTTGCCCCTCGCGAATCCTTTCTGCTAATATTAGAGCCTGTTTGGTAGTGCATCGAAAAGTGGCCAGTGGAAAAGGAAATTTGCCTATTTTCATCATAACGCACGTTTGGCACCACGCCACCACCTGCCCTTTAAGGATGCCATTCTCCAACGGTATTAGATATTTCCTTTGAACATAGGAGAATCACTCCCTTCGATGTTAGTTCGGAGTCCCATTTGGCTGCGTCGGAATTCCCAAATAGCCTCTTCATCTTCGTGTGACATTAGCGGCGTTCTGTGCTCAACTGTAACAAGTCTTTCTTGCTCGCTCCTATGGTTTTCTGCTTTCGTAGTTGTGGCTTCATGGCTGCTCTGGGTTATCGCTTTATACTTTCTTTCTTTTGTTGGAAAAGGTGTGTTGGGGCTTAGAACGAGGCTTGATTTTTTTTGAATGATCTGCTGGCCGGAGAGGGCGCAAAAAAAAAAAAAAATTTGGATAGCCTCTTTGATGGCATGAAAATTTGAGTTTGTGCATTCAAAGAACCATATGAGATCATTAGCATATTAGGAGTGAGTGATTGGATTGCATTCTGGCAAATCTTAATACCTTTCCATGATTTACTCTTTTCACGATCAAGGATGACGCATGATAGCACATTTGTAGCTAAAATGTAAATGTAAGGGGATCCTCTGTTGGCTGTTGGGGGAGATGGGGCAGGAGAGTTGACTATTTAAAAGGAGTCTGTATCCAATTGTAGACGAACATTGAAAGATGAGATTGATCCATTTTGGCAGAAATCCCATTTTCTGTAAGATAGTCGTGACAAAATTCCAAGACTGTGTGTCGAAGGCCTTTGAGAAGTCAATCTTTAGAGTTCCCAGCTTCGTTTTTCTGTTGTCTGCATGGTGAATTAGGTGCATTAAATCAGCAACAAGCAGGATATTACCCGAGATAAGTCTGTCTTTAAGAAAGACACTTTGAAAATGGTGAATAAGCCTGCTCAATACTTCATTCAGCCGAAGGCGAAGTGTCTTAGAGGCAGTTTTATACATTGTGTTGCACAAACTTGCAGGTCTCAGATCCTTAAAGCAGGATGCATGTTCAGGATGCCATCCTATCCTTATGAAACAAGTCGTGCTCTTGCCTTCCCCTTTTTCTCCGGGGGGGGGGGGTGTTCGCGTGTTTTAGCATATTTTATTCCGATCAATGCATAATAACTAAATCGAAGGAAGTGCGTTCAATTTTTCTTCTTCTGGTGTATCACCACATACCGGCGTGGAGTCACTTTAACTTCAATCCTAATTCCAGGTTTTAAAAAAGAACGTTAACAATCCACAGGTTAGGCATGTGCTTTCGTAGATAACTCACCAATGTCAATGTGCTAATGTATCAATATATAATTAAAAAAAAATTCCGAACAATTAATCAACCTTAAACGGTGCAATAATTTTTTTTCTCGATGAAATGCCATAATTTTTTTGAAATGAGAAATATGTGTAATTTTTATTTATCACGAGAAAAAAAATCTTGTGTATAATTTTTTTATCACAAGAAATATGCATATTTTTTTCCCTCAAAATTTTACTTTTCCATAAAAAAAGAAAGACACGCGTTGACGTACAAATACAAGCATATAATATCAAATTCGAACCGAAACCTATTTCAAAAGACTGAGATAGCATGGCCACCAATTAAAGACAACCATTCTTTGACAATTTGCAAAGTTATATATATACTTGAAAGGTGTATAATCATCTTTTTATTCAAAACGAGTGCATATTTAAAAAAATCAGATATCAAGTTGCATAGGAATATCTCACGAGATTTACTTGATTAAAAATAAAAAATTGAAATTATTCCGGAGCTAACAAAAATATTGCGGGAAAAAAAAAAGGAACCTTCGACTAAGCTTCCCTCCACCCACAATCATAAATAAATAACTGAAAGTCTGAAACTACTCTCTGTCCCAACAGTCTCACACTGCGCTCACGGATATGGATACGGACGCTCACAATAATAAATATGCCCATAACGGTAAGCTCCTGCTCTGCTCTGCTACTCTTCTCTTCTCCATGATTATCCTCATCATCTTCCTCCACACCTACTCTCCCTCCTGCTTCCGCCGCCGCCGCCGCCGCCCACAACGCCGCGGTCGCCAGACTCAGCTACTCCTCCCGACTGCCACCGCCCACCCTCAAACGGCCCTCGACCCTTCTCTTTTCAAGTTCCTTCCCACCTTCATCTACTCCAACAACACCCACCCCCACCTCCAGGAATGTGCCGTCTGCTTGTCGGAGTTCCAAGAAGACGAGGACGGTCGCCTCCTCCCTAACTGCAACCACTGTTTTCATACCTATTGCATTGATACATGGTTCCGCTCTCATTCCAACTGCCCAATATGCCGAGCACTGGTTCAGCCTTCAACAATCTCGCCCCAAAGAACAGAGGCGGCTGTGTCCGAAGGAGAGTTCGCTGGCTGCTCGTATCTTCCTCCTCCGATTTCGTGCCCGAGGATGGAGTTCGATTTAGATGTGCTGGGCGTAATAGTGGAGGCGAGTAAGGAAGAGTTGGGTCAGAACAGGAGGAGTTCGGAATCGGGTTCACCAGGAGAGACCCGATTGAAAAGTTCCGATGATGGACGATGGAAGGGTATTTGACTATTTGGAGGGAGCGGGTAGCGGAAAGCCGGGGACAATGTGGGGTTGGGGCCCAGACTGGCCCAACGAGCCAAAGGACGAAAGTGGCCTTTTCTTTGTTGATACCGACTAATATTACTATTCACGTTGCTTTAACGCTTTGTATTCGAAAAGAATCTGTAGGCTAAATTATCTGTCTTATCTTTGTGAATAGTCACCTTAATATAATTATGTACACGTATTTTTTTGTGGGTTGTAATGGCTGAGTAACTTTGAGTCTAATCTCTAACAATATTATTAGGTGTAAAAGCGTAACACTGGTCACTAGGTGTAATATTATTTGGATGATTTATATTATGCCCCTTTGAATGTGAGCATTTGTTTATTTATTTATCTGGCAATGAATTATATTTTGAAATCCTGTTGTGTTACTCGAAATACATAAATAGGACAAAAATGTGAATGACGTGGTCCTTGTTGGTTACCACCAAGCGGTGGCGCTGCTGCAACCTGCAATGCGGTTTTGCTTAATTTATGAGAAATTGATTGGGCTTCTGCTTCCGCTTCCGCTTGTGAGGACACTGTTTGATTGACGGCTATTTACCACTACTTTCCTTTTGTGCTCCAATCTCAATCTAAATAAGTCCAAGTCCTATCCTCTTCGGGTTTTTTGGGCCACTACCCTTTTGTGCTCTATCTCTTAATTTTAACATCATTTTTTAATCCTTCACTGTTTACCCTTTAATTCTTTCATTGGCTCAATATAAATATTCAACACTAAAATTATTAGCATAAAGTTAACAATAAATGTTGGTGGTAAAAAATAGACTGCTAGAATTATGAAGCCACGATTTGGCAAATGATAACGCGCATGACGGTCAAGGAAATGTTTGGTCCACAATTTCTTTTCTTTTTTTTAAATTTTTTTTAAAAACTGTAGCTAATAGCTCTCGGTCTTCCTCGTTATTCTATTTCGCTTGGAGTGGGCCTGAGGCTTTCAAATGTAGCATTTTTGGGGCTACAAGTTTAGACGACATTTTCTCGACCTCGTTTACCTTAAAAATCAAAAAAAAAAAAGCGTTTTACCAAGGAGAAGTAAAACATCGGACGCATGTGTGGCTCGGTATTTTTTTTCCTTTTGGGCCTTAAGTACAAGAGTTCCTTGTAAGAGGCTGATTCACCTGGGTGAATAATTAATAAATAATAAAAATGATTATAAAAATGGAGTTCCCATCCCTAGAATACGAATATTGACCTCAAGAATTTAAACACAAAAAAATAAAAATAAAAATAAAATTACAAGTCACCACTGCATGCGTCCAACTGTAATTTCAGTTTTTGGTAAAAGCTAGATAACTGCAACCTAAATACGAGTAATTTCATTTTTGGTAAAAAGAAAAAACTAGATAACTACAATCTAATTTAAGAGTGGCTAAAAGAGAATTACTAAATTTAGAGGAACAATAATACATTTAGAAGACGGGCATTTCAACTTGACCATTCTCATAGAGAGGCCAACCATTCCCATTCAATCACAGCAAACAGCAGTTTGTAATATATACGAAATAGCAGCTTCGCTTCAGAAAGCAAAGAGCGAAAATGAAAAACATCTCAAAGCTGTTGATGGCATTAATGGGCGTGTGCGTCCTGGTTCTGATACCTCACCAGATTAACGCAGAAGAAGAAGAACTGAGAGGGGAGGCGCTGGTGAGCAAGGTATGCGAGAAAACGCCATCGAAGGACGTGTGCATGGAAACCCTAAAAAAGGACCCGAGAAGCCAAACGGGAGGGCTGAAAGAGATGGCGTTGATATCAGTGCAGGCTGCCAAGGACAACGCTACAGATATAATAAATCACTTGAAGGTGCTGGTGGTGGATGACAGTTTGCCGCCGGATGTGCAGCAGGGCATGTCGGATTGCTTGGATATATTGGGAGACGCACAAGAGCAGCTCAACACGGCAACGGCGGCGATGCTGGTGAAGATCGGAGAGGACACTGAAAAATGGCTGCAGGCTGCGGTGGACGCCGTGTCAACCTGTGAGGGTTACCTTAACGGAGACGATCACCTCCTCTTGCATAAAGAGGACAACTTCCGCCTCTTGTGCAGCATTTCCTTGTCCATCTGCCAGGCCTTAGACAATAACCAGGTCTAATTAGAACCAGCTTTTATATATTTCATTTCCTTTCACGTCACTCTCCTTTCTAACCTAAACATAACATTCCTTGCTTGTTATTACATTTCATAACCTTATTAAAATATATCCCTGGCATTTTCTCGATCTCGAATTAATTCTGTCCCTTGCACAATTGGATGTAGAAATGGGCGCTGACAGCCTGACACCCGCACTTAATAATTAGTCGTTAACTTAAACAAAGAAAAACTATGCAGTTTTGTGTGGTTGCATCTTACATGTATGTCACAGCGGCATTCCACGTCTATTAATGACACATGCATGGCATGAGACGACTCTCCAAATGTACGTTTAATCTGTTAAGATGGGTTTGGTTAATATGTAAATTATGAAGCTAGCACAGACCGGAGCAGTCCTAAAATGCCTCCTATTATACAAAAATTACAACATACATCAACACCTTTTAAAGTGGGGTGCCAGAGACGATCAAACTTCATACACACGCCAATCAGGAACAAAATAATTCGCTTACATGTGTAAAATGATCACTCTCTTTCATGGTGGATGAATGAATATACTCGGATTCTTTGCAGCTGGAAGGCGAACATGGTTACTGACAATGTAAAGAACGAATTTTCCAAAGCAAGATAAACCCGAATTTATCTACTTCTAAATTGTAAAATGAAAGCACGTGGGGTAATATTTGTAGCAGCACAGATCATCAAGTGGCTCACACTTGTGAAAGTGCGATGCCATTCAGCTTGCTGTGCCTCAAAACTGAGGTGATCTCAATATATAAATGTATGAAAACAAACAACAGTATCTACGTTTAACATAAATGAAAGGGAAAAGAAGAACCGGCCTTGGACCTTAATGTTTAATTTAATGGTTTGCTTTCATCCAAAGCATTAAACAAATGCAGGAATATAATATCATACTATCCATTTTTGTGAAAGGGCATGTGTATGGTCCAGGTACGCTTGAGTTGGAAGCAAATGCAGTTTAAATCAGCGCGCTGACCAACTAACTGGATGCTTTAATCCCGTTGCCTTGTCAAAAGCAGGGTCTTGTGCAAATGATTGCCGTCCGTGTCACGTGCCGAGTCATTTCTTGAATTAGCTGTCTATAAGTAAGCTAAAACAAAAGAACTCGTTGATGAGGTAATCAGATATCATTATACCAACTAATAACTTGATAAGTAATTACTACCAGAAAAATACAAATTAACGAGAGAATTTAATAAAGGATCTTTTATTCCTCTCTAAAATATCAAATTAGCGAGAGATGTTAATTTCATAACTTGACTTAATATTAGTGAGAAAAATAGTGAGGGACTGTCAATCCCTCTCTAAAATAAGAGAATTAGCAAAAAAAATAATGATGGACTATCAATCCCTTTTTAAAATAAAACAATTAACGAGGAAAATAGTGAGGGACTACTAATCCTTCTCTAAAATAAAAAAATTAGCGAGAAAAATAACAAGAGATTATCAATCCCTCTCTAAAATAAAATAATTAGTGAGAGATTTTATTCCTAGCTAATTACTACAAAAAAACTAACTTTTGGGAATGACTTTTAATTATAAGTTTAATTATTTTTATTTAAGAATAAAAATTAAATTTAAAATTTAACTAAAATATTTATAATAAAATTATTTAATATTTACTATATTCTTTATTTTAAGTTTATTTTCATTAATAGAATAATATTTTATTAAAAATATAATGTAAAGAATGATTTAAATAAAATATAAATATTTTTAATATATTAATAATTGAAAAGAAAATTTAATATGTATATATGTGTGTATTTTTATAATATATTATTTAATATATTTATGCAGTTAAATAATATATATTTAATTTTTTATATAATAGCTACAAGTGCCTTTCAATTCAATTGACAGAAAAGGAGAGCATAAGGCTTGAAGGGATCGTTATTTTTAAATAAAGGTATATTTAGTGAGAAATTAATCCCTCGCTAAATTATCAAATTTAAAATAATATTAGTGAGAAATTTAATGAGGGATTCAGTACTTTGCTAAAATTAGTGAGGGATTCACTAAATCCTTCACTAATTAACGAGAAAAACATAATTCCTTGCTAAAGTTAGTGAGTTCTTTTTTAATTATAAATTTAGCAAGAGATAAAATTTTTTATTAAAATATAATTTAATTAAAAAAATGATATTTAGTGAGAATTGTGTTAAATTTGAATTTTTTAATAGTGATGAGTATGCCAAATATATCACTGCTACGTACACTTTGGGTGCTCTTTCGTGCAAGGCCTTCATATATACTTAGCTGCCTAGTCTCATTATATTTTCTTAGAAAAGCTTAGATCACTTTCACTTCCGTTTCTCTCAAATTCGGCTTACGATTTTTGATTTGGAAAGGAATTAAACGACACGGAAGCTACTAAATAAAAGAGGCAATAGGGTAACAGAAGTACAAAAAGTAAAAGCAAAAGAAACAACGGGAACGGAAGTCAAAATCAACATATAATTTTGGATTAGTGTATCAAAATAATTATACTGAATTTCAACAAAGGCATATATAATCAGTAAAAAAATTTTGAAACTGAACATATTTAATTTGGGGGGCTACTAGGGTGTCACGACTCACGAATGGACCATGTTAAGCCCCGTCTTTGCTTTTGGCATAACCCCGTTTATTCTAGGAAATTAAAAAAATGGATAATAATAAATCAATTAGAATATGCCCATATCAATTGATCAAGGTGCTGGTGTACGCGACTCCAGTGTGAGGCAGCCAGTCATCTCCGAGCAAGAAGTTGGACACCGTGAAATTAGCAGCGTCGGTGGCGTTAATAACATGGTAGCCCGGCCACGTCACTCTGTCGGCGGTGCTCGACCCAGGCCCACTGTTATTGAACTCCGCATAATACAGAGTGCTTAATGCAAAATCACCGTCCCATTTCTGCCAACCCGCGCTCTGTATCACGCTATCCATGAAGCTCTCCATATAAACCGTCCTCGAATACGCCTTCCACGGCCTCCCAAGATAAGTGCTCACCGAACCGTTGCTCGCCGCCAGATCGTCGGTCGCTCTGATGCTGCAGTTGTGGATAGAAATACCCGTGTTTTGATTTGGGTCGGTCCGCCCCTGTGCTGTGATGGCATTGAATTGCCCGCTCATTGGTAAACGCGGATACAGGTTGCAGTTTTGGAGCACGACGGCGGCGTTTCCGAATATGAAATCAACGGTTCCGTATACATCGCATTCTCTGTAAAACTGTCTCAGGGAATGCACGTATAACGTGTCCTGATACGCCTCGAAGCTGCAACTGTAAAACGTGGATAAATCTGCTCCGTTTCGAACTGCGACGGCCTGGTGCTTTTCCGGCCCCGCGGTGTTGCGAATCGTCATATTCACTCCCACGAATCCTTTTCCTGCCACAGCTGCATATGCACCATTCACAAAGTAAGCGTTAATTCTCCACCTTCAAAAAAAAATTTAAAAAAAATGTCGAATTTTGCAGAGACATTCTTCAGTTAATTACCGAAAGTTGCGGAGTTGAAGGTGGTCCACCCGTCAACGACACTTCGGTTGCCGGTAATGATGGTCTTGTTGATACCGTCTCCGACCATCATCAAGTACGTCTTTTTCTTATCGATGGTGACGTATTCTTCGTAGACACCTGCGCTGACGTAGATGAGGAAGTAGCCGCTCGTGGAGGAAGACTTGTTTGGAGCAGCAGCAATGGCGTCATTGATGGTGGTGAAGTTTCCAGTCCCGTCTTGCCTCACCGTCACGATGTCGTTCACAACAACCACGTCACCGCCCACGGTGGCTGTCTGAAGCATTTTTCTCTGACTCACAGACTGGTAGATGGCAAGAGTTCTGCCTGACATTTTCAGCGGCAAACGGCCATTTCCGAAGGCAAGTTGTTTCCTGGTAGGCTGGAACGCAGTCGTTTTGGTCTTGGTATCGGGAACCCAGCCTTTGGTGAACAGAGCTAGTGACATACTGTATAGCTTGGTATCGTTAGATAGTGGGACGGAGAGTCCGTTCCTGACGCTCCAAGCTGAAGCCGTGTCTTTGAGGCCATCCAGGCAGGTCTGCTGGTTAGTTAAGATAGCACTGAGGAGGGTTTGGATATCGTCAGCTTGCAAGCTGGGAAGAAACTTAGTCGTCTTGTTCACAGTTTGAAGGGAATTGGAAAGGAAATCATAGTTGAGCCCGCCGAGCGTCCGGCAATCTTCGAGTGCACGAACAGCGGCCGCGGATAGAGTAGATCGTCGACGGAGATATTTATCGACGAGGCTCAAGAATTTAAGAGACTGTGATAAGGATTTACTGACGGACAAGCGGCCATAGTCGTAGACATTGCCTTTCTGGGGAGGGAGAACGGACTTGCAGTAAGAAGGGTCAGGGGTGGAACTACATGCGGTTCCCGGGGTGACAGGAGTCGAAGGAGAAGTGTCTGCAAAGGCCAAGGAGGTGAGCAGGGGAAGGAGAAGAAGAAATGACATTGTTGAGAGAGAACGTAGCTTGACTGCCATGTTGGTATTCTTGAATTTGGAAACTGATGAATGCTTCGTTGCAAGACGAGTGAGTGCTCCAATGGGTTTCAGCTTCAATTTATAGGAGAAAGGGTGGACTTTTAGTATTATTTTTTTTTTAAAAAAATGAAATGAAGATTGGAAATATAATGTAATAATGTATACATTGTGAAGGTTACGTTCTGCGGAGTCAACAATGTGGACCTGTCTAATGCGCGTGGGTCTCCTATACACCAAGGCCATGGCTGTTTACCAATTTAATTCGTCACCCAAAAAGACAGCCATCTCTTTTTGTGATTCCATTATTTTGAAAAAATTGAAACTATTATCAATTCTCGCTTAAAGTAATTCAAATTATCGTTATGTGGAGATAAATCAAGCCCGTGCATGTTGATTTAGCTCCGAAATAAATTGATTTAACTTAATCAGTTGAATCAAGTGCCACTCAGTCATACAATGATTTTGATACACATAGTTCATTCTCACAACAATCAACACAGTATTTCTTTTTCTGTTGAGGCTTTTTTTTTTAAATAATCTTGGGCATGTAATAGTAAAAAAAAAGTTTATAATCCACTTATTAAAAAGTTTTTTTTTAGGGGGATATCAATTATCAGCCCTATGAAAATTGGAAAGCTTTTCTATCTGGCGGAAAAACGGATATAACCTTTTGCTCACATGAGTTTGCGTTATGACATTCAACAACTTGTTGGATGGGAAAAAAATTTCATCTAGTTTTAATTAAAATGATACTACTCCAATTTTGGGAAAAACTACCATGTTTTTATTTATTAGCAAAATTAAAAATTTTAAAAAGCATTTATTACAATTTTTCTCAAATTGTCCATCATAAAATCAATGTTTATTTTCACTAGACAAATTATGGGGATAATTTTTTATAGTTTTAAAATTTTTAGATGTAATTATTATACTTAACTAACTTTTTAAAACTGTGTGAGTTGGTTTTTTTTTTTTATACCTTCTCTGGACCAAAAAATAGGATATAGGTAGCTAATTCACAGTTTACTAAAAAATGTTATTTGTTGAAGCCTTAATTTGTTAAAAAATTATATCTTTTTAATTTTACCTTTATTAAATATCTTATATAAATTCTTTGATAATGATAATTAAAATTTCAAAACATCATTTTTTCAAGAAAATTAATAAATGAAGTAGGAGTAGTATAATTGATAAAATAATTATAAAAATTTTCTAATGCTATATCTTTTGGACCCAATAAGATTTTTAAAAACGTCTTATATTGTGATTTAGAGGTAATATTTAGAATGAGAAGAAGTACACATTTTGTCATGTATGACAATCAAGCTAAGCCATAATTTTTTATGATTGTGGATTATACCGATGCTAAAGATTTAGTTTATATTTTATATGGATGATAATTTGCATGCTGCTTGGTATTATTAGACACTGAAACTTGAAACAGGGTGACTCAATACTCCACTAAAATTTATAGACTAATTTAATGTCAAATATGGAGTTGGTGGGAATTAAAGTAATTGGAGACGGTACCCAATATTTGAAAACTTTTACTCCCGTACTGCGCGGAGAATGAATTATTATTATTTTTATTTTCACCCCTTAGGTGGGGTGGATTTCGGCATAAATATAATTAAACCTGATAAACATTGCAATAGTTTGCAAAATGACAAAATTCTGTTAGTTGATGAGATCTACATTCTTTCAAGGTCCCAATAAAAAAAAAAAGATCTGCCTTCTAATGTCTCCGGGTAAGAGATAATTAGTTTTAATTATTAAAATTAAAATCTAGCAGTGATGCCATCAATTTCTGTTAGTTTCGCGCTTTCTAAGCACTTTTTGTAATTAAAAAAAAAATCGTTCGCGTAAATTTTTGTTTCTTTACTTTAGTGACGTTGAAACTAGAGGAAATGAAGTAATTTTTAATGATAAGTGTATGTATTTGTAAATTATATATGCTTCATTAACTTATACACGCATATAATATTAATTGTGCCTGGGTAGCCCTGCTCCTTCCCCCCAGTCAAAGTCGAACAATTATATAGCAATAATCAACTTCTCAATTTAATCAATATTATCATTTTGCATTTAATTTTCACGATAACAGATTAAAAAGGGTACAAAGACGGTGGATAATGAAAAGCAAAAGGGGCAGCATAATCAGGATTGAAAAGAAAATTCTTGTTTGGTATGATCGTGCCAGCCTTTTGGTAGCAATGCATTTGGTTTGGAACAACGGACGCCGTCAATATACCCAAACGTCATGGTGGGCAGACATGTATTCCACACCCTTAATAGTTTAAACACTGATAAGATTAGGAAAATTTATTTGAGATATGCAAGATTTGCAAGGCTTGACAAACACATGCGTGTATGAGAACTGGCAATTAATTGATGAGAACCGAAGATCCCAGGCGTTTTAAATACTAGAATGATGAGCCTTTGTCAAATTGAAACACGATACATATGAACGGGGGCGTTGTTTCAGATGATCAAATATCAAATAATGGATATGAATGATAGTATATGCTCAATATGAATATAATTGTTATCTGACAGACACATTAATATGAATGTTCAGGTATGTTAATGGGTAAAGGCTATGAGCATAGCAGGGGCAGAAAATGCGTACTTGATGAGTAGTTTTTACGCTCCACACATAGCAAATTGACTCAAGACCGGGGGATTTCCTCACGAAGATTGGCCAGAATTGATTGTAGTCATTTCATCTTGTTTTTTTACTTCAGAAAATTACGCACTTCACCTATTTAGTTGATTTAAGGGGGGAAAAATGTCTGGCTCACTTTTGACTCGATCACTCTAATCGGGCAAACTAGACAGCAAACGCGTGAACTGTTTGCGATTCTATATGGCAATTTGGGGTCTCTTTTTTTGACATAGAACCAACTCTGAGAACGTAGATTTTCAGTAAGTGACAAAATTTGCAAGCTGGCTTCAGAAAAAATCGAGAAGACTGCTCGTACAGCTTTCCAAAGAGGATAAGTATATGAGAAGAGACTCCCCCTAGATCGCCTTGTAATTCTGTGCAACGCGGAAACTCAAGTTGTGAGATGGGAGGAGGGAAGCTTCGCGGCCGCATCAATGTTTTTAAAATCAGACGGCATATTAAATTGAAAAAGTTAATAGTTTATAGTTTACATGATTCTATCAAATTGGACTATTAGTCAAACTAATGACGTAATAATTAAATTAAAAAAATTATATATATATATATATATAATAATCTAAATATAAGAAATAAATATGAAATTGTTACTTAATTTAAATAAAATTAAATATTTTAAATTTATCGTGACTTAACAAGCCGCATGATACAGTATAATATCAAATCAAATGATTAAAAAAATTAGTCATTTTCTAAAAAAATTCAATAAAAAAGTTTTTTTTATTGAACAGTTCAGTTTTTGAAAATCGAATATAATTCTCGATTTGATTCTGATTCCCGATCCAAACACCAGTTTAAACGGCCCAACCTTGACTTAACCTTCAAAATAATTTTCATATATTAATCAAACTGAAATTTGAACCTATCAACGGTCGGACCAATCTGACTGTTCAGTTCAATTCGGCTTTAAAATCACTGGTATCCACACATGATGGGTGTTAGATTTTGACTGTTTTAAAACTGCAAATGGCGCGGCCATCTCCACAACACTGTCATCCATCAATTGATCACGTATAGTAAACCCCTGGATTAATTAAATTCATAAATTCTGGTAGGTCCGCATCAATATGAAGAAAAAGACGACTTGTTAATTGATTGGAGAGTGCACTTGAACTTCGAATGCGGAGAGGAGCACAGTTGAGGATCCAAGTCATAGCTGCAGGTTCCATTCTACATTGACTGCTGATTGGGGGCAGTTAAAGGTTTGGCCAGACTATAGTAATCAATCAATTTCGGATTAGATATTTAAGATTAGATATTTATCAGGGTCTCCGAATTCGGGAACTTGGCCTCCAATCGGGACAGAGAGACGTATACCCTAACCCACGACCCGTGGTCTTCGTGTCTAATTCAGGCAACCTCAAATCTGCCTACCACCTCAACCCCATTCAACTCATGAACTCCTCTAGTTCCTTTCACACAGAACTTGAATTTCTGCGGCGGTTTTGCTTCTGCCCCGAGCCCTTGTTCCGTTTATGAATTTGCGTGCAACGACTTCAATGTATATCTATACGTATATAAATTGAAGTTGACTATTTTAGCGCGTCAAGTTGCTTTTACAAGGGATTCTTTGGTTGTTGATTTGTTTCATATTGTTATATATGCAAGGGAAACGGCTCTCTCCATCAAATGTCAACAGCGTTGTCATTAAAATGAACAGAAAAACAAACTCTCCAAAGACGAGTGCATTGGTTGGTTCCTCCTAATTATAAATATTGAGTTTAAAGATGCCAAACTCTGATCAAGTGTGTTTTGAACTTCCCTCTCAGGACGTCTCTGACCAAAATCATGTTGACCCTCCCTCCAGATTTGTATTAGCCCTTCCATATAATGCGATCCTTCCTCAAAATGATCAAGCCAGCTGACCTGTCTGCCCTCTCATTTTTTAAATTAAAAATGTTAAGCTATGCATACTTTAAAAAATGACACGAAATAATTTATTTTTACTTTCGATGCTTATTCTTTTCAATTTTTAAATATATATCATAAAAAAGAATGATCACGATTGATGTTTTCTAACCGGCAACACCGTCCATGACTCCATGAAAATTTTACCAAGAAGTCAACAGCGAATGTCACGCATAACTAAAAATGGAATACTTTGTCACCGTCAGGCCTCAGTCTAATTTGTTACGTACTTCTTCCACTCTAAAACCATTAATGTTTTAGATTTTTTGTCTTGTTTCAAAATTCTGTAGCTTCAGAAATCTAAGGCCAAGTCAAATTTCTTCTTTTTTTTTTCCCCAAGCTATGCTCTCTGTTAACAGGTATATGTATCTCGATTCTCAACTAACTACAATTAAATTCTTATTTTATCGTCTCTCCAGTTCACTCATCATTTTTCACCTACAAAAAAAAAAAAAAGAATATCAATCGATGGTGAAATCAGGGTATAACAACGGTTTACATTATTAAATAAAAACTTCTTAATCTTTAATGCACTATTCCCATACATTGATAATACTGATGACCAGCGTTCCTCTGCCCTATCCTCCACGGATTGTATTGATTGAATGCTATTAGCAGGGCCTTTTTTTTTTATCTAAAGAATTTTGAATACATATGTTTCCCATTGACATTTGCCCAGTGTCAAACAGGGCTCAAGACCCAATGAACACAATACAATAGTTCGGCACCATGAATATACAGTCGTGTTCTTTTCTTTTAGCGGACAATCACCGCAACATCATCAACAGCCATCACGGTCTTGCTTTGTCAATGCAAAATACATTTATGCATACATGCCATCGCCCACAGGAAATAAATATAAAAGGTCCAGCATGCTAATCATCTGAGAATCCGAATACTGAAAAAAATAAGGTATTGTCAGAAAGAGGAGGAGCAAACATCTGTAATGTTAATAACCATGATCAACAATGCTCAGAGACTTGTAAAGTGGAGCGTGGCTACTCATTCCAATGGGAAAACAGAGCAGCGTGGTTGTAAGAATGGATCTAAATCAAACCAGCGAAGAAGGGGACGCCGGTGCGCGGCAGCCAAGCATCAGCTTGCAGGAAGTTAGCCGCCGTGAAATTAACGGCATCGGAGGCATTAATCAAATGGTAACCGGGCCACGTCACCCTGTTCCCGGTGGCCGAACCACGTCCCCTGTTGTCATATTCTGCGTAGTACAGCGTGTCCAAACCAAAATTCCCATTCCACTCCCGCCAACCCGAAGCTTCTATCAAATCGTCCATGAAACTCTGCATGTAAATCGTCCTCGAGTACTCCTTCCATGGCCTCCCGAGGTACGTCTTCACCGTCCCATTCTGGGAAGCATCAATAAGACCGTCGGAAGCCTTTATAGTGGCATTCTGTATGGAAATGCCCGTGTTCTGGTTTGGGTCGGTTCGACCCTGTGCTGTGATTGCGTTGAATTGTCCACTCATGGGCAAGCGTGGGTATATGTTGCAGTTCTGTAATACAACAGCCGCGTTGCCAAATATGAAGTCCACAGTTCCATATATGTCGCACTCTCTGTAAAGTTGCCTCATAGAATGCGTATATAGGGTGTCCTGGTAGCCTTCGAAACTGCAACTGTAGAAAGTTGACATGTCCGCTCCACTTCTTAATGCCACTGCTTGTCTTTTGATTGGACCTGCCGTGTTTCTGAATGTTATGTTCACTGCCACAAACCCTTGTCCTACCACAACTGCAAATCCAAATGTGGCTTGCTGGTTAGTTTTATGTATAGAATGGTTTTCAAAATCTAATATCTGTATTGTTCGCTGTCTTACTAAATGTTGCTGAATTGAATGTTGTCCACCCATCCACAACACTGCGATTGCCCGTGATGACTGTTCGATTAATTCCATCTCCCAGTAACATCAAGTTCTTTTTGTTTTTCGCTATGTTTACGTATTCCTGATACACACCCTCCGTGATATAAACCAAGAAATAGCCTTCCGCAGATGCGGTGTTATTGGGGGCAGCTGCTATGGCGTCGTTAATGGTGGAATAGTTTCCGCTTCCGTCCTGACTAACGATCACGATGTCCCTTATCACGACGCTTGCAACGTCGGTCACAGTTTGGAGCAGTTTTCTCCCGTTTCTTCTGGCATACTCATAAATGTCACGTGCTGGCTTTGACATCTCCAACGGCAAACGTCCATTCTGGAAACCTAAATTGCGCGAAAATGACGGTTTGTTTTTCCTTTCAGGAACCCAGCCCCTCACGAACAGAGCAAGTGAGACGCTGTGAAGGTTAGTGTCGTTTAGGAGTGAACCGGAAAGACGGTCCTTCAGTCTCGGATCTGAAGCCGTTGTCTGAAGGCCGTCCAAACAAGTCTGTTGGTTCGTGAGAATGGCACTGAGCATGGTTTGAATATCTTCGGCTTTGGAGTAGGGAAGAACATAGCTAGATCGATTGACAGTGGAATAGGAGGTTGATAAGTATTCATAGTTTAGTTGAGAGAGGAATTGACAATCTTGAAGAGCTCGGATAGTGGACTGAGACAGAGAGGAGGGATATTGAAGATAGGAGTCCACTAGGTTGAGAAACTTGTGAGAGTGAGATAAGGATTTTCGAAAAGAGATACGTCCATAGTCATAGACGTTGTTGCCGTGGTGATGAGCGAGAGCATGTTTGCAATAAGAAGGGTGTTGTGTGGTGTCGCAGACGGTTTCTGGAGGAACTTGAGCTCTTCCATGCTGATGGGGTACTGCTGTAGATAACAACAGAAACGAGGAAAGAAATAGGTAATAAAAAGATGAGAGTGCAAGAAAGGGCAAGAGCTTGAAAGCCATTGCTGGGTTTGGAATAAAGGATAAGATATTCTGTTAGATGGGAGGGTATGGAGATTTGCGTTCCTTATTATAGAGCGGGGCTCTTGATTCGTGTAACATTGAGAAATGAGTGTCCCAGTAAATTGTATTTTAAGCGAGTTTGAGCGAAAGTAGTCAAGCCTGTTGTTTTAGGTATGAAGGGATTCCATACAGCAGGGCACGTCCACATGCCGAAGTTGATGGACACGAACACAGTACAGTCATTCTATTATATTTATTAATTTTGTAATGCAGGAGAAATAAACATATATAGAAGTCGCGTATATAATGCAGTGGTTCATGTATCCAAATCTCCGTCGGGATAACAATGTTGATACAATCCTTTTGTTGCTTTTCAAGATTGGTTGTCAGCTGCGGAAATGCTGCAGAAAATGAAAATGAAGGCCGCCTTGTTTAAATTATACACCGGCATGAATGTTTTCATTGTAATCTGTACATGAGAGATTGACACGTTGACAGGCAAAGTTATGCATCATCTTCCTTGGTTATTTTGAAAAAGTAGTGGGCATCTTTCAGCCTTGTTTGTTGGAGACATCATGTTATTGTTTATAAGTGACCATGTGAACCAGTTTTAGTCAGCCATCTAGAAATCAGATCGTAGGGTTCCACCAGATTCAACGTATTCCTTGCGTGAGTTTGTGTTTTTAAAAGACGAAAAAGCAAGGGATTATACCCAGAAGAATGGATATTTCTTTGCTCATTATAACGCTGATCAACAGGCAATATAATCTCCTTAAGAAATGTAATTAATTACTCTCGCTTGCCGCGCCCCATTTTAGTGCGTTATGCTTTCTTTTTGGGTGTCATGCACATGTTAGGGTGGCTTAACTTGCATTCTATTTTTGCCTTTGCCGACGAGCGTGTTTGCATTATTAACTATTTGACAGCATTATTTGAGAAGAAAAAAATCCCCAGCTAAGAAATTTCCTTGAGCAGGTTTTGAAATCGTAGGACTCGAATCACAGGCAAGAATGTTCAACTTCAAATCAAATCAGACTCTTTTGGAGCGGCTTTTGCTTCCGGTCACCTCTTGTATAGTTTAAGTGTTAAACGACAGACAGTCATTCATTTAGATATAGGTTATACATAATTTAAATGATTCGACACTAACCAAAAAACAATGAGTTTGATTCCTGTCACTTTGTCATGATTTCAACTTATAAATGCTTGGATTACCACATGCAATGGAAATTAAAACTAGATTAATAGGATCTGTTATGTAGTTTAATCAGAAAAATTAGCAAACCAACACCTGGTCTGACATGAAATTAAGGAAGAGCCTAAGCCCAATGATTGAAGAACCATGGGTGAATTTAGGTCTATGTAAAAGTCCGACGATTCTATCCAACTTGAAAAAAATCCAGTCATGTCTGGTCTTATAAAAGAATTAACCCAAAGGATTAATTAAAAGATCAACAAGAGCAGACTTCATTTTCAGTTTAGAACGGACAAGGAATTGAGCCTTTAAACTACTTGGGTCTGGTCCAATCCTATAAAATTATTTAAGTATAATTATAATTATTTTTATTGTTTAATGTAGTCGAATGTGAAGTCGAAAAGCTGAATGTTGAATGCAATATCTCGCTTCATTACCTAATTTCCTACCTCTCCTCTCTTAATCCACTCTTCACCTTGTCTTTACGCCACACGGAAGGAAGAACCAACAGTCCTCCAGCCCTAACCTCTCTAGTGCCAGCCACCATCTACCTTGCTGCTCCTATGAGTGATGCTCGCGTTCTTCCGATATATGATTCGATGGCTCGTGATCTTCACCTTTTCCTGTGGTGCTCGTGTTGCCTTGTTGTGGGTCCTTTGATTCGAGGGCTGCTTATGTTCTTCACCTTTTTCTTTGCTCTGATCTGTTCATGTTCTTTTGATATCTAATGTAATTTAGACATGTTACAGTTTGTTGATCGTTGTTATAGATTATAATTGAAATACTTTTGTTTTGTTGGAGATTATAATAGATTTATTATGATCAACTTTTTATTTTTTTGTAATAAATTTTATATGTTTATTATATTTTTATTATTTTAATTGAGTTTATCAAATTAAATTGAATTGTTGTCTCTTAAAGAGGAAAAAAACAAAGAGATGTACTGAACGATCGGGATTAATCTCACAATCTTATGGATCAAATTTAATTTTGTTCAACTTTAAGTTATGTCTTGATAGAACTAGACTATAAATTGCCTAATTCAGTCTTTAAAAAAAAATTAAATTTTGAATTAAGCCAAAATCATAACTTATTATTCTTTTGTACAACCCTAGGAGGATTTTAATTTAAAAAACATAAATGATATTTCAAAAAAAAAAAACTATAATCTGTATGGGTTTACAGTGCATGTACATGCCTATAATTTTTTTTTTAAAGAATGTCTCAAATTCTCTTTATTTTTCCTCTGCTATCTGTCTCTTTAATCATAGAATTTAAAAGAAAACACCTTTGTTTGAAATCTTAATCAATTGATCATAATCTACAATTCAATGAAGTAATGTTTTAAAATTCAAACTGACCTGGACGGTCAGACCGGTTGAGCCGTCACTCAAAGAAAAAAATGGTTTGATTCAACCATTTGGCCTGTTCTGGCAATTAACCCAGGTTGGCCCGCTTTGACCCATGGTGGTTTTTGAAGACAAGAAGCAAAAATTCGGAACCCAGAGTGGTCGAACCGTTTTAAATTGTTTTTCAATATATATGTATTTAAATATTATTTTTTATTTAATTATTATATTATCAATTCAACTACCGATTTAACCGGTTGAATCATGAAACCTATAATCCACTGATATTTCTGATTCATTATTTGGTTTAATTTTTAAAATATTGCAATGAAGTGTGCCTGCAAATAGTGGTTAGAGTTTTTACATTTTTTTAACATAATAAAAAAATTTCATAAAGTAAACAATATGAAAATGTGTGCAAGTGAAACAACAAAATGAAAATTGTATTTAAAAGCCAAGTATTTACATAATATTTCTGTTAAATTAATGTTATGCTGCCACATTTGGGTACACAAGTTATCTTAAATTTAATTTTTATCAATTTAATTATTTTATTTTTTAAATTTATTTTAGATGCCACACAGAACAAAACGAAAAACAAAACAAAAACTTAAAAAGAAAAAAAAATGAAATAGCTAAACGTCCTCTATGATCGAAGGCAAGGCTTCAACCGCTACTAAATGAAGACCCATGGAGAGAGACAATGCTCTCTTCGCAAAGTAATCCGCTTCTCTGTTCAGCTCGCGACCAATCAACACGAGATCCACCCCAGAGCTCCCTCACTGCATGAAACTCATTCTGCAGACTTGATCAAAGCTAAGGCCTCTCTGCAATCAATATGCATGTAATCTCACGTGTTTGTATTTGTATCGATTTAATTTATTAAATTTATTTTAATTATTGATTTAATGTTAATTATTTAAAGAGGAAGTAACACTGTACTACTAAAATATATTGACATAAATAATAAAATATTGATAACAGTCATATATATATATATATATTAATTAATTTATGAAAAGAAGTATACTTTTTTAGTTAGAAAAAGAATAAACATGAAAATTAAAAAAAATAAAAGAACAAAATGAGGCCTAATAGATTAAATTGATAAAAATATAATTAAATTAATTTGATAGCTAATTTTTACTGATTTAACTATATATATACATATTAAGTCATTAATATGCTTTATGTATTATACTAATTTGAGAGTCAATTTATGTTTTAAAACTTAAATGATTAACATAATAATTTAAGAAATATAAGAGAATAAATTGATAAAAATTAAACTTAATGAACCAAATCAATAAATAAGATAAATTTAAAGGACTAAAAATTTTAATATTACTTAAATTTAAAAAATAAAATCAACATGATTTAATATGCAGGGAGGCATTTTGTTGTTGCTTAGAAATTCAAGGGAACCATCATGCGATGATCACTGTAGGCTGGCACAAGAGAATGAATGAAGATTATACTTGTTGAGGATCGATAAGAATAGTAACAACAAAGCAGCTGGTTGTCCCAACTTTATTCGAGACACAAAAAGAAAATGAAAGGACCAAGTGAAACAAAATATGTCGAGTTAAGCATCAAATAGAATAAAACTACAAGCCCATTCAAGCACGGGACGCCAGTATGAGGAAGCCAAAGCATCACCCTATCGGTACTATGGTGGCATATCCTGTATGGAAGTGCACGTGTTATGGTTTGTGCCAGTGCTGTTACGGAAAAGAAGAAAGGCGATGGTGAAGGCTGCACTGAAGAAGAAGGCTCTTGGATCGGCTTTTGTTGATGTCGTGCATTTCAAGAATTTAATCCGAGACTAGTTAACTTGCAAACCCATCTGTGCTAATCCGCTAGATCTTTCAATTAAAAAGCCACCCGGTTGCTTTGATTCAACAGCCAACTTAGCCTCCGGTGTCATACCAATGTTAAGAAATACTAGTCGTCAAACGTGATTTTGTAATCACGAAGAATTTTAACACAACTCTTGCAAATTCGTATGTTTTGGTCGGCCGTTGCATGCCATGTATTTTTCTTTTCTTCGAACCTCTGCTTTGTCATGAGAGGGATGTAACAACAAAAGTTAGGCTTTTTTGTTGGCAGAAAGGTGTACAGGTAAGATAAAAATGGCAAATTATGAGGCTGTGTTATTAGTGAGTTGTAAGAATGAATACAAGAGTAAGGTGGTAGCTTTAGGCAAGTCTTCTTAGGCTAAAGGTAGCTGGGGATGCTGTGAAGCTTTTAAAGAAGGGAGATGTTACTAGCCATGCCGATGCCGACATTATTTTGGAAGCTAGAGGAATGTCCCAACTCGAGTGGGAAGTCAACGTAGTTTGTTCACATTAATGCAGCTTCCGATCATAAATACCTGGCTGGGTGCTCACTTGTTTCATAAAGTTAATGTTTTGTTCTCATTAGATAAATGTGTTTCATTAATTACAAGGATAATTTAATTCTTTTTTATTTCAAACATAATTATTATATTTGACTTTTTTTAAATATATAAATTAATTTGAAAATGAAGTGAGTAGTTTTTTTTTGGGTACATAGGAGGAGGAGTATATGAGAAGGAAGCCAAGGCTAAACAATGAGGATCGAGCGCCCTTGAGGATATTTCAAAACATCAACGAACGACAGATATGTACTTGCAATGGCAAAGGGCCAATATGAATATTATTTTAGACTTTGTATAAGAAATAGAAAAAATATTTCTTATAATTTGGTGTTGCTTATTTAATTGAGTGGAACTCCATTCAATTACGCATATATATGTACCTTTGATTGGCAGAAGAGAAGGATAATTTGTATCATTTTTTCGCCCCTATACAAAAGTTACTGCTATATGTGGATGGGTTTACAATCATTGGTAAATTTTCTAAGGGGGCAATGAGTCAAAATGTTGAAGTTGGTAGCTATCTTATTCTCACACCCTCCTGATTTAATTAATTGATAGTAAATAATATTTATTAATATTAATAAAATATATGATAAATAGCCCTATTTACAAATTATAAATAATACTTATATTTTTTTTCAAGTTTTGTGACATATGTAGACCAATCTAGTTAAGACGGAGATAAAAAAAATTAATTTTTTAACTTTTAAAGTTTTAACTTACTTATAACTCGATGCTTCGATTATAATTTAATCTAATTCAATTCTTAAACTTTTAATTTATATATAACTCAATCTTTTAATTTTTTATTATTTATAATTTTGTCCTTATCGCCTATAACTCATCATAATTCAGCCCTAACTCATCCTACATGGAAAAAAAATATCAACAATACTGATAAAACATTACTTCTATGGTTTCCAACCCAACTCCACGTGGATATTTTTTTTCATATTTTTTTATTGCAAACTAAAACTCTCGCTCACTCGTCTTCTTCATTCCTTCTTTTCTCTCATTTAGCAATTTGGGGGTTCTTTTTATATTTTAAACAGACCATCAGCGAAATCATCACTTCACTCTTAAGTCCTCGAAGGGACAGATTTAGAAGCAGAGGTAAGGGAAGAAGTGGAGAGTGTGTGGTTGAGGATAGAGGAGGAGGAGGAAGGTTTGGAGGTGGCGGAGATGAAGTTGAAGACAATGTTGTCGAGACAGGAGGAGTGTTGGAGTATGGAGAAGATGGCGGCCATGGAAATTTAAAGGAAGGGGAGGTCCAAGGTCATAGCGACGTAGGTGGCGGCAACGGCAGCAATGTCGGAGGTGGGGCAGATTGGGAGAGTTGTGGAATTGAGGGGCTTGTTCGAACTTTGAAGTGAAGAGTGAGTAGCAGTGGCATTGGTGGGTGAGAAGAGGGAAGTGATCAACGATTCGAGCGGGGATCATTTTATGGGTCTATCTATTTCAATTTTCAAAGGTTGGTTTTTAGCCTGGGCTCGTGAATTGGTCAATTATTACACTGTATAGCAATCACTACTAAGGTAGATCAATATAATTGACGAGAAGTAAACGCTAACTCATTAAATATAGCAAAATCAAATTGATCGGTAAGCACCGTGAAACGAGGCACACTTCGTCCCTGCTTACGCTAGTTATTTACCTGAAGACAAACAAAGAAACGAAAACATGAAGCAACAGAAACACCGGATGGAAGATTTTTAGCTCATATAGAGCCCACTAAGGTAAGAAACGCTAGTCCGAGGAAACCAATCATCACTCTGCAGAAAGTTTAAAACTGTGAAGTTAGCTGCAAGGAGACATTGCTTTTGCTAATTCAAATTGAAGGGTGATATATATAGAAAATCGGTCTTTTTCCAGCATTAATCACATGATAACCCCACCACGTCACTCTACTACTATTATAAGCTCCAGGTCCCCGGTTATTAAACCCTGCGTAATACACAATGTCGAGTGCAAAATCCCCACTTCATGTAGACCACTCTGCAGGGTTAGTCAGACTATTCATTAATGATTGCTTCACAATTATCCTCGAATACTTTTATCATGGCCTTCCAAGATAAGTCTTTACATTGCCACCACTCGCAGCTAAGTCGTCTACAGCTTTGATGGTGTAGTTGTTGATGGAAATGCATGTGTTCTGATTTGGGTCTACTCGTCCCTAATCAGTGATGGGATTCAACTGTCCCTTTGATGGAAGGCGAGTGTATATGTTGTAGCTTTGCAGAACAACAGTTGAGTTTCCAAGTATGAAATCTATTGTGCCGTAAATATCGCATTCCTCTCTATAAAACTGCCCCAGTCAATGTGGATACAGAGTGTCTTGGTACCCCTCAAAGCTGCACCTGTACAATGTGGATTGGTCTGCCCCGCTTCTCATTGCCATTGCTTGAAACTTGCCTGGCCCTGTCGTGTTTCTGAATGTCATATGTGTTGCTACAAACCCCGGTGCTACCACAACTGCAATTCAATGCAAAATCTCATTTCTGGCCTCTCAATATGATTTCAGTATCATTGTGTAACACCTAAATGATTATTTTCTTACCAAATGTCAGTGAATTGAATGTTGTCCAGCCATCGTCGACCCTGTGATTGCCTATGATGATTGTGCTTTTAATTCCATCTCCGACCATCATGAGAAACAGCTTGTGACATGACAGGGATGGACACGTATTCTTCATACACGCCCTCTGTGATATAAATCAAGAAATAACCATCACTTGCTTCATTGTTAACAAGAGCTGCAATGACAACGTCGTTGATAGTGGAGAAATTTCCACTCCCGTCTTAACTCAACTACTATGTCATTAATCAAAACACTCTCTTTCTCATCTTCATCATCTAAATGCTTCCTTTTGCCTCTAATTGAGTCGTAGATGGCTCTTGTTCGGTTTGAAATCTTTAAAGGTAAACGATCATTTCGTAAACCTGGATGCCACCCTTTGAAATCCCAGCTTCTCTTGCTCTTTTCCTCACGCACCCACCCTTTCGCAAACAGAGCCAGGGACAAACTCTGGAGCCTAGTGTCGTCAGAGAGTTGGCCAAAAGGCCCATTCTTAATGCTCAAATCGGAAGTCGTGCTCATTTCGCCGGACTTGGATAAGTACTCCACATTAAGTTCAGACAGAAAATATGCAGTCTTGAATTGCACGAATCGTGCCTTGTGATGAGGTTGAGTGATTAAGAAGATAAAACTTGACAGAGTTGGAAAGCTTTCGGGCCTGAAATAACAATTTTTGAATGGAGAACCTGCCAAAAGCGTGCATTTTAGCGGGTTGCCTTGGAAGTAAGGGTCTGTAGTAAGATGGGTTTGGGGTGATCTTGCATATGGTGTCTAGAGGAACAGGGTTAATTTTGAATTCATCTAAAACAACTAGGACTATGAAGAAGGAAAGAAGAAGGAAAGTCGACAATGTGGCATGGAAGAAGTCTTTAGAAGCCATTATTATGGTGGTAAATGACAAAATTTTTGCAGTGAGTTTGCTGGTTTTTTTAGATCCCATTTATGGTGAAAAGGCCCGAGATCTGCGATTAACTCATTAAGTTAACTCAGTGCTGGATTCTAAGTGATTAAAAAAATTGACTAGGACTTAAGCCAAGTGTGGGTCTAACATATCTTTTAATATTATAATGGTGCTTAATGCATATAAGTATCTTTTTGAATATGAGCACTCAGTCAAACTCCACCCGTGAGCATTGCATCGAAGTGAACTTGCTATTAACAAAGTGGCTTCCATGAAGAGGCTGCGTAGATAGAAGAAATGCTATGTCACTAACAAAATATTCTGAAGATGTATTTCAATCGTGCCGGGGAACGTATGTATTGCAGTTTAAGGATGATACGTAGGCTGAGGGTGAGCAAGTATAGTCACTTTGTCAACATTGCATTTGGTAAGATCAAAGGTTTCTCCACTTCTTTTTCTCCATTTTCCTCCATTTCTCCCATCTTTAACCACACATGTTATTTTATTAAATGAATTTTTTAAAATTATAGAATTGATGAATGTTGAAATGGGAAAAGTGGAGGGAAATGAATAAAAGAAATGGAAAGGTTCCTCTCCCTATTTGATGCGGAAGTCACACTCATGATTTCCTACTATAAGAAGACAACTGTAAGATATTATAGGAAAATGTGTGACACTCTATGTTGCAAGGTTGTCCTTCCCTTTCTATGAGCTAGAGAAAAATTTTCTGTCATAATTAGTTTTGAATTATTTATAGCGTATTGGGCATTTAAGAAGAAAAATACTAATTCCTAAATGAAAATATTTTGAAGAGCAATAGTAGTTGAGCCAAGGGAAAAAGAGAGAACACTCTCACAAATATAAAGTGCCACTGACTAGACATTTCAGGCTAACAAGTTGTCGACACAATCATTTTCAACATCTGTCATACATGTGTGGACAATCTATAGTCTTGGATTTTTGGACCTTCTAAGCACGATGGTAATGTATGCTTCACTTGAAGTTGACCAAAAACAGGTGTTCAACAGTGGCAATGGCAAACTGACCTCTATAACCTCACCTTTTCAGGTCAAACTCATACCTCCTTGTCTCTCAGTCACTTCCCATCAGACTTGTAACCTTGCTCTGATACCAAACTGGGTCAGGAGCCAAATGAGAAAAAGAAAACAATCTCACTTTGATAAAAAAAATTATATTATTCTTTCTCGATTCCAAATATAATTGAATGAGGGCTATTTATACTAGTTTTAAGTAGGCAAAAAATTAATGCAAATGTATAGTTATGGAACAACTTAATTCTAAATGGAGAGAGTTATGGGATTTAAAAGTATTTAAAAGCATTTTTTAGGAGCTTATGAAAGTTATAAATACTTATTATAATTTATGGATAAAAAAGTTATGAAAATAGCAAAGGTCATGAAGATGAAGCATCTAATTCTGTCTCAAATAATCCCGTGATTCTAGTTGTCTGTTTTTGTTTGTTCGGACCATTATGATGCAATGCGTGGTTCCCCCTCCATTTTTACCCAACATTGTTCTAGTTTGAAAAAGTGTCGCTTGACAACTCCGAGTTGAGCTTGTTCGACGGTGTTATTGGAGTTGTTCAATTGGAGTAAGGCATTTTTGTCCACTCTCATTTTTTATTTGTACATGTCATCCTTATGTAAGGGTCACGTTAATCTTCTGTGTATCATTTCAAATTCATCGGATGTTTCAGAAGGGACTGTCCAATCAGACCAATCCCATTCAGTTTCAACTCTAAAGCCCAAAGTGTCTTCTAATTTCCTAGGATTCTTCATGCTCGCTACGACCACATCATGCATTTCTTACTCTCTGGATATTGTTAAATGTTGATGCATGATGCATCGTTTTCACCTCTGAACTCAATTGGCTGCAATTACGTCTTGGTAATCCATACAAGTCAACGGCGTTTACCTTTTTACCCAGCCTAAAATAGAGAAGGGGAAAATAACAGTGAAAGATTGCACAAGCGTCGGTTCCCCGATCGAGATATCAACTTCACAACACAGGCTCCACAAAAGCCCACCTGTATCGGCCCGCGACATGTAAACTCAATTTATTCCTTTTTCATGGAAGACGCTCTCGGTTTGAAGTTAGGAATTAGTAACGTTTCATAATCAAGAATTTGTGTTGCATGGATATACTCGTTAGCAGTAGTTTAAGATTTGCATTTTGCTTAGCCACCTCCCCGTCTTGTCAGGAGGGAATAGGCTCTACTCTCTCTCCAACGGGGAGACGCAACTAATCAAGAGTCTCCCTCTAAATCAAACCAACTGAAACGTGTGGCAAAAGTTATACACATTTCAGCCACGTCATCGCACCACCTGTAGGACCCCCGAGAGCATTTATCCTGCTTCGCTTCTTTCACAGGTGAAGCCACCAGATAAAGAAATTTTAGATTCAAACTGTTACGTCTTCCCATACGGCTACTCAGTGCGTCAAAGTAAATGCAAAACGCTGTCATTTCGAATTACTTTTGTCCCGTGATCAAGTAATGGAGCACAGACCACTATCCCATTTTATAACCCCGCGGCAGTACACCATGTTGGAGCCAAAATGATTGAAGCTGTCACACATTCTGTCCTCGGTCGAAGCCTCGAGGTACCACTTTCACTTTAGTTATCAGGTAATAATGTCGAGGTTCATTGCATGTGAGGTGAGTACATCCAAAAAGAGCCTTCATAAAGTTTCATACCATCTCTGTGATCAGATCACGGGCAAACCTCAAATTAACCACGCCTATTTTGATCCAGCCTCTCTTCTCATTCTCCGAATAGCAAAATCCCACTACTCTCTGTTCCTCACTCGCTCACTTTCTCCCTCTTTCCAAATTTCACCATGTATAACCTCAGCAGCAGGACAGCCCTTTCGCTCGCTCTCGTACTCATTTTCTCCCTCGCCTTTGTGCTTCACCTTTTTCCTCCCCATCACACCAGCCACCCCAAAACACACCTCCATTTCCAAAAGCACCTGCAAGTCGCCCAAACCACATGCCGAGGAACACTCTACCCACGACTCTGCGTTTCAACCCTTGCTTCCTTTCCCGATCTTGCCTCCAAATCTGTCCCCCAAATCATTTCCTCTGTCATCAATCACGCGGTGTCCGAGGTGAAATCCTCCTCCCACGACTGCAGTGGCCTCCGAAACAACCTCAGGAATCTCGAGCCGCTCGAACAGAGAGCCCTCGACGATTGTCTCCAGCTGTTTGATGACACTGTCTACGAGCTCGGCACCACTACGGCTGATCTCTCCAACGCCAAAATAGGCTTCAAGCGTTACCGTGACTTGCAGACACTGCTAAGCGGGGCAATGACTAACCTGTACACGTGTCTTGATGGATTTGCTCATAGCCGGGGGAATGTCAGAGACAGGATCCAGGACAGGTTATTCGAGACCAGGCGTCATGTTAGCAATTCATTGGCCATGCTCAAGAAAGTGCCCGGACTGAAGAAAGCTTCCGAGACCGAGATCTTCCCGGGGTATGGAAACGTGAAAAATGGGTTCCCTTCGTGGTTGTCTTCTAGAGAACGAAAGCTCCTGGAGGCAAATGTGAATGAGACGAGGTTCGATCTTGTGGTGGCGAGAGATGGCACGGGCAATTTCACCACTATTGGGGAGGCTGTGAATGCAGCTCCGAACTCCAGCATGACCAGGCAAGCACGTTGTTATTTTCTATCGTGTATACATTTCTCTTTTGGGCTGAGCGAATGATTGTTAGCAAAGGTGTTTGATTTTGTACGACAGGATTGTGATACACATAAAAGCCGGGGCGTACTTTGAGAATGTGGAGGTGATCAGGAAAAAGACCAATTTAATGTTCGTCGGGGATGGAATTGGGAAGACGGTTGTGAAAGCCAGTAGGAATGTCTTAGACGGATGGACAACTTTTCAGTCGGCCACCGTAGGTGCGTCTCACACACTTTTTTCCTCTTCACATTTTGCTTCGTTTAGTCCTCTGTTATTAATTATCTCCTGTTGGTAGTAGGTTAAGATCATGAATCAATGAATTGTCCATCTACACATTTAATAATTCTAGTTTTAGAAGAATTGAAGTTAAAATATCTGAACAAACCGGGCAGCTGGCGTAATAACGAGTGAGATTCAGTATGTATGCATGCGGTGCACTTCTTAAAAATCAGTACATAAAAGAGTAACAGAAGATTGTGGAAAAGACAACAAAAGAGGAACTTGACAATGGAATCATAGGTACAAAGATTTTGGGTTTATCAAGGTCCATATATTCCAGCACCCCTGCAATATCTAGCAATTAATTGTAAGTTCCGTATAGTAGGCAGATGGTATGGATTTAAGCATAGGGAAAATATTAAAAGAAGAAAAAGGTCTGGCTGCTTTATTGTTTTGGACGATTCGCTTGGCCTTAGTTGGATGCTGAAAGAGGAGGGCGATAGATTGAATTACTAAATGATTTGGACTTTATTGTAGGGTCCATGCATGCACGTATTCTTTCTTTATTATCTGCAGCCGAAGGCGAACTTGAGTCTAAAGAAGACAAAACAATGTCAAGTGGATATTGATTCATAATTTCAAAAAACATTAGTAAGTTTTAACGTTTAAGTTTTTTTGTCATTAAAAAAATAAAAGGAAAATTTGATAATTATGTTTCAAAAGATTAAATTAATGATGATTAAGTCTTGATAAATTTTTTCAAAATTAAATTTTAAACATCGATTCTTACAGACTTAAACAAAAATATTAGTTACAATCTGAATATTATAGTTAAATAGTAGATGTCTAATATGTAATTAAAATTTTTGAACTTACAATTATTTAAGTCAATATTTTTAATTCATTTTTAAAAAATTGTTGAAATCTAATTTTCATTAATTTAATATTTTAAGATTTAACATTCATTTGAAATTTAAAAAAACAAAAAAACATATGTTTGCTGACCCAAGACATTCAAATTTTACCATCAAACGGTAAAGCCCACAGGGTATTGGGATTTGTAAAAACTAGTATGGTTCAAAAGACCTCCTTTTTACCTGTGAAACCTCTTCCGAAAAAAGATCCCACTTGAGTGAGATTTGAATTAGTCTGAAGTAAATTGCATTGCCCGTGATCAATAAAGACTGGTAACACATTTTTTGTCCCTGTCTGCGCTTTTTCCAGTGTTACCAAATTAAGATTTTACATAATCTTGAATCTTGACGGCATGATCAATCGCACCTGTAGTCATATCTGTTTCTTAAAAAAAAAATGAAGTTAGTTTTCAAGAGATTTCCAAAATTGGGTATTTATAACTTGGGATTGATTTAACTATACTTCATTTTATTTTATTGGACAAGTTGCGATAATTATGTAGTTATTTACTTCCAATCACTTGCCTTCAAGTATACCTCGAATTAAGGGTGAGCAAAACCGAACTGAATCGAATTTTGTCTATTTGATTCGGTCTATTTAATTTTTCGATTCGATTCGATTTTTTTATTTTAAATATTTTGGTTGATTAGTTCGATTTGGTTAGTAAAATTTAAAATCGAATAGACCGAATCAACCGAATTACATATAATTTATTAATTTATAAATTATATTTAATTTATAAATTATTTTATTTTATTTTATTTTTTATTTTAATAAAGAATAAAAAATAATAACATCACTTGAAAGTTTAAACCCTATTTCGGTCAATCACTCTCATCAATAGATGTTGTGACCAGATTATGGTGTTGTGATTGAATTATGGGACCATTATTTGATCATCGATGTTTATTTGTGGTTGTTTATTTAATTATTCATGACTTTGTAATATTTGGGCTTTATGTCATATGGGTATAATTAAAATAGGCTTACATTGTTAAAAATTAATAAAAAAGGCTCAATTTTGTAGTGTTGTTTGTTTTAATATTTAAAAAAATGTGCCTAATTTCAATAGCCCAATATAAAATAAAAAAATTAAATTAACTGACCGAACCAAATTATCAAATTTCGGTTTGATTGGTTTGTTTGGTTCGATTTGGTTTTTATTTTCAATGTTATTCAATCAATCAGTTCTGCATATTTTGAGACTGAACCGAACCAAATCGATCAATGTTCACCCCTACCTCGAATGATTAAAAGTTTGGGTAAAATTGTTAATCATATCAATGAAAGCATAATTAAAAATAAGAATTTTTATAAATATAACTCATGTCATAGGATCAGACCAAACAAATGGTTTAATATTTATTATATTTTATATTATGATAGGTTTATTATATTTGTCAATAACATATCATTGTATATTAATAATAAAGGTCTTATAAATTTTTAAATTTTTAAAATTTTTGCACAAATTTTTTGGGTGCAAAAATTTTTCAATTAGGGGGCCAATTTATCCTAGAATATTAACATATTCTTTGTCAACCAAAATAATCTAATAATTTTCTTAATTTATATAAAATATATCCCTTTTAATCTCAATTATAACACACTTTTACAAGTATTCTTTGGTTCTTACAAGGTATTTGATAAAAATATTAATTATAATTTTTAAATATTATCCCTATATCATGAAAGATAAAAGAGAATGATGTACAGTTTGAAAGAAAATTTTATGTTTAAATAAACATAACTTCAAGATTTTAATCTATTTTTAAAGTTAACCATTTAATTAATTCTTGATTTGATGACAAAATTTTATAATAATAGGGATGGAATGGATAATGAAATAATGGAGTGGAGGGAGAAATGCCTTCAACCGACTTAATCATAATCTAATCTACACTTAATATTCTTCTGAGTTGCCGACGCCATATCACATCACTAGGATTAGGGAGGACAAAACGACACGACAGCCAACAGTATATTGGAATTAGGAGCCGTCATTTTTTTTTGGAAAGGAGAGCCTTAATAATTTATGCATTTGTGTTGGACCAACCCATTTGGGCCACGTGTAATTGGAGGAGAATTCCACGCGGATGGAACTTCCTTCACCATAGCCACTAAGAGGAACGTGGGAGAAAAACAAATTCCAAAATTACTGGGATAAATTATAAAAAAATAATAATAATTTAATACTTCAAAATATTATAATTTTATAATAAAAAATTATTTTTTTGTTATTAAAAATAAAAAATTTCAATTCCAACTTTAATTTAAAAAATTATAATTTTTATTTTATAAATTATAAAAATTAAACAATAAATTATAATTTTTTAAGCATACTTTTATTATTAAAAAATAAATTTTAATTATAAATTTTATTTAAAAAATAAAAAATTTTATTATGTGAATTATAAAAAATTAAATAAAAATTATAATTGATCAAATATAATTTTTATTATTGAAAATAAATTTTAAAATAATAAATTTTATTTATAAATTATAAATTTTAAAAAAACTTATCAGAATTTAATAAAAAAATAATTTTTTATTGATTGTAAAATGATCTTTTTATTAAAAAATTATTAAATTATAATATTTTAAAAGATAATGTTGTTGTTTATATAATTTCATTTACATCAATTAGATTTTTTTTTGTCAAAATAAATATAAATATAAATATAAATATTTCAGCTGTGGCTGGAACGGGATTCATAGCGAAGGATGTAACGTTCGAGAACTCAGCGGGAGCGAGCAAGCACCAAGCCGTGGCCCTGAGAAACAGCGCAGACCTATCCGCATTCTACAAATGCAGCTTTATCGGATATCAAGACACCCTCTACGTCCATTCCCTCAGACAGTTCTATCGAGACTGCGACGTCTACGGTACCGTCGACTTCATCTTCGGCAACGCCGCCGCTTTGTTCCAGAACTGCAACTTGTACGCACGCAGGCCTCTCCTCAACCAGAAGAACATGTTCACCGCTCAGGGCAGAGACGACCCTAACCAGAGCACCGGCATCTCCATCCTCAACTGCAAGGTCGCCGCCGCCGAGGATTTGATCCCCGTCAAGTCCTCGTTCAAGACCTACTTGGGACGCCCCTGGAAGCCCTATTCCAGGACGGTTTATCTGAAATCTTACATAGAGGATCTGATTCAGCCCGCCGGGTGGTTGGAATGGAACGGGACCCTGGGTCTGGACACGCTGTACTATAGGGAGTTCATGAACAGGGGTCCTGGCTCTGATACGCGGGCCAGAGTCGGATGGTCCGGTTTTAGGGTCATCAACTCCTCCGCCGAGGCTTCTCAGTTCACGGCCGCCCGGTTTATTCAGGGAAATGACTGGTTGAATTCCACCGCCATTCCCTTTTACCTTGACCTCAGCTGAACTTTCTTCTTCGTTGTCAATTGAGTGTCTCCTATTCTCCAGCTCCGAGTACAAATTCTTTAACCGCAAAACTAACGCAGTCCGATCGGTTTCGGTTGGAATTGATAGTCCAAGACATTAAATTAGTTGTATTTTAAGTGCTTATGGATGGATCCTAGGCCCAATTGGTTACAGGCCCAAACTTGTTATCCAATCCGCATCCGAAAGGAATGTTTTTAATTGTAGGAAATGAAAGGTGGTGGAGTAATTAAAAGAGTGGGAAAGTTGTATCAAAAAAAAAAAAAAAAGAGCGGGAAAGTACATGATGAGGCGATGTACGAACGTTCACAGAGGACTCAACGAAGCCGGTCAGAGTTCACACTGAGACGTCAGACATGGGCGGGCCCGCTCTCTGATGCTTGACCAATTATGTTATGGAATATGGATGACCAAGAGGCAAAATAATAATAAACCACGTTTAAAAAAAACGATCATGGCTTAACTTAATCAGGCCGCGGAAAGAAATTTTGAGATCTAAAACAAAATCATGAGCAAAACTTGGCGTGTGCTTTTACTTTTTATAAATCATAAACAAAATTTTAACGGGGTTTAAAGTTCCCACCTTAATGGCATAAAGTCATGAACACCTTGATACTCATCTTTGGTAATGCTTTAGAATAAAAAAATGGGATGACTAGATTGAAAGGGAGTTTAGAACAAGATGATGCAGTGTAAATTAGTATATCATAGATCTCGTTATTTATTTTAAATAAATAATTAACAAGCTCAACACAATAAGTAATGTTATATTGTAAATTATGAGAGTTTTTCAACATGAAGAAATATTTTTTTATTCTCTTTAATTATATGCAATTAAATAAATAACAGTACAAATGTACACACATGTATATAATAGCTACGGCATGTAGGAAATTTTACAGGGGTCCTAAGACAATTATCTCATCCGCCCTGCTGTTTGCACGGCCCTGGTTTAATATTTAACATTTAATAATATGCGATTGAATTCTGTTGCATATTATCGGCACAGCAAATCAGTCCCTCAGGGAAAAAAAGTGAGATTTTAGTTTACTGTGAGTTTTCTGCTCTATTTGAGTTGATAATCTTCGATTCTGAGATTCTGTCTGCATACGGAGAGTATGAATTCCGTGTGACGGTTTTTTAACGGAAAAAATACAAAAGTCCCCGTGGAAGGCATAGTTTTGTCAATTTATAACGGCTACGGTTAGCTTCGTCGTCAATCAGACGGAGAGACCGCCACCTTGAATGTCGAGCTGGAAAGATGATACGAAGGGTCACAAAAGTCTTGAAAACTAATAAATGAAGTGTAGTTGTTTGAAGATCAGTAGAGATAATAAAGACCACGAGGAGCAGCTCATGCAATTCTTATGAACCCTGGGCCTACAGAATGAGCATCTTATCTGCAAGGGAAGCTGGAAAATTAATATTTGGAGAAGAAAAGAGGGAGGATATATATTGTCCAGACCCACAAGCAAGCTATGGAGGGCAAGGGAGAGGAACGTGGTGTCAGCTTTGTGAATCATCCATGAGGCCAATAACGAGTGATGTATCGACTTTTTGTATTGCCAGAGGATGCGAAGAATTTTGGGAACCACGTGCATGTGTTGCCCCTCTCTGCATTCCCTTTCATCATTAAGTTTGCTCCTTTCACCCCCCCAATAAAAGAATCAAATTCGTGTTTATATTTTTTTGCTCTTCCATACTTTTCTGACTCCATTTCTTGCTTCCCTCCTTTCCATTTCATATGCCCCCTTTCAACCTTGTTTTGCACGGTTGAGCCCGTTCTTCTTCCTTTTCTGCCAGCCGTCTCGATTTTCTTCCCCTTGTCTGATTTCATTCCGCAAAGGCATAAATATTTCAATTTATTCACTCAATTCTATCTAGTTACTCACTCTTTTAATAATTGAGCAGTATGGTAATTTCAGATATTCATTAGTGACCAGGCCCCACCAAATAATTCTGCATTGGATAAGCACTCCAATCATCCACGGAGAATCGTGGTGCAAAGTTATTGTTTTTGTTTGTAGTTGAAAAACAAATACCAGTGTGTTAAATATGCTAAATCTCAATAGATAATGAAATGAATCTCAAGTTTCTTTATTACATTTCGTTTGAATGTAAAAAGATAGTAGACTTTAGTAAAACAAATGTATAATTTAATTGAAGTGTTTAAAAATTACAGACTAAAAATTAAGAATTGAAAAGGGTTAGTAAATGTAAATTATACGAGTCTTAATCGAGTGTTGACTGAATTTCTCTGTTTTTCTTCTTTCTATTTATAGTTTCTAATAAGAAAAACCTTTTCTTTGAGACTTAGCATATTCTACTGAAAAATCAGATATCCCGCGAAACTTATAGCACGGTCTCTTCATTTTAATAAATAACCTGTTTCACTAAACTATTTGGGAGTAGATTTTGGCATTACCTATGATCGTGTTTTCGTCTTAACGGTCTAATATTTGAAATTGATGGAATTTCGACATGTTTATTTATTGTGAACTTTATTGAGCTTCAAAGCCTGCCTTTTTTATTTATATTAGGCTTGACGTTTCAATTACTCAACCCAACTAACCTCGTGATCTATTTGAGTGACGTTTCATATTTAGTCCAAACAGTTCTTCACATGCTATATATCTGTATGTATTTTCCCCGAGCCAGTTTTAAGATATTTCAGTCTTATATTCTGATGACATGTAGAAGGGAAATGCGTGTCGAGCAAATGACCGCAACTTGATTTGATGAAAACGCAGCAGCTACAAGAACATGATTGAACTCGAGTGAATAAAATAAGTAGGGAAGGGAAGCTTACAAAGTGTAGAAGCATTGTCAGAAGTAAGGGTGGGGAGAGATGTGACCAAAAGGTCAGAAGGGGTCACTGAAAAGAAAAGCTTATCCGATGCTGTGAATGGGCCAACACGGACCCTTTCATCGCTTTGGGATGAAAATGTGTAGTCGAGACAGCACAAAGATTGAGTGAGTGTTAGTCTGCTTCGCCTTTTCTGAGTTCTTTAATCGTTCATCACTGACCGCTCTCTGCTCTCGGCTATGGCATGGGCATCTTCTCTGCTCTGCTTCCACGCACCTTGGACCTCCTTCCTTCTTTCACCAAACACTTGACGTGTCTCCCTTCAGAGTAATAAATAATGCCCCCAAAGAGGCATTTACCCTCTGTTACACATTGTTGTTCTATTCTAAAAGTTACAACTAAGGACCACAACACTTTAATAAATCGTTGTTTTTTCTTTAAATAATTATTTGCCCGCTGAGCATACCGGAATCCGGAGGATTCGTTCTTCGTCCGTGATGAAAGCATGAATGGTTGTGATTTTGATTTTCTTCATTTATGCGTGTTTTCATCAAGAGAGGAGAGTATCAGAGAGTATAGCCACAGTGTAGAGAATGTATTTTGGTACCTACGCCATCCATCCAGTTTAAAACAATAAAACCTATAGAACATTTTTAATCACTCCTCCCTTACTGTGCATAAAGTATTTTTAACTAAATTACTTGTATCAATAAAAATTTGTTTTTGGTTGAGATAATATAATACCATGATGATTTTCAGTTGGACAAAACTTATCTATTTAGCTTCATATACTCAATATATTTTAGTCTAATCAAATCAACACGTGAACTTTAATGTATTAACAATACTAATAATAAGAATTTGTGACAGAATAAATAATATATAAAAGATATATGTATGTTTTAATTTAATTAAAAATAAATGTCTTAAGCATATAAGGATAAGTATATATAAGTTTTTTTCTTTTCCATTTTACCTATAATAATTTCACAATTAACATCATGATAGCAAGTAAAACTCACAGTTAATATCTCTTTTCTTTTTTAAGAAAATAAGGATAAAATTATTTAATTATTTAAAATTATTATGAAATTTATGATATAAAAAAATAAACAAAATTTTTCAAAAAGAAACTTTATATAGAAGAATAGAGAAAGGAATAAAATTACATTTGTAAAAAAATTTAATGCTATGAATTTTTTTTAAAGAAAATATCATACATTTTGAATTAACACTAACACATAAAAAATGTCATATATTTTAAATACCAGAGAGTGAAATTTTACTTACAAGCTTCTTTTAAGTTTGATCTCCTTTTAACTATATTTTTATATTTGCTTTTGTAAAAGCAAAAGGATGAAGAGCCTTAATTTTGACCAACTTGTCTTTTGACTTACAAATAAAATATTAAAAATAAGACTATTTTAAAGATTAATGATTAAAATTATAGTTGAATTGATGATAAATTAAAAATTTTATTAAATTAATTAAAAAAATAGTTTAATAGTCTAGTTCGACCGGATTTACGTAATAGATGAACTATGACACTGGTTGAATAAGGTACTTTTGGCTGAATGGCTCCCTTTAATCATATCTCGTGCTTACGTCTCTATAACCTGACGATTAATGGCAAGACGGGAGAAAATGAAAGACATCCTAATTAATTCCCTTGATTGGCTTATTAGCCTGCAGCTGCAACTGCAGTGTTCTGCACGGCGACCCAGACATCTCTCCGAAATTCCCAAGTGTTATTGAATAAGAATGGATTAATTAATTGATTAAAGCCAAAAAGACGAGTAGGAGCATGTGGAGCCAATTATTGTTGTACCCGAGAAGCAGGACGTTGCAGAGTGCAGAGTCCGTTTTTGCTTTATAAATACATGGCTTTGAGCCGAGAGGCATTGCGGCTGGAAGCAGGTGGCAGGTTTGTTGCTGGTTGGTTGGGTCGACATTATTACTTTTGGGCACTTCACTGTCACTATGCCTCTCTTCCTTCCCTCCCCTGCTCTTCTGCTCCTTCTTACCCTCTTCTCCGCCACTCTGCTTCCCTGCCGTGCCGTCCCTCTCCGCCACAATCACCCTCCTCGCCACCTCCACCACCCTCATCTTGCCACTCACAACTACAGAGATGCTCTCTCCAAATCCATTCTCTTTTTTGAAGGTCAGAGATCAGGGAGGCTCCCTCCCAACCAGAGGATGACCTGGAGGAGAGACTCTGCTCTCTCAGATGGCTCTGCCCTTCATGTACTTTCTAAATCTTGTTACTCTTATTCTTTAGCATTTCCAGTCTTCTCTTTGTATTCTTGTGGGAAATGAAGGCGGGGGTTGCTTACATCTGTGTAACTAACAATGCAATGTAGGTTGATTTGGTTGGAGGGTACTATGATGCTGGGGACAATGTCAAGTTCGGTCTTCCCATGGCATTCACCACTACCATGCTTTCCTGGAGCGTGATTGAGTTCGGTGGTCTCATGAAAGCTGAATTGCAGAATGCCAGAGAGGCCATTCGCTGGGCTACCGATTATCTTCTCAAAGCCACTGCACATCCAGACACCATCTATGTTCAGGTCGTTTCCGTCTACGGTTACTCTCACCTTTCTTGTGACTTCATTTTAAGCATCATTTTAGAATATTGACATCGTTTTGGCCTCGCAGGTGGGAGATGCGAAGAAGGACCATGCCTGTTGGGAGAGACCTGAAGATATGGATACCCCAAGAAATGTGTACAAGATTGACAGGAACACCCCAGGTTCAGAAGTGGCCGCTGAAACTGCCGCTGCTCTTGCGGCTGCTTCTCTGGTTTTCAGAAGAAGCGACCCCATGTACTCTAAAACTTTAATCAGAAGAGCTATTAGGGTGAGCCATTGATTCCAGACAACCCATTCATGGTCTAATAGAAGCCTTAATATGCATAAAATCTCGGGTTTTGGTTATTTTCTGGGCACAGGTGTTCCAGTTCGCTGATAGATACAGGGGATCCTACAGCAACGGCTTGAAGCCCATCGTGTGCCCGTTCTACTGTTCTTATTCTGGCTATCAGGTTAAGTGTTAATCTCTATTGAGTTGTGCAGGAAGTTTGTTTTCCGTATCAAGAGGGATGCAGAGCCCAAGTCTTTGTTTGATGTCCCTGAAAACATTGTAGGATGAGCTATTGTGGGGCGCTGCTTGGCTGCACAAGGCGACGAAGAACCCAATGTACCTGCATTACATACAAGTTAATGGACAAACCCTTGGGGCCGCAGAGTTCGACAATACCTTTGGGTGGGATAACAAGCATGCCGGAGCCAGGATACTTCTAACTAAGGTCCCATTTTCATCAACTTCCCATTCTAACCATGGCCCCACTTGCATAGTGACGGTATTAAACTGGGGTTTCTTGAATTCAGGAATTTCTTCTTGAAAGGGTGCAATCCCTCCATGAATACAAGGGTCATGCGGACAATTTCATCTGCTCTCTCATTCCCGGAGCTTCTTTCTCTTCAACCCAATACACTCCTGGTAAGGTCCCCCACCCCCAAAAAAAAAAAAAAATATATATATATATATATAAATATAGAAACATCATTGTTTTTCACTGTCTTGTCCAGTTTCATTAATTTGTAACGGTCACTTTTTCCTCGTTGCTGCTGGGGTACTGTTTGCGCAGGTGGACTTCTGTTCAAGATGAGTGATAGCAACATGCAGTATGTGACATCCTCTTCTTTCTTACTCTTAACCTATGCCAAATACTTGACCTCATCCCACATGGTCGTTAACTGTGGCGGAGCCGCCATGACCCCCAAGAGGCTCCGATCAATTGCCAAGAAACAGGTTCCATCTCAGTACACCATGAGAGTGATTTGTATTTTCACTGTGTGGTAATCAAGTTACTTAATGAGTATGGTTTGTGCAGGTGGATTACTTGCTGGGAGACAACCCGTTGAAGATGTCATACATGGTAGGATATGGTCCAAGGTACCCAAGAAGGATTCACCACAGGGGATCGTCTCTACCGTCAATTGCTGTACATCCGGGGAAAATCCAATGCTCGGCAGGGTTCAGTGTGATGAAGTCGCAATCCCCAAATCCAAACATCCTGGTGGGAGCCGTCGTGGGTGGGCCCGACCTCCATGACAGGTTCCCAGACGAGCGGTCAGATTATGAGCAATCAGAGCCAGCCACATACATCAACGCCCCACTGGTGGGAGCACTGGCTTATCTTGCTCACTCATTTGGCCAGCTCTAGACTCAGAAACTAGAAGCACGCGATTCCCAACTCTGGAGCCGTTTCTCCGTGTTGTTATATGATTACTTTTGTGAGGTGATTTTGGGTAGTCGTGTTCCTCGGAAGCGCACGAGGTGGTTAGAGGGCAGAGGCTAGACAGCTGTGGGAGCCAGCCCCAAACCTCGAAGCACATTGTAGTGCCAAGTTATAGGTAGGATAGCTTTCTTTTATAGCTTTACGGTGTTAAATAGTTCATTGGACTTGGGCCTTGACTATTTGAGTTTAGCGGTTTACCTTGGGTGTCGTGGGTATGTTTTTATGTTTTGACTCCAGAAATAGCCGGCCGTGTGTAAGGCTGTGATATAGTAATATGGAAATCGTGAGATGCTTATTTTGTGAGCACTTGAAAGTCCCGAATCAAATCCAGGTTATCTTATTTTTGGGAGGCATTGCTGAACTAAACAATGACTTTTACGATATAACTTTTCACAGAAACTTGGAAACAGCTTATCTCCAACCGTAGGCTTTGTATCTCCTTGCAAGAAAATATGGAAATAGAACCCGTGTCTAGTAAGAAAATACGAGTACGCTGACGGGAATATAAAGTGGTGGGAAGACGGCCCTGAAAGTGGATAGCGAAAATTTTGACCGTTGAAAGGGAAGGGAAGATGCTAAAATACTAATAATTAGAGAGTTGGGCCAAAGACATTCTGGTGATGTGGGCCCAATTCTCTTCAATTTAACAACCAAGAAAAAGACGTTGCTTGAAGCATTTCCACATTTCCAATGGATGAACCCTTGAATGGGCCTCCATTTTGTTGATGGTTAAAGAGGCCGGGGGCACTTAGCATGACATGCACGCCCATTCTCTTCCGCCACGAGTCCCATTAAATATCCCTCAACAACCTGATTTCCCAGATTTTCAATTTTTTTTTTTAAACAATCTTGGAATCGATAATATCCTTAGGAACCATAAATTTATCCATTTTTGGAAGAAAAAATCCTATAAAAATTTGTTTGGTGGTTGCAGTATTTTATTTAGAAGCATGGACATCGTACAGAAATGAAAATATGATTTGATAAAATAAGATAATCATGCTTAATATCATATAAAAAGAATAAATATTTAAGCTTGGCTGGATGATAATACTTCTAATATAAAAATATATTAAAATATTTGTTATTAACTCTTTGATAATTAAAAAATGTAACTTCGATGTAAATCATGTTTAATTTTTAAGAACAAATAACCTTCAAAAATAATTGTTGAATAATAAAATACTCGACCAACCCTGCTTGTTTTCGCTCCAATTTGGTCAACCTTCACTATATTAAACCAAACACAATGCTCATTCCATTTCTTTCCACAGTTCCCATCGGGTTAAAATGCGAGTGATGAATTTATGGCGGGAAATAGAGGAATTCCGCTTCCTTGATTCTCTTTTCAATACATTACAAATATTAGAAAAACAAACGAGACGTGGAAGCCCCAGCATGACCAGAGAACAATGTCATTGTAACGCACACAGTAGCAGAACTTTATTCAGACACTACATATTCTCAGAGTGTCTTCATCCACTCATTTCAGAATTACATTGGCTGCAAATTGCCTAGGCACCGCCGATGGGTTAATTTGCATCGTCCTTTGCTGGAGGAAAAGAATTTGCCTGTGCAACACGCGGATCACGAAATTAATATTAACATGCCGACATTAATTTTGTTCCATCACAACCACACACACGAACCCAAGGCACTTGGTTACAGAAGTGGCTTGGCAACACTATTTTGGCCGGCCAAGTGGGATGAACAGTTAAATGCTTTAACAGACCACACACAGATGGTATGGATTCAAGAAGAGCATAGAGTCAAGAGATGACATGGATTCAAGAAGCATAGGGTCATAGCCCTGAAACAAAAATGAGATGAGAACGACCGTATAAATAACACTCACCAAATCACGGAACTTAAGGATGTAGAACATCTCAAGATATCGTCGAGTTTCACGCCTCTCAAGTTTGGACACGTGCTTCCAGAAACTATAAACTCCCGCCAAGGTCATGAGCCTCTCGGAATATATCTTCCATGTGTACCTGCATATGCCATGCTTAGCAACTGCATCATACAAAAATTGCGATTCCTTATTTCTTTTTTTGGGAAAAATTACCTCTCATAAATTCTTTGAAGACCACCATCAGATATTTTATTCCAATGGCCTGGGTCCTCCTTGCACCGTTGGAAGAAATCAACCAATACTTCAGAAGCTTGGTCAGGGTGATAAGGATCAATGTGAAATCCCGATACGCCATGCTCAATTATCTCAGCAGGACCACCATGGCAAGTAGCAAACGTGGGCAGCCCACAAGTCATGGCCTCCACAACTGTCAGTCCAAAAGCTTCATAGAAAGCAGGCTGTGACAAGAGAGCTAAGGTTAAGAATCATATCTGAGAGGTCAGGCACCAAAGCATAGACTTCTTTTATAATACCTGAACGAAGGCACCTCTGGTGTCTGCTATATAGCGATAAAGCTCACCATTACGTGCCCTGTTTGTTTGGGCAGCTATCCAACGAAAATCACCATCTAAATTATATTTCTTCATGAGATCATGCATCTTCTCAATTTCTGTAATTTCTTCTCTGTCCCTGGACTTCTTTACATCAATATAGCCAGCCACCACAACCAGGTTGACCAGTTCCCTCAATTTGCTGTTCTTACCATAGCTTTCTACCAAGCCAGAAATGTTTTTCACTCGGTCTAACCTTGCCATGGAAAATATTATGGGCTTTGACCGATCTTTAAGTGTACCACTGCCACAACAGAAACAAAAAATTAACTTTAGTCACTGCTATCAGCAATCTGGCCCATCATAATTACTTCTGTAACCCCGGACTTTTATCTAGAAATAATCCCAATTAATAATCTGTCTGGTTGTACTCACATGTGCTCATCAGTCTGCTCAGGATCATATAACAGCTGTTCAATTGAACCATGCAGGGCAGTCAATCTTTTCTGCTTTTCAGAGTAGGGAAAGTAGATGCTCATATCTGCCCCAGGAGAGACAATATTGAACTTAGGATCAAAAACATCAATGCCATGAACAACCCTGTAGAGCCCAGGAAGAGTAAATGCACTGTGGCTCTCATATTGGCCAACAGTATTCTTCCTGAAAGAAGTTACTGTCAGTAATCAGTAGCATTAGTTAGCATGAAGGAGAACTTGCATCTTAAAATCCCGAAGAAGAAGAAGTAGAAGTAGAAGAAAAGAAAAGGAAAACATGGAAAGAACAAAAAGCTAGTAACAGTCATAGGCATGTGATATGAACTGGTAAACTTGATGCTTGGTAAGATTTTGAGAGGTGGATATGTGAGAGGGTGAAGAGCCCAGACAGAATCAGAAACTAAATCTATCATTGGCATGGGTTTCCATGAGCAACAAAATAGAGTCACCATAAATTGTTCAGGAAACTTAAGACGCCAAAGTACTCTACAACAAACCCAGAAGCCAGAAATTTGTTTCTTGGACAAGCTGCACATCCCTCCACAAGTAATTAAAATAGGGTATGCCGTACTCCACAAATACATTGTTAAATAATCTGTGCTACTACTTTCATGTTGATAACCATTAGCTCATATAAAACTGACAGGATTGAGAAATTACGTAAATATAATATAATTGAGCACAATAATGGGGGTAAAATCATAAAGTGAACCATCGCAGATCCTCGAGTAGAATAGACTTACGTTCCTGCAATCTCTTGATATGTACTAGTGATGATAAAGTCAGCATTGTTCATTGCTATTAGGTCAGCAGTGAATTGGCATGAAAAATGATACTTCTCCTCAAATTTTTTCCAATATATATCTGAATCTGGATATTTTGTTTTCTCTAGTGCATGCGCAATTGTGCACTGCAAAATATGAACATTTGCATCTAGTAAATGGCGATCTCATAAGACAATAATTTGAGCTCTCTGATTTTGTATAGCTTAGTAAGAGGAAAATAAAGAAAGATAAGAACCTGTGTCACTCCCATCTTAGAAGCTAATAAAGTCGCAACAAGGTTTCCATCACTGTAATTTCCAATAATGAAATCAGGATAACCCTGTAACTCAGCAGCAATTTCACTAGCAACATCCTGTGTAAGTGCGACCAAAAGTATTGGATTGGTAAGGCTAGCAAATTTTGTATATTATCTTTAAATATCAGAATCCTAAAGTAAGCTAAGAAAGCACAAAACTCTAAAACAGTTCAAAGTTGGGGTCAATTTTAAGTTATCCACGGTCAAAGACCAACCTCTGCATAAGTCTCCAGATAAGGCCACACATCAAACCTTGAGATCCATTTACGAAGAATTCCTGTATGTGATCTGAAAGGAACTCGCAAGATATGAGTGTGTTCAGTACCACTAACTCTTTCTAGCCGCTGATTGCAGGTTGTCCCCTTTGCATCAGGTATCAACCTGGTAACCTTGAGACAGTAAAAATAATTATATAACTAAACAAAAATCATCTATAAATGCTATTCCAAATCAAAGAAAATGACCCAGGATAACACTCTTACAATTAGAATTCTTGGAGTGAAATCTAGTCCTTGCTTCTGGATTCTAAGAAGCATCTCGTTCTCAAGGGCACGCACTTGATCCAATATATAAACAACCTTCAGATAGAAAGCTTTTTTTTAGGAAGATGCTAAGACATTGTTTCCAATGAATGCACGAGCCAAAATGTCAGAAGTGACTAGAGAAAATAGAACTAGTATTATGCTTCATGAGATTTACCTGCCCACCAGTGTCAGGCAAACCCAAGACATTGGCTTGACCAAAGTAGCCATGAGGAGATAATATAACAACATTAAACACCATAGGAACTCTTCCAAGAAAAGTCTCTAATGTAGAAGGATCAGGAGCCTGTAGAATGTCAGAGAGAAGATGCATCATCTCCATCACCCTTTCAGCAGTATCACCCCAACCTCTCTCAAAACCCATTCCTTGTAATCTGAAGTCAGAAAAGAAATCAAAGACGAAATTATTAAACTACAATGTTGTGGTGAAATCCTCACATCCTCATTCAAGCGGCATAGTGAAGACATGTAAAATGTAGGATAAGCTTACACATATTCAAACTCAGAATAGCCTGCATCAGGTTTAAGCTTAGAGAGATAATCCTCAGCCTTGACCAAAGCTGACTGTAGTTTGGAGATGCTCTGGATACGATCATTTAACATCAGTGTCTGTGCCAAGATCATCAAGGGAAAGAAAAATCAGATATGTAAGAAGATTACAGAAAATATGGAGAGAAAAAAAATGATCATTAAGCACGGTGCTGCAGAGTGGATATAAAAAAAAAAATCATGCATCATCAAATCAAATTATATCAACATAAAACTTACACCAAATTATATTTAAAGATAGAAAAATTACCCTTCAGCACAATCACTATAGTGCAAAAAGGAACTGCTAAGCACAGAAAACTAAAAAACTTACATGCCCTTTGTATGTGTGAAGTCTGAGGAAATCAAGTAATGGCTCCAAAGAATCCTTGTTCCGAAACATAATTGACGAAAGGTGACGGTTGAGAAATTGAACACCATTGCCAATGGACGATGATCGAGATGGACGAGGAAATGAAGCATTGAATGGTTCAAAATCAAGCTCCAATACAAAAGTGCCATGAGTCCTAACAATATATAAAATTAGAAAAGAAAAATCAATATGTTAAGAGATCACAACCCCAGATCAGAACTTCAAAAAATATGCAACCTCAGAAAAAGTGAAGTAATAGATTTCTTACGTTCCATCTACAAGTTCCTCTTTGAAGTGAAGATATTCAGGGATACTCAATTGCTCCACACTGAGTTCATAAACATTAACACGGACATATTCCCAAACACCAGGTCTTGGACGAACTGCAATTGCCACAAAAGGAGGGAAAACTATGGCTTCCTATCAGCAAAAAAGAAAAGAGGAAATGCAACATATTTTAGTCAAATGCAGTGACCTTTAGAAAATTGACTGTTCCACAAGCTAGAAACCATTAATTTATAGGTTGTGATTAATGATACTCAGAGTCACATTAGGGACAAACTTCATCGTGAAGCATGTATAAAATGGGAACCAGCTAACTTGTCATTGTAGAAAATATGACAAAAGAACTCACTTAGGTCAGATGGGAATGCATTTGAAGTTCACTTGTCAACCATAAGTTCATACTTACAGTTTAATTAGTGAAATTTAAGCTGAAGGTTCATCAAATAGGGTACTTTTCCGGGGTTTAGGTCTGGATTTCCTGGCAGTTATTAAGCGGAATTTCACTAAGATGCCACACTTTCAGCAACTACATATAGCATTCTAATCGTAATTAATGGTATGCGGTCTGACTCAGACAGATTCTACAAATAAATAATGTTTTGTCGGAAACATCGCATAAACCTGGCATAACTTTAAGTACATGTATGGGGACCAAAGTAAGTCTGCCGAGAGTCATATGACATCTGGGGTGACTAATACAATTTAAAACCAAAGTATAGTAGTTCAAGTAACCTGTGCGGACTTGAGGATTTCGCCGAAGGGACCATTTTTAAGATCCTGTGATGCTTCATCCTCGCCGAGGATGCTTTCGAGCTCATCAATCAAATTATGGGGTTGCAAAATCCGTTTTCCCTGAGCCACATACCTTCAAACGCAAAATGCAACTATCAATAAACCGAAATCCACAAGTATTATCTTTTTTTCTCACCAAGATGAAAGAAAGAGGGAAAAGGAAAACTCAAAACAGAGACACGCCTGAAATACCAAACCCATCATAAGACCGCAAGACTTCGTGTTTTCTTTCATCTCACTAACATAGTTACACAAATTAAGAAATTTTAACACACAACTTTGCAAATTTCAGCACCAAAATCTGTCACCCTCGGGCAAAATTGTAAAGTACTCAAAAGTTAGACACGGAAGATACAAACTCTCTCATTGGACAACGACTTGAAGATCGCATCGGTAGAAGAAAAAGAACGCTTCTAGTTTCTCAGGTTTTCTCAAAACTATTTGAAGATACAGGATTGAACTAGTAGGAAAAGAACCATGATGAATAGTTTAGAAAAAAAATGTTGAAAAGTAAATGCAAAAGATGGATGGCACATTGAAAAAGTTGGTAAAAGCACTTGGGGAGTGGGGGAGGTTGATGGAGGAGGAGAGGGTGATTGGAACCTGGAGAGGAGAGCGACAAGTTCGTTGCGATGCGCAGAGAGAGTATCCTCTACTCGGTCTCTGATACTGGGAACTCGACTAAGCTTGCGCTGAGACATGATCGGTATCTCCTTGCAGGACCGACAACTCTGAGGAAGTGCGTCGCTGTGAGTTGAGCGATCAAGAAAGAAGAAAGATATAAAGTGAGAAAAGCTAAGCAGATTTTTCGTCGAAGTGGGAAATGCTACGTGTTAGTGCCAGAAGAGGCGAATTTAGAGAAGCCGCCTGGAAAGAGAAACAAGAGCGAGGGAGGAAGGTGATCGCGACGTGGCGGACGGTGATTATTTTCATCAGATTAAAATGTATAACACTGTCATAAACTTTGACACAGTTATATAACCTCATATCTTTAAAATTTTAAAATTAAATCCTTAATTTTTTAATTTTATTTTTTAAAATATTTCACTGTCAATTATGTTATTTTTTATGAAGGTTAAAATATTATTTAACTAAAAAATATTACATTATATAACTATTTATAATAAAAAAATTTATTTTTTGAATAGTTGAAACATTGATAATAACTAAAATAAATGTTATTATCATCATATAAAATTTTAAATATTTACCTTTGTGTTATTTTTTTTTCATTTTTTTTATTATCAATAATGCATAGTTTTCTAGTATTAAAAGATAACATAATTAATAACAAGAGTTTTGATTTTATTTAATAATATTTTTTAGTTGAATGATATTTTAACCCTCATAAAAAATAACATAATTAATAATAGGGGTTTTAAAAAATAAAATTAAAGATTAAGGGGTTAATTTTAAATTTTTAAAATTAAGAAGAGTTATATGCAATTATTTTAAAATTCAAAAAAGTTTTATGTATTTTAACCTTTTTGTTAAAGAGATAAAAATTAAAATTAAAAATTTACTTTATCATGCTACCTCCAACTACAGAATAGGTTAAGGATATAGAGTACATTTAAAAGTTTATAATTGAATGAAAAGAAATGATCATTAATAAAATAAAGTGGAGTGAAGTAGAATAAAATAAAATTTTTTATTGTTTGAATGTTTTATAATGTGAAGGAATAATTTTACATTATTATTATTTGAAAATTATAAAATGAATGAAACATAATGGTTTAAAATTTTTTTCTTCCAACATTACCCATATGACTAAATTTAAATAAAATAATAATGCCTGTTAAATAATTATAATATTTATGCAATAAAAAATAATAATAATTAAAACTAATGATTAAATAAGATATTCAATAATTAAGAATAAAGAGTGAAAGCAAGTAATAGGACTATTATGCAAGCATTCCTATTGCACAAGAGGAAAGCACGACAGAATTGTAGTGTTGAAAGGCACAATAGAGAGAGAAGGCAACAACAAGATGCATATGGCTGGAGGTATGATTATGCACTATGATTGAATGCCCAATTAACCGAACCTTACACAAATCATTTGGACACATGGGGCCAAGCATCGACAGGGGTCAAATTTTGCATTACCCAAACATGTGAAAGTTTTTTTTTTTTTACTTTTTGTGAATAACATTTATCTTGTGGCATTATTTTTTATTGAAAATTATCATAGATTATATTATTTTTATGATATTTTAAAAAATTCTTATTATTTTATTTTTTTAAATCTCTTTCAAAATTTAAATTTTATTTTTAACTTATTATTATGTAAAAATAATTGCCAATTGTTTTTCATTTGAACTTTTGAAAAGTTACTTATAAAATTATTAATTTTATGAAGAATATATTTTAAATAATGATGATAATAATAATTTTTAAGGAAAACTTTTTCATATACTTTTCAAAAAATACTTGTCAAATTATCTCTGAGTCAACCAAACTAGCTTGGTGCCCAAGTGCACATTGGGCTGAGCATCGAGCTGGGGTGATGCTGGAGCTAACCTTGCCCATGTGTAACCCTAGCAAAAGATGAGAGAGATGGTTGGATAATGAAAACAACAAATAAGATTTTTTATTAGGATAAAAGGCTGAGAGTAATTTTGTAAATGAAATAATTATATTATGCTACTCCATCCTTAAACCTCAGTTTAGGGAGATAAAAAATATTGAGTTATGGATGACAAAGGAGAGCTTTAGAGGCCATTCCTTGCCATTCCATCCTTCTTTTAAAAAAATTCACAAACAACGGCTTTGACTAAACTTTGAAATTCATAGCCTTCATGATTTATTTATGAAACATTAATTGTTATATAGATCAAGAATTGTTAGGCTGGCATGCCATGCATGAAAGAAAGAACCAAATCATCTTAAATGAAAAATCAATAACCCATATCAACCAGAAAAGCCAGAGAAGAATACAACCCATAATACAAAGCTAGAAAAGCCAAAGAAGAATAATTCAGGCTCATTATGGATGAGGTTATGAGACGTGAGGGGGAATTTATCAAGAATCATATCAATACCCAATTAGTCATCACCATTGACTTCGAACAATAAAGAGAATTTAAGAAAATTTTTGCAAAAAATAACAAAAATTACATAGGGTTTTTCAAAACCAAGAGTCCAAACAATGAAGTGCGTGTCATCGCTTGATTTGGGTTCAATGGTACTTGAAGATCACTCAACGCTTGATTTTTCAGGTATCAATCAAGGAAGAAGCAAGTACTTTTTCAAGATTGAAGCGAGCAACCCAATGGGAAACAAAAAGATTGACATTGCTACTTCTTAAATTGGCATTGCTACTCATCACTAAGACACAAATTGATGTCTTTCTTCTTGATTCTCTCTGCTAACCATCACTAACATAATGCTCATATCAACATCGCTACTCAAACAAAACTCACAAGCCTGCTTTAGCTCATATCTTAATAGAACATCATTCTCATTCTCTTCGCATGGCTTCAATGGAACGATTGCCAAAACATGATAAGAGAACTTAGAGAGAAAGGTGCATGCGAGTTAGGTTCGATGAGTAACCTGGAAGAAGAAGGAGCATAGGAGGAAAAATAATGAAGACACGTGGTAATGTGGGAAATTCTCATGCGTGGCATTCATTGTTAACGTGTGAGGAGGGAGGACACATTAGCAAGGGTAAAGAGGATGACTATCACATTAATATTTTATCATACCTTACAAAGTCAATAGTTAACCATGGTTTATCTATAAGGTAACAGTGGGGGCTAATTTGTTCTCAATTTTAAAGTTGAAGGAAGTTTTTGCATATTTTAGTAGTTTAAGGTTTAAAATGTTGGTTGCACAATAATTCAGGGTTTATGATACTCATTAACTCTTTGGATTTTGATTAAATAAACCTAAGCTTATGGCCTGAAACTTGTATATATATTTTTTTATATAGCTCAAGCTCAACCAAAGTTTGACTTAGTCTGGAAGCTTAACTCAAAAATAAATCTTTTAAATAAGCTTACGTGTTAGTTTTAAATATTTTAAACATGCTTTGAGACTATTAAAGTCTATATTTATATAACGTGATTTATCAATTTTAACATATAATGATTAAGATAACTCACCAACTACAATATAACAATAAAATGATAACATTAAAATTAATATATAAGTCCATTATGATTGAAAACATAAATAAAAATAAGAAAATAGATTGAATAAAAAGCAAATTATGAAATTGACGTATGTGTAATATATTGCATAATAATATATATGTAAATAGGTCGACTTGTGAGGCTTGAAAGTTAAATATTATAAAAATAAATTTGGTGTATTTAACTAAATAAGCCTGCTCAAGGTCTAAACTTGGTCCAAGTATGTTGAATAAATAGATTAGATTGGGCTTAAAATAAAGGTGTAGCCTCCTTAATAGGAGACTGGCTTATCGTCGCCCGTTCCTCCATCCCATATTACAAGAAAACTTTTGAGGTATTTCACTATTTTAAAATTTAAGGCAATTTGATAAAAATATGATTAAGCGTATGAAGATATTTTTAAAAGTTTATAATTTTATTTTAAAAAGATGACCTTGTAAAGTATCATTAACTTATTGTTAAAATTTATTGGTATGCATAGCTTTGTCTCAAATTATCTTATAATTTGAGACAAGAGAAATGCTAATTTAAAGACTATAGTATGATTTGGTGCTCTAACATTATATAAGATCTCAATTTAATTCTTTAATTTTATAAAGTACCTTTTCAATTATCTAACCCTAACACTATTAATTTCAAATGATTCTTATTTTTTTTATGTCAATCACTGTCATTTTAAAAATATTAAACTTAATATGTTAACATTTGATCATGTTTTGTTGATATTTAAAAATACAATATAAAAAATTAATGACGAAACTAATAATATTAAGATTAAAAAATATTTTATAAAATAAAAGTATCAAAATAAAACATTGTGCGAAATCAAATAACTAAAAGTATATTGTAGCATAGTTTAAAAATTATTTCAAAATTAAAAAACGCTGATAGTTGCATTCGTTGACTGGTGATGGTAAAAGCCTGTTATAGTAGTTGAAAATGGTTACAACTAATATACAATAGTTTTAAATTTAAAAAAAAAATAAAAGCAGCTCAAAATGTTTTATTTTTAGAAGTAAGAAAAATTTTAAAAATTAAATTTAAGGCATTTACCTAAATGATGTTTTATTTTTTATTTTTTAAAAATAAAAATCAAATAGCCCCTTAATCTCCCTCCACCTTCACACATATTGATACAAACAAAAAGAATGTTTCACAAGTTTTAAAAACGAGCTGTTGAGATTCTATCTTTTTTTTTTTTTTTACTTCAGCAGCTTTTGTGATAAAAAAAAAATTGTGTGCTTTTCTGCTTATAATTGAGAGTGGAGAAAATATTACATAAACTTTGGTTTTGGTAATTACCCGTTATGTCTTATTTATAAATTGCTTACAATATATTTTATCAAATTAAGTAAGATTTTAAATTTCATTAATCCTGTTCAAAAATCTAACAAATTTTCAACTCTTTTTTATTAAATATATATCCTTTAATAATATAATTTCGCTCATCAATATTTAATTATAGATAGAATGAAAAACTTGTGGTAAAAAAATTAATAGAGTGATTTATAAATATGACCAAGAAAATTATTCTCTATTTGTGTTATAAATAAGAACAGAGAAAGTATAGTTTTTAATTGATAAATTTGTTATTTATTCAAGATGAGAGATGAACGCGGCTTTGACGTTGGGACGCTACCGGCTGCCGCGGATGAAATTGGTAAATAATAGGGAATCCAAAGATGCCAATGAAAGCGCATCAGAACTAAGTCAGACATTAGCATTTGTCATCAACAAATTCATACGAACGCTTGCATTGGTCAGACTGAAGTGTTTAGTTAGATTTGCTTGCCAGGTGAGGGTCCAACATGCTATTCGAGAAGCCGAGAATGAAATCAAGCGGTGGATTTGCTTGCCAAGTGCGCAATTTCAGCGTCCCCTGGTTTCTACCGGTTTTTCAAAGCACCTCCTGAGCTCTCTCGTTTAATCCAGCAGGATTGGTCTAGAGGCTATTCAGTTGGGATAGTATTTTGTGGGCTGCCTGTTTTTTTTTTTTTTTTTTTATCAAAACAAAAAGAGGAAGAAGAAGGAAGCAGACGTTTGAGTTTCATATGCTAGTGATAAATTGAATTTCAAAATTCGGTTTTATTTACACCTCAGAATTTAAATTTTAGGTTATCAAATTATTCTTTTTATCTTATTTATAGAGTTGAGAGAAGATAAAAAATTTGACTCAATTTATATGGCACTTTTTCAATTCCTAAGGTTCATTTTTATATTTTTACCTTTTATTAAATATTTTAAATAAAAATATTAATAATAAAATTTAATAATATTTATTAAGAAGAAATGTTAAAATTTATTAAACCTTGTAATAAAGTTAATAAAATTTAATTTTTTTATTTTAATAAAATATATTGAAAGTAACTTATTTTATAAATAAGGTGTAGGGAGAATTAATTATTTCCACCAACCTGCTGACGATATATTGTTATATAAAGGTGTCATTATGCAAAAGCACTTCAATTTGAGAAGTCTGTTTAGGACTTTAGGTGTAGTGAGGAGTCAGAATTGTTTAATTAGACTTTTCAAGTGTCGGACACTTAAGATCAAAATAGTGGAAGGCGGACTTGAGGACGGATTTGGATCTGGTGCGTAATTCAAGCATATCCCTTTAATAAATGTCCCATGTAGCATCATGATGACCACGGTTCAATTTAATGAACTGAGAATATGTGAATGAGATGTCATGAAGTAATTCACCCTTAAAATGAAGAATATTCCCTCTAATTTTATTTTTAAATTATTTTTATCAATTTTATTATTATCAATACAATAAAATTATAAAAAATAAAAATAAATAAAATTTTAAATATAATTCTCAAATAAAAAATAAAAAATAAGTTAATTATATAATATCATTTTTACTATCTTTCTCTCTTTTATTTTTTAAGAATAATTTAAAAATTTTAATTTAAGATAAAACAATTTTATTAATAAATAATTTATAAAATAAATTAAATTATATTTTAAAAAAATGATTTATATGTTAGGTTGGAGGAGCATGTAATGAAGGAGTGTCCTGGAGAATCATGGCTCAAGTGGCGCCGCCGGTGCTTGAGGAATGATTGGGAGGACAAGTTGGGGAAGAAAAGAACGATGCAGAGGACGTGATTACGTTAACTTATCCGAACTTCACTCGTCCACTGCGCCCTGTCGTTGTCGTTGATTAATAATGACCAATAGGAATGCGTTATGCTTTTGAGAATACCACATTTTCAATCGATATCCTGTCCCAGGGCCCACACTCTAAATAAAAAAATATCCAATCCTCTGCATCCTTATCTCTTTGATTTCTGTTGTCAGTTAAATAAATCGAAGCTCGCCAAATGCTAATAGTATTCTTTCCAGGGGGTGTCTCCGCTTTCTGCGTCCCCATCCATCCTATGTGCCACCCCTGTTTTCTCACCTTCCACCTTTCCATGAAAATCCACCATCTTCCAATTCACTTCTTCTCACCCTGCTCTCCATCTGTCTTTTTATCAAAAACAATCATCCTACTCAAAATACTGTCAAGTATTAATTGCAAGATTGTTGCCCCATTATCATTACTCGTCGCTCTTCCGTAATTATTTGTTTTTTGTCCATGATCCCTTCTTTTTCACTTTGTTTGGGTTTAAGTCTAAGATGCATCAATAATCTCCACATTTTAACTATATGTTGCGTTCCGGTCAAATTAACATGATGCATAATATAATGCAATTTCGAAAAGAGCATATTCGTTCGTACCCCACATCACTTGCGACCCATGTTCTTTCTTCTCGTTTATTTTTAACCTTGTCCTCATGCGTGCATCACTTCATTTGTCGTGTTTGGTTGGTTTATTTTGATTAAAAAATAGCAAGTGGCGCAACGATTTATGTTTAAAGAAGCTAATGCTTTCATGATTAGCGTGGTTCCGGAGTTTAGGTCGGCGTTGTGTTTGTGGGTGAAAAAGTGGAAGCGATTTTCAATTTTGAAGTTTAATTTCAAGTGCAACCTCGCGTCCTCGTCGTGATAGACTGTCCCTTTCAAGTCTCAGTTGATAGTTACTGCTGCCTAACGGAATTCTGGATGACATTGTGAGTGTGATTTTTTTTAAAAAAATATCCAGACAATAAATTGGACATGGTCCAACATTAAATTTCTCAGTGAACTAATTTAACTAAGAACGACACGTCAAGACAACTAGTTGAAGCCAATGTAAGCAGCTAGGGGCGGTTTTAGGCTGAGCAAATTAGGAACAATCCCCAACCGATAAAAAGTTGCTCGTGAGTAATATGTGTCAAGCCTTCCCTATAAATATTATTCTCCCTCGTCCTTTTCTTTCAAAAAAAAAAACAGAAAAAGTTAAAAACCAAAAATGTCCTGAATTTTTTTCTCAAAAGATGTATAAGTATCTTAAACTTTTGTTTCAAATAATTTTACCCTAAAATTTTTAGAAAGGGAATAATTTTACTTTACTGTTAAATCTACAAAACATTGACTGTTAAGATAGTATGGGATAAAGTTTAAATATGCCCCTGACGTTTTCAAAAAAGCCCAATTACTATCTTAACATTTTAAAAATTGTAATGTCACCTTAACTTTTTTAAAAATAGGTCATTGTCACCGCTAGACTAACAAGAGGACTAAGCAGGTTAATTTAGTCACATGGGCCTTACATGCTAATGCCAGGCATGCAAGGGAAATTTTGACCATTTGCCATGTACGCTATCTTTTTCATCTTCCTTAATCTCCCCTCAATCCTCACTTGTATGCTTTCATCAGACCTCAATCTCTTTGAATCTGATGTATAAGGCTAGAGAAGGACAATACACCTCCACTGTTGCAGTTTCACTAGTCTGAGAATCAAGACGATGATGAAGAAGAGGGCATGGGACAAGAAGAACATTCCAGGAATCCACCTTTTGCTGGATAGCGACAATAGAGTGGAAAGAGGGAAAACTAGAAAGTTTCTTTAGCATACTAAACTTCAAATTCCATTGTGATGAAGATGAGGGCATAGGACAGGAAGTATGCTAGCAAATTCCATTGTACTAAAATTTTGAATTCTAGATTAATTTTTGAATATGTGAGCTTGTTCCTCATCCTCCTTTAAATTTTTAGTTTGCTCTATAAATTGGTGGCTAATTAAATTAAATTTCATCAAAAATCCCGGCAAGGATCTATTATGATTCATGGATTAGCATTCAAAAATATGAGATTTTTAAGATTTAAGATTTTTTAGATTTTTTAGATGAGATTTCTGGATTTTTAACAAAATAAGTTTTAAAGTTAAAGTGGAAGAGGTGGACAAGGAGAATCCTAGTACAATCTCAAACTTTAGGATATCGGCCCATTGAATGCCAAGTTGAAAGAGAAGGGGATTGAATTGTCATTTCTCATTCAAGCAATGTTCTTTGTCGATCAAACACAAGTTTTTTTTAAAGATTTTTTAGATGAGATTTCTGAATTTGTTAAGGTTATTGTTTAGCTTAGATCATGCACAAAAGTTTTTAATATAGGATTTCTAGGTTTCTTGGTGTTTTTTTTATGGATAAGAACATCCCTTGTGATTTATTATGCTTGCTGGATGTTTTTCCTATCTCAGCCATTATTGTCCCTTGTGATTTATTTTCATTTTGATTGGTTGCTTCTCCTCTGGAAGGAGTATGCATTTTCTAGTCCTGCGATGTCTTCTTCATTTCTTATAGTGAAAGCAAAATTTCCCCTACTTTTTGAAGATTATGGTAATGTTGTGATTGTCATAAAGAGTGCTAATAAAGAACGAACAATGATATCTAGGGTGATGAAGGAGGTGATGTGGATGAAGGATGAAGAATGAAGGACAAAGATGAAGAAGATGATGATAAACCATAGCCAGGGCGACATGGAAAAAAGAAGAAGTATATGCCAAGTGGTTGAACAGTAGGGCAATTGACAGTCAATAATAATCAAAATCTAAATTTCTTAGTCTAAGGTAAAATTGTATCACTTTTAAAAATGTTGGGCTGACATTTCGCCTTTTAAAACATTAGGATACAAATTGCATTTTTTTGAAAACATCGAGGGTATATTTACACTTCAACTCAAATAGTATTATTGATCAAGAGAATTAGATGTGGCAATTGATACTTGGTGAGTGGACTAGCATGTGGCAAAACCTTGCCCTCTCTCCTTTTAGTGATGAAGCTTTCCCCTTCCCTCTCTTTGTACAAATCCATTTTCTTGTTCCAGAACCTTTCCCCTTCCCTTTCTCTTCTTCATACTTCTACTTCTTTGCGATGAACCATATCGGCAAGTGATTCGAGCGTCTCTCCTTGATAAATGTACCCTAGCAAAGAGCAATAATTTCTGATGTGAACAAACCCTATTGATCAATGAAGAAGATGGAAGCAATGAAAACTCAAAAGCTCCATCATTAACGGCGTTGATAACGCTTCTGTGGTGTTGCTAGAGGTCATGTCAACGTAGGAGAACTTTTTGAAAAGGAGAGCAACACAGGCCAAAATAATCACAATAATCAACAAGAGGATCAGTAGATTTATAACCTAGGCCAAAGTAATTAGCTGATATGTGAAAGAGATTAGATCTGTTCATCTTTTTGGGTTGTTTCTTGCAGATCTTCTTTAGTTTTGAGTTGCTTCTTATTATATGTATTAATTAAATCTGAGTCTCTCTCTCCTATCCTTTCTGTTTTCCTCTTTTTGCCTTTTACACCTAATTCATTTCTTTGACTTTTTTCCTTCACAATTGCTCTAAATCCATAAGCTTTCTGGTTTGATGGAATGGTCTGCATGTTCTTAGAAAAAGAAAATTTTGCTTTGATTTTTTTTTTTGTTATTTTGTTTTGGTTGTTGATAAAAATTTATTGTTATTTATATGATCCTTGCTTATGAGAGTCTAGATTTTTAAAATTTGTTTCTTTGATTTTCGAAAGTCTAATAAACATTAATCAACTAGAGACTTTATGGGTCTCTTGAAAGTTGTTTGTTAGGGGAATACAGAGACTGCTTTGTTCAGAGCTGAACATTAGGCCAAAAGAAATCATTTAGCCGAGGGTTTGGTTCCTCTAACAGTTCTTCTTAAAGCTTTAGTCGTTCTTCTTCCTCGCTTAGGTCTTCATTGGTTTGTCTAGATATTAGACTCCGATTAGATGGAGAAGGGTGGATTTTTTAAAAAATGCCAAGTGGCTTCCACTTGGATCTTTACAAGGTGGCAGCCACATAAATCTTAGTTGGATGAGTCTCTCTAACTAGGAAGCTGAGGTGGCTTGGAAATGCGATTAGAAAGGGAAAATCTTTCGGGATGGCAAAAGAAGAAATTAAAGAGGCTGAATCCTGCACCTCCATCAATAAAGGACGGAGTCCTACAACTTTATCATTGTTGCTGTCACCCCGTGTTCGCTTCACAAGATCACCGTTATTCCAGATTTGCTTAGATCACGTCCACACCTCGCGAAAGCCCGATAGTTTGCTCCAACTCATGCTCCACAAGAAGTTGTCGACCATCCATTAAAGCTTACCATGTAGATCTATTTGTGCTTACTTTCTCTTCTCCCCACTCGGTCTCTTATATGGTGAAGTTGGTCTGCCTGATAAAGCCCTCAAATGCCTGACTTGCATCCTTGAAATTCTCATGGCTCACAGGAATTGTATGTGATCTGCTTTTGATGTCTTCAAAGATGCTCATAGGTATAGAGTTTTGCCTCATTCAAAATCATACAATATTCTGATGTGGGCATTTTGATTCCATCGGTCTCATTCTTGAACGAACAAAAACACGAGGTGTTATTTCCATATTACTTCCTTGTCGCCACACTTTGCTTAGTACGTGTGAGCTTGGGAATTCTCATGCATTCTAGTCTGATGTTGTACCCAGAGATCTAAAGGCCAAGTCGAGAAAGTACAAAATTCTTCAGTTTTACGATCCTTATAGTCCTAAACCTCCTCCCTCAATTTCTTCTTTGCTTTCCCAAAAGATTTTCCCTTACCGATCACATTTTAGGCTGATTCGAATACTTAAAATTTTTTAAATATATTTTTTAATTTTTTGAATCAATTTTAATTTTTAAATAATTTTATTAAGCATAAAATATTATTTTAAAAAATAAAATAAAAAATAATAACTTATCAACTTTATACTTAAGTATGTCTGTTATTATTTTATAGTATTATATATATAATTTATTTATAAATGTTTCATTTACTTGTAAATTAATATCTTGATTATTTAAATATTGCTCTTATCATGATTATATATAAATATTTTATATATTTTAATTAAATTATATTATTTTATTTATGATCAAGTTCATCTCAATTCAATCATGATTAGAACACTAATTTAAAATTATTAGCTCAATTGGCAATTAGTTCAAAGTTTTAATAACTTTTATGTAAACTACACTTTTTTTAAGAATATAAAAAATATTCATTATTATATTATATAAAAAATTATTTAATTATGAGTAAACTATTTTTTATTTAATTTTTTATATTGTTTCACCCTTACATACAAGAAGTATTTATTATAATTTATTCTTAATTTTTAACTAAGTCTGGTGTCATTGATAACTAAGTAATTATTCAAGAATATTGTTTTATTTGTTATGTTTATCTAGTTGTAGGATTAAAAATTTGTACGTTTTTTAATTTTATTTTAAAAATTATTTTTACCTTAAAATTAATTATCTTATTTTTAAACAAATATAAATATATTTTTGGATACGCAAATGATGTATACTGTAACACCCTCAAATTTACAAACCGATTTTTTGCAAATTATTAATTCAACAAATTATTTTTTTTTCATTGAATCCTTATCATACCCTTATCATGGTAGAAAAATTTCTATCATGATACATCCAAGACAATATATCACAGGTCTTAAAATATCTCAAAAAGCAATTAGAACCATGAGGGACAGACAGGATCCTCATGTCATGATATTCAAATCAGATCATAAATCAAGAGGGACAGACATAATCCTCTTGGTCATATAAATACTTTTAATAAAAAGGATTAGAGTTTACATGCTTCACAAAAAAATATGTCCTAAGTTGGCACAAGATACATTGTATAATCTAAAATAAGAGGCAACATAAAAGATGGTGTCTCATACACCATAGTTACACCTCTGGTGCTTTCTCGGCCGGACTCGCTCCTGTAAAAATATTAACCACGGAGAATGAGACTTAAAAGTCCCAGTAACTAAAAATTAATATGTAATGATGCATGCGGATGTAACTAATCATGTGATTGCTAAGTGGGCACACAAAACATTTAACCGAACAATATTTTCAAACAAACCGAACAAGTATTTAATTGCATGACTGCACCTTATATCCTCCTTTCACCATGCTCGGACGCCAAATCACCCGGCCAAAGGTGAGTTGGACCAAGCGACACGCCACTCATTGGGTCCAATGAGGGCTTACCACGTGGTAATAATTAACCAAACAGAAATTTTCATTAACACCATACATTAAAATACCCTGACAAGTCATGCATCATTCAAATATCCAAACAGAAATATATCCGAACAATAATATCTCATCATGATAAACAAAAATAAATTTTTAACCCACTTGGCAATAATTTTAAACAAGTATATACAGTATTTATTTTCAATAATTCATAATTTTTCCAAACAACAAAACAACACATAACCATTCACAAACACACTCATCACAACACATTAATAATGGTTACCTTGTGTCTTGAATAACAAGTTCCCCTTCACAACTCCTCTTTCACCACTATCTTTGTGAACACAATCTACATAGTTATTTCATAATACTATATATTAATTTTACATTAAAATAAATAACTCTAATTTTAAGAGTTAGAAAGTCTTAGATCTATAATTCATATTAACACTAATTTAAGATTTATGCCTCATTTAACTTTTTAAATTCTTTTTTTTAAATTCTCGTACCCTAATAAACTTTTTTTTATCCTCAAATCACTTCTAGTATCACAATTTCATCCTTCTATATTCTAAAAATTCATCCAAAAATAAATTAAAAATTTTAAAATTATCCTGAAGCCTCAAATCACCTTTCTATAACCTCAAAAATACCTATTCATACTTAAATAAATATTTAATAATTAGAGGTTCATCCCTACATCTCAGATTCCACATAAATTCGACCATATAGATCTAGATTTTAACTCAAAAATTCTTAAACATGAGTTTCAACCTCAAGAAAGTATTCTATAATATTTATTATATCCCTAAGAGTTTTAACCTATATTTTTAATCCATCATATCATCAGATTAACTATCCTATAGAAAAAAAAATTCTAATCAGAATATTTACTCTATCCTATAAAATAATCATATCACTAGAAAGCTAATATTATTTAAAAAATAACTATAAAATTAATTTTAAAATTAAATAAATTTTTAAATATTAATCTAAACAGGAAAGTTAGAACATACCTGAAGAAAAAGAAAATAATCCCCCCTTGCGAGAAAAACGCCGAGCAACGTGAGAGAAAGAGAGAAAAATAATATAAAAATGAGATTGTGGTCCCAAAATTATATTAAAAAAAACTATAGGTTCAAATTTAATTATTCAAACTTTTGGGCCAAAAGTTACAATTTTCTCTAAATTGCATCTTAACCTCTCATGCTTCCTAATGCACACACCCCCTCCTTTTTATACATGAAGGCACCTCTTCTCTTCCCTCATCTAATCAATGTGGGACTTAGAAACAACAACCTTCCACCCCCCCTTTTTTTGTTCCTTCTACCTTCTCTTTTTTTTAACACACAATAAAAAATTATTTATGTATTATATCTTAACTAAATATTGCTTATGTGATTTTAAATTTAAATTTTTAAATTTATAATTAAATACCTAACCATAATATCATTTTTAAATAACCTCAAATAATATAAATTCCTATTATTATCATTTTTTTTCCTCAAAACCTAAATTTCACAATTTTTTTATTATATAAAAATCAGGATGTTACATATACAACTCAATTTTTTTAAAAACAATTGGGTCTTAAAATATAAAAATTGATATTTAAATATATTTTAAACATTATTTTGAGATATTTTATTAATTAGAAATAATAAAAATATTAAAAGATAAATATTTTAAATTTTTATTAGAAATAAGTATAGTAATGCACTCAAATATATGATATTTTAGTATAAAATAACATAAAACTTAAAGAATAAATTAATATTTATTATATTTTATATCTTTTTTAAAATGTTAGTTTTTTATTCGGATATTTGGGCCAAGCCTTAACCTGATCAGACTAGGTTTGAATTTTCTCGATCCTATTTGGGTTGACCCAAATATACTCAAACATTAAAAAATTATTATTTTTTCGAGCGAATTTGAGCTGGCTTATCAGGTTTGGCTTAAGTTATCGACTCTAGTGTTAGATAAAGCTTTCTAAATACATTTATTTGCATCAACTCTCACAATATGTTCCTCCTCTCCAAATAGGTTTGTGCATCTAGTGATCCAGAGTTCCCAACATAAGTAGGCGAATGTCATATGCCAAGGTACCTTCTTAGAAGTTTCGCTGCCCTGATCATTTTTGGAGTTCCATTTGATCCAGTTGAGGCCCTGTAGTTGCATGAAGGTGCTCCAGTATTCTGGTTTGATGATCTGTCTCCAAGCATCTCGTGCGATTTTACAATCACAAACTACATGCATGTCTGTCTCTTCATTGCAACCAATTGGACATGAGCTTGACATTGTTAATCCCCTTTGTTCTCTTAGTTTTGCAGTATGTATTCTATTTCTTCCCAAGAGCTAAAGGAAAATTTTTATCTTTTTCGGGACGCACCATCTCTAGATTTTTGTCTAGATGTTGTCCCTATTATTACTTGTACCTACAAAAAGAAAATCATATGTAAATTTAAGGTAAAAAGAGCTATCAGTGGAATAGTTTCCACACAAATTTTTTCCTCCCTCTCCAGACATTTGGTGGGCCAATAATTTTGTACTCATTAATTATTCTCTCTAACTCCAATTGCTTCATCTTCACACAAAACTAAAGTGATAGAGCTGACACTGATACATTAATTGTCACCTTCCGAATAAACAATTTCCACCTCCAACGCCGAAAAATTTCCATCTTCCGGTTTTTATTTTTTTTTTTTGCCGAAATATCTTCTGATATGTACCTTTTTTTAAAAATGAAAATCTCGCTAGAACCGATGACATTTCCGTATTCATGACAACAGAGAAAACCTGCATAATTGAATTGTGGAAAACTTTAGTGTTATTTCACAGGAAAAAAAATTAAATGACAGATTGCTTAGATTATATCAGAATGACGCGGGTGTTCATTGGACGCGTCAAAGCATTACAAGGCACAATTTACTCGTTTAGAACCCGTGCCACCAGACTGGAAAAGTCGGCACGAAATTGTAAGGTGACTTACGTGGTTCATTGTCTTGTAGATGCATTGGATATTAACACAGTGCACACTGAGTGGCGATCATAGTATATGGGGGTCCGCCACCAGAAGAATCACTGCCTTCTACGATAAAGATTGAAAGTTGTAGAATTGGGCCTTGAGATCTCCCACAAGGCCCATCAACAAGCCCAACTTGACTCAGAAATTGCGTCCCATCGCCCTTTCACCTTCGCCAGACCCATATCTGACTGCCATGATCCCAGGCCTGACAGCCCATGTCACTAAAAGCCAGTGTTTTCTCTTTTCATTAGTTATCATCTCATCAAGCTGTCCCTAATTGTGAAAACAAAATGACCCGAAAAAGCCACAAGCACTTGCGTTTCTCTAACCAAAAAACATTGTGTTGGTTAAAAAAAAAAAAAAACATCGTGTATCGAGCCAGCACCCGCATTGGTTTCCCTTCCCCATCAGAAACAAGCCAATCTTAATTATTTGTTGATTCATTAATTAATTAAGTAATGCTCCTCAATCTTTTGCATTGGATTTGGTAGTTAGCTTCCCTCCTCCTCTGCATCCTTCCCTCCTCTCACCCTCCTCTTATTAAATATGCACAGTTAAGATTAAATTTTTTAATTTTATATTTATTAAAATAAAAAATTGTTAAACATGGTAAGTAATCTGGATAGTTTATTTAATGTGAGTTATTCAAATTTAATATTAATTTCGTTTATATTTTTAACGTTACATCTGCACTATCCATAATATATTTAGATAATCAATTCAAAAAAATTATAAAAAAATAATAATAAAGAGACGATATCATATTTACACTTAATTTTTTTGCTTGATGAGTACTTCACTATATGATGGATTAAAAATTCATATTTAAATTGTTTCTTTATTTCTTATATATTCTTTTCATTTTAACAATAAGGTAGCCTGATACGTATACAGTTTCTAGAATTCAGCATGCATGGGAGGAGATTCTAGATTCTATACCATCCTCAAAGAAGCCTCCATTGCATGTGACAAAGTGATGACCTCAGCCAAGGAAATGATGCCAAATTTTTAAATGAATGTATCAGTTCTATAATTTTGTTAAAGCCTATTTCGATAGAGGGTTTCGTTTCTCGTTTTTTTTTTTTTTTGGGTGTCAACTACTACAATTAATGAGAGGGGTCAATGCATGTAATTGAAACTTCAGACAACGGAAGCCTTGAAAAGGACAGGCTAAAAATTGAACCACAAATATCCCGATTTAGACAATAACAAACACCCAAACATAGTCATGCTGATATGCTAGGAACACAAGCCACCTTACATCAATCAATCTATTCTAATTAAAGACTTTCCTTCAAACTACCAGTATATATATCTCATGCCTTTCTCTCATCATTTCAGCAACAATAAGCTTTCAAAGCCGTTCAGAGCCTAGATCACTAATAAAGGCTATGGCGGCCAAGGCTTTTCTTCGTTTCTTCCTTGCTCTTCTTTCTTGCAGCATTGCAGCTGCATCCCGCAGCCCTGGCCCTTCCCGTAGCCTCCTTCAAGCTGCTGCTCCTGCCACTCCCTCCGCCGGGGCTGCTCCTGCCTCTCCTATCGCCGAAGCAGCTCCAACAAATTCTGTCTCTCCTGCCATTCCCCCGGCCGGGGCCGCACCTGCCATCACCACTGCCGGAGCTGCTCCTGCAATTCCTCCAGCGGGGGCTACACCTGCAAATACTACCGCCGGTGATGCTCCTGCGGGGACTGCACCTGTCAACACCACCGCCGGTGCTGCTCCTGCCGCTCCCGCAGGTGCTGCTTTTGCTCGTGCCGCTCCCGACGCTTCTGGTCTAACAGTTTTCGACGTCACAACCTTCGGTGCAAAGGCCGATAACAAGACGGACAATGTCATGGTAAGGACACCGGCATTATTTCGTGCATTAGTGATCGCGCGCGCGGGCAATTCTGATGGGAAGCAAGGAATGGACAGTGTAAATAGGACACCTGAACTTGTTTGCGCTTGCAGGCATTCATGCACGCGTGGATCGCGGCATGCAAGAACAGCACCACACCCTCCAAGGTATTGATTCCAGCTGGAGCATTCGTAGCAGGCCCAACAGTGTTCGCAGGCCCATGCACTAGCCCAAAGCCCGTAACGGTTGAAGTGCTCGGGAACATAGTGGCCACCACAGACCCATCGGAATACGTGTCTCCCGAATGGTTCACCTTTGAACGCGTTGACGGACTCGTGGTTACCGGCAACGGAACTTTCGATGGCCAGGGTGCCGCTTTATGGCCCTTCAACGATTGCCACGGAAAATCCACCCAGTGCGCCTCCCTCCCTTCGGTACAAAACTAAATAAAGTCGAACCTGATTAGATTATCTGGTGAAGGTTACATGACAATTTTTATCTAACTGTTGATGTTATAATTACCTCGCACTTGCACTCTCGCAGTCCTTGAAATTCAATGCAGTGAGTAATGTGATCGTGAATGGCATTAGTTCCGTGAATCCCAAACAATTCCACTTCCATCTCCACGAAAGCAGTAATTTCTCGGCCAGCTATCTGACGATTACAGCCCCCGGGAACAGTCCGAATACTGACGGAATGCACATTGGGTCCACCACTTCGGTGACTGTGTCGCATAGCGTTATCGGAACGGGCGACGACTGCATCTCCATCGGAGAAGGGTCGAACAATGTGACCATCTTCAACATCACTTGCGGACCAGGCCACGGAATCAGCGTGGGAAGCCTGGGGAAGAGGCCGGACGATAAAAGCGTGAACGGGGTTTCCGTCACGAACTGCACATTCAAAGGCACGACCAACGGTGCGAGAATCAAGACCATGGTGGGGAGCAAGCCGGGGGAGGCCAAGTCGATCTTGTATCAGGACCTTGTGATGGAAAACGTGAGCAACCCGGTGGTGATCGATCAGAGCTACGGCACTGCCAAAGTGAGGTTCCAGTCAAATTCCTTGTGGAAGATCAGCGACGTCCATTTCAAGAACATAAAGGGAAGCACGCCCAGTAACGCCGCGGTGTCCTTGGATTGCAGCATCAAGAATCCTTGCGAAGGTGTCGAAGTGGCGGACGTTGATCTGACTTTCATCCCGACGCGCCGCAACACAACGTTCTTTTCCACGTGTGCCAATGCTAAAGCTACCTTTACGGGCACCCTGAACCCGCCGGCCTGTGCCGCGTGAGTCTTTTTTTTTTTTGGGGCGTGCGTACGCAGCTGAGGGCTTTCATCCATGTATCTCTATATTTAATTTTCCGATACATTTAGATCGGTCCTGGACGCAGAATTTTTATTTATTTTGCTAAATAGATGCGTAGGCTAAGATATATTAGTCTTGGTCTGGCCATCCTCCATGGAGCCTCATGTGAATAACGATAAGTTTCTCCATTTTTTATGAAACCTCTTCTTTATGTTATACAGTATAGACGGCCTTTTTTTTTTTTGCAAACGGAAAGGCAAATACATTGCTTACAAACATCAGAAATACGCACCAGAACAAGACGAACATAAACACTCGAACTCTGATTACGTGGACGTATGCAACACACACACACGCACGCACACACACGCACGAGCAACTGAAATACAAGGATGAAAGGAAAATACTAGGCCTTGCCACTTCAGGCCCCATTTGGTTTGAGGATTAAGTTTCATGAAAAATAAAAAAATGAGTTCCTGAAGATGAATGAACAGTCATTTTCTCTTGCAAACAGACGCTTCATGTGTGTGAACTGTGAAGTGAACCCCGCTTCCCTTCCCTTCAACCTGTTTTTTGCTGTTTTGACGTTTTTTTTTTTGGGGGGGGGGCTATTTTTCTGGTCTCAAAAGGCACCTGATTAAGCCGAACTAATCTAAGTATTGGGCCTTACTAAAGACTGGGACCCAATAGATACTCATGAGCCCATCAACTATAATAGTCGCTCACTCCGTGCTTTTGCTGTGAGCGAAAAAGAAGAGACATTCCATTCTAATTCGTTTGTGTTTCGTTTGATAACACCTGTATAAGAATGGAAACGAAAGATGGTCAGATGTCTATAATGTATAAAAGCATCTATTATTAATTTTTCAATACAAAAAGTGAAATGTTCGACTTCATTTTCTTTTATTAATGGTAAAAAATTATCAATATAATTTCTTTAAAAAATCTTACACCTATCATCTTTTTATTTTTTACGATGTAACTGTCCTGCAGTATAAAACTTTAGAGCACTGATGGATAGGCGGTGGTGGTGAGGCTCTCCCCCTTCAACGAGAATTAGTCTAGATGTTAAAAAACGCGCAATTTTATTGAAAGTTTTAAATTATTATCTACGACGCGCGTTGCGTGCGTGTGAAAATACATCTAGTTAATAAAATGATCTTTTTATAGTACTCAGAAAATATGATTTCGTATAGTCTTATCCTACTATTTATTGAAGAAAAAGACAAAAATAATAATGGGCTTAGAATTGAGGGAGTGATGTTGGGATTCATCTCGATAAATAATTTGGCATCAGGGGGGAAATTATCAAAATGTGGCATCACAAATACTAATATTTAAGTGAGTGGCATACCCACCGCTCTCTTTATACAGCCATGGTTATATTGTTCCGGTGTGCAGCATTAAAAAAATTGAGCGCACATAATTGGAAACGAAACGTCGCTTTGGTGAAGAAAGAAAGGACTGGTCAAAAATGTAGAGTATGAAAAGGGGCTATAATGTTTCAAAAATTAAGCTGCTTAGCTCCCTTCCAATGAAGCCTTCGACGGACATGCATTACATTTTCTTGTCGTTTTCCCCTCTCTTTTTGCCCTTTTTAACGGCATTGTTGTAATGGAATAAATGCACTGCTGATGAATATAATATAACTAAATTGCCACAGGCAAAGGCAAGAAGTCCTGTCATGGGGATGGGGGAAAAAAAGGCAAGAAGTCCTGTGTTATGGCTATGATAGGCTAAAAGCAAGCAGCCAGTCTTGGTTGAAAGTGGGATCCAGATCCTGTCAAAAGCGCCCCCCTCAGCCTCCCTCAACGTTTTAAAATCTCACCCCTTCAATAAATATTTAATATCTCATATTTTATTATATTATCTCATATAAAAATAATTTTATTTTATTCTTTTATTTTCAAAATTTATTCTTAAAAAATTTGTAAAATTTTTAAATAAATTTTTATTAAATAAATAAAGTCAGAATTTGAATAAATCAGACCATAAGTATTTACTTACAATCTAACTTATTCTATAAATTTTTATTAAATAAATCATGCTAGAGCTTAAATAAGTTAAACTGTAAGTACTTGCTAAGAGTCTAATTCATTTTGTAAATTTTTTAAACAAATCAGATTATAAGTATTTGCTCAAAGTCTAGCTTACTTTGGAGATTTTATCCTTCAAATTTTTGTAAAGGATTTTTAGAATAAATTTTAAAAATAAAAAATGAAATTCTTTTTATATGATCCTTTGAAAGTGGTTAGACGCTAATCTATAGTTGTAGAACCCAACTTGGATTAAAGATCTCGGCCACTAAATTCCCCATACGATGTGCTTCGTGCATGGTTTCCTGACCGGGACGAGCACGTCAACAACCCCCACAGTAGCCTGTTACTTTATGGACTAATTATTAGAATCATTTGTTTAATCAGATGCTAAAACAAGATTTAATCAGAATGTGAGTGCAAGTAAAATTTAATCTCTTTTGAAATATATATATATTATATAAGTTAGACTTTAGTTGCGCCCTTGATTTGCATTGCTCATTCTAGCTAATCCAATTTTCCACAATCTAGATCTGCTGACTTTGTTTGATATTTGAACCTTTATAAATATGTTATATAGTTGTTGTCCTCTACTTAATTAAGCAAAGGTCATACAAGTTGCCAAGTTGATGCGTGGCTTGTTTTTGACTGAGCTGGCAACAGAGACTTCCTCAGAAATTAATACCATCACTATATGCGGATATCTCCTTTTGCCATGCATTCGATGCGTTTTAAAGCACGAAACTATGTATAACTTAATTTTTGATAGCCTTTTTTTTTTGGTGATGAACTAATCTTAATTAAATCTGCGACGAGCTTGATTGATGCTGCAAAGTCTCTTCAAGAAGCCATTAATAATTCTTTCGTTTTCAACCATTAATAAATTGATCATTCGTTAATAGCCGTCTATTAGTTTACATGGCTGAAATCAAGAGGCTGATGACAATAAAAGTTAAAACAAAAGTTTGTCAAGAGAATAACATGGCTGATGTCATGGCATATGTTATCCTATGAACCTTGATAGTCTACTGCCACTTTCCATAATGCCTTCATGTACAACCTCTAATAAACAACACTTTAAAAAATTATAAAAATATAAATTATAAAAAATTATTGATTTTGATAATGTTTGTGAGAGTATGAAGAGAGGTAGTAAGAAAAGTCACAGTTGAAAATCAACCACTGTTATCTTGATTCTTTGACAAGAAAGACGACATGTATAATATTTCAAATTTTAATCTTTAAATTATTAAGAAATTAATCAAATTTAATTATGAAAATTGAGTGTTTTGACGTGGTGTATGGCTCTAGAGGTCTCATATATGTAATCAATCATAATTTTAGCCTCAATTAAGGGTTTGAAGTAAAATTGGGCTACTCGGGTATCGAAAGAAGGAGAAAACATGAAGGAAATGTCTCTGTGTCACATGTCGCGACATGCAACACGTCCGCCACAATCACAGATGATAAAAGGATAGAAGGACCTCTCTATGCCATGCAATTTTAAGTCATGATTCTGATGTGAAAAACAGAGAAGAGAAAGAGGGATGGGGGGAGAGATAAAGAGAACGAAGAGGACTTTGCTAGGGCACGATATTGGGACTAATTTGAGTGAGTTTAAAGTTTCAAGCCACCTAATGTAAGTTTCTCAAGTCCTAATCTCCCTCTCTCTTCCATTTTCTTAAAGTTTTTTTGTTAAAGTTTGATAATAAGAGATGGTTTTCGATCTATATAAGTTATGGGTTCAAAACTATTAACTCAAATTGAATTAATGTAAGTTGTATAGAGTATTTAATCCAAGTATTAATGATTTTAAAGGTTGTTACTTGATAAGCACCATAAATATCCAAAAATGGTATTAATGATGTTGTTAGAGGAGTTGCAATGTCATCAATGGAGGTTAAATGACTCATTAATGATATTGAGAGTTAAATATAATTAATAAATATAATAGGTAAGCCTAATGGTAAAAAGTAAGGGTATTGGGTGTTGTGGAAGTGTAACTGTGAGAGTTGAACATGTGAGATTGACATTGTTGATGAAGTTTGGAATTGATTAATTGTGGATAAGCATTTGGATATCATATTTAGCTTGGAAAGCTAGCTTGAAAGCTTAATATTGATAAAAAAATCTTTAACCTCTCAAAGATTTAAGATAATTGAGAGAACCATATTTTGAGTAGTTATTTATTAATTGAGTTTATTTATGAAAATGTGTTAATTACATGTATGATTATCACGTTAAACATGAAAACATGCTCTAGACTTTGTTGACTGAACAAATCGTGAACATACATGATTTTGTGTTGTGACTTAAATTGACGAGTTAAATTCAAATGGATTTTCAAAACTATAATTATATTCACATTTTGGATTGAGAATTGTGATGACTTGTGATGTGATGGTCACATGTGGGACAAGGAATGAGTGAATTAGAGTTTGAGAAAGTATAATGTGGTAAAACACTGATTGATGCTCACTTGGGTAGTACATGATCGTGAACTTAACATGTTGATGTTGAAAATGAAAATTTATGTGAAAGAGTTGGCATCATACAATGTATGATTAGTTGGCGAGAGTTCGTTTAAGGAGAGGAGTAGTTAAAAATCCATATGATATTTTTGGTTGCCTTCCAATACACAAGGGTATAGCCTCATCCCATAATTTGTCGATGGACTAGAACTTAGCTATCTCCACCAGTTTATCAAAAAGAGTAGCTTAGGACAGATGACACTCTAGAGATTCGAGAGTGGGAGAAACCCTTATTCAAGAGTGAGTAATATGATATTTAACCAGGTCACACCTTACAATTGATGAGCTTAGGTAATCTAATCACACAAACAAAGCCTTATTCAATGTTATAACCCATAGTTTCAGTCAAAAAAAAAAGAAGAGTATAAGAATGGTATGATCATGCATATATGTGTTTATATGACGTGTTACATGATTAAGTTATGGCAAGTTGTGTTAATATAACGTGTCATAGTCGCATGTTTGAGTGTCTTATGGCTATATCTTTATTATTAAAATTGAAATGAGCTAATTGAGAAACGAGAAATTGTGATTCATATGTTAATGTGTGTTTTGAGAAAATCTATTCCAAACTTCTGTGTTTGTTTCAATTGATATATACTGTATAGAGTAGACTTACCTTGATTACTAAGTAGCTAGACTCACTTCTCTTCTTTAAAATTTTACTGACTCTAGCTATAGTATAGAAAAGAAGAAAGCTTCGAAGGCTTAGGAATATGGCTAATGTGATGTCTCCATGTTTTTATTTATTTATTTTGTGTAGTAGACTAATATTACCAATTTAGGATGCATTTTATTTACATTTGCACTATAAAGCTATCTACAATATCCGGCTTGTATTTTGGGCCTTGAGTTGTTGCTTATAATAAGTTGTATATGTTAACAGGGCCAAAATATTAATACAAATTCATGAATATTTATTTGATTATGTCAATGAATGTTATTTTGAAAAGCAATGCTAAAACTTCTCCCTTCTATTTTTGATATTAAAGGTGTTGGAGAGTGAAACTTCAATATAGTGGTGAATTTGTATGCGTGGTGTGTTATACAGGTAGTTATAGATTTAACGAATATGATTTAAGTGTTAGAAAAAGGCTTTTGGCACTTGTATAAGGTTTTGGATAATGTTTTAAGAATCAGACTAAATATTGAATCATAAAGGTTAGCGATTCATAGTTTGCATGGTTCAATTGGGTTAGACCAATGGTCAAACCGGTGATGTAATAATTAAATTAAAATATATATATATATAATTTAAATATAAAAAATAAATATAAAATTGCTACTTAACTTAAAAAATAAAATTAAATATTTTAAATTTATCATGACTTAATACATAATACAATATAACATCAAATGATTAAAAAATTTGGTCATTGTCAAAAAAAAAATTTGACACAGAAATAAAAGAAGAGGCATTTTTTGAATAGTCTGATTTTTGAAAATCGGAACCGATCCCTGGCTTGATTTCAATTTCTGGTTCAACTGCTGGTTCAAAGCGACCTAACTCCCCAAATGGTTTTTTTGGTTGACCGAACCTTAGCTTGATGGTTCGATCGGTTCGACCATCCAGTCTGGTCCAGTTTTTAAATTACTGGTTTTTGATACCCTTTTTATTGTAAAAGTTGAGAAAAGTAATAAAAATTGGTTTGGCTGTTCAACTTACTAATGTGACTTAATTTGAAAGTAAAAATTATGCTATTAGCTAGTTTATGAAATGAGCTTTTCGTAGATACTTAAATCATCTCATTTGAACGTCGGACGGAGAAATGGAATGCATCAAAAGTTGCCTGAATTCTGCTATCAATTGATGTCATATGTGTGTAACATGCCGTGGTGCATTGGACAAAGAGTTGTGAGTTGTGGTGCAGAGTACGTAAGATGTGGTGCGTTGTTTTGTTTTCAATATTATGAGATTTTTCAACTATTTTCAACTCCTTTTACTTCTCTGAAATATTCCATGCTTCCGTAACATAATTTTACTCTGATAAAAGGTCAAATATATGTTTTTGAGTTATTTTAAATTATAAAAATTTGAGATCCCATTTTTTCTAAAATTTCAAACTTGGTAATCTCTTTATGGGTTAATTCCTTAATTACCATTGATTATGGATTTATTTGTATTTGTGAGTGAAAGTTATTTCAACACAGTACCAAGATTTATTGATTGGAGAGAAGAACTGTGGACAAGACAAGTAAGAAGGAAGGAAGGGGGGAGGAGGTGCGGCGAGGAGGGAGGGGGGAAAAGGTGCAACGATGATAAGGAAGGGGAGGAGGCATGGTGAGGAAGAAGGCGAGGGAGGCGGGGGAGAGGATAAAGTGGCACCCGAGGTTTGTGCTAAAGGAAGAACAGGTGGTTTTAAAACATATTTTACATCGAGTGTCACATACAATCAATGTAAGAAAGGTATTTTTTTTTTATTTTTTTATATAATGCTTTCTACATTGGGTAACATATATCAGTTTCGAGGACAACTAATGCAAAAAGTTGACAATAATTATAAAAATGCTACCTGCCCTTACTTGTTATATCATTCACCTACCAACTGATGTAAAAAGTGTCATGTAAATGTCTAATGTTATACTAGTGTGTCCTCCATGTTTGGATACAAAATATAATCAATTTTAAATGCCAAAATCCAACTTTCTAAAAAATCTAAATACTCACATTATATGACAAAACCAATATCAAAATTAATTAGAAGTTCAAAATCATGATTTTGTTAAAATCAAGATGTTGAGTTTATAATTGATTTTAATATATAATGCGATGTTTGGATATATTTCTGCAAGCCCATGATTTTATCTAATTTTCAATTCCACTTTTTAATTCTACTTTTAAATTTTGCTTAAAGTCAAATTTATTAATCAATTATAACACATGATATAATCAATTATATTAAAAAATAAAAATCAATCATATCAATCAATTTTTTATATAATTAATTTTGTGTGTTGATATCTAAACAAACCCATCTATTATAGATTTATGCTACTGGTCATTGAAATATTGTCTCAGCCAAATTATATACTTTGAATGAAACAAATAATGTAAATTGAATCTAGTAAAAGGGAGTTTTTACAACATGTTGAAATAATATTTGCATCTTTGTTGAAAGATATATTAACATTAAATACATGGCCATGCAATCAAATTATCATATATTTTCCCAGCAAAAAAAATTATATTTTTATTGAGATAAAGATAGAGAAAACAAAGTCAAAGAATAAAAGTCAAACAACAAAAAGACATATGATGAAGCATAGCCTAAAAACCAGAAACCAAACCCCACTTATAAGATTAAGTAGAGCTGAAAATATGAGTCGAGTTATGTAGGTTGACTCGAATAATCGATCATAAATGTCGGGTTGGGTTGAAAAAAAATTGATTCAAATAAAAACGAGTTTTTTCTAGCCTAGATCATATAACCCAAGAACCATATGGGTTAATCCTAATAGGTTAAGATTGGACCATTTAACTCATATTACTGTTAAATAATTTTAAAAAAGGAGAAAAGGAGAAAATTTTGTGAATATAAACCATATCAGGCATGATTTGCTTAGCTGTATCAATTTATATATTTTGTACAAACATTATAAAATAATATTTTGGTATATTTAGAATGAATTATGAAAAAAATATCAAATTAAAACTTATTATTTAAATGTATTCTAAAAAAACATAAAAAATAAATTTTAAAAAAATTTAAAAAAAATAAGCTGACAGGTTGGCCCGTTTAACTTACCAACCCTCAAGAGTTGGGTTGAGTTGGGATTTTTTTAACTCATATAAAAATAAGTTGAACCCAACTCATATTATATGGGTCAGGTTGATTTATATTTTCACCTCTAGAATCAAGGAAAATAATTGCTGCCTGGTTTGCTAGCAAAATTTCTGCACCATCTACTTGCTGGAATTAGTAGAAAGAAAAATGTCATCACTAGTATTAATGTCGTTGCTGCAAGTGGTGGGGAGCTCGAAAAGCCATACAAAGGCCTCACCCCCTTTTATCGACAAAGAATTAGCAAAAATTAGTTGTCGAGATGCCATCACCAGAGAACTCAGAGAAACAAAAACAAGCACAGACACTATCCCACCAACTAGCTTGATGGAGAAGGATGGAAAGGAGAACCGATGGGTTCATTTTTTTTTTTTAACATCTGGTTCATATTTTAATTATTTATATTATAAAAAATAAAAATTATTACTAAAAGATAGCATTATCTAATCCTACATTTTTGTGGATGACCTTTTCAAGTTAAAACTTGCCAACAAGTTATACACATGAACATATTTCTTCTGTCCTTGATTATAAAACAACTCTAAAGACATTATTGTCTCATGATATGAAATAATTTGATAAAAATAAGGTTTTGTTGATATTATCCTTTAAAGAAAGAGAAAATTAAAATGATTATAATTTAATGATTAAATATTTAAATTTAAAATTATTACACTCATATCAAATTATAAGATAATTTTAAAAGTATTTCATTTTAATTGTCCCAAAATATAAAATAATTTAAATGAAATTTTAATAATGATATTTTTCAATATCATCATTCAAGTGGAGAGAAAATTAAAATAATTACAATACAATGTTTAAGAATATTGATTTAAAGTTATATTGAATAAAAAATATTTTTTAAAAAATTTATATTGTTATTTTAAAAAAGGTAAGTTTGTAAGGTACTATTACTAAGCTTTGTACTGTCTCAAATTATTTTATAATTTAAAATAATGTAAGTATATAGAATGAAGAGTGTCCTTAAAAATGTATATTTTTGTTTTTAAAAAATATGTTTGCAAGGTGTCATTGGTAAATTTTATTAGTATGTATAATACCCCTTCAAATTGTTTTATAATTTGTGAATGATTAATTATTAAAAAACAGAAAATGGTAAATATTTGGGAGTCGGTTAGTATAAAAAAAATATCTCAGAGTTGGTTTTCTTCCTCCACTTTAGATCTAGACTTTTAAATAAGATTTAATAATTTTAAAAATATAAATTTAATTTAAATTTACAGTAGAAGAAGAAGACATAATAAAGAAAAACATCCCAAATATTTGTGAGTCTGGATAAAGATGGAAAATCGTCGCATTGAGAGCAGAGACTAGAGGGAGAACGGACAAGAATTGGGGAGCAAGGCAAGTGACAAAAGTCAAAACTCAACGAGGGTGGGTAGGTCCAGGAAGGTTCTGAATTTCTCATCTCTCAATTCCCACCCGAATCACTGCGCTCACCCCATCTTTCTCGACTACATATATACCCTCTTCCACTCTCATTTCCTTGCGTCATCTCTTTGTCTCAACCCCCCCCCCCTTCTCTCTCTACTCCCTCCCTCCCTCCCTCCAACCCTCTCTCGTACACATCGATAGCGTGCCTTTGTCTGCTAGATTCACCTCAAGCTGTGGATTAATCATGTGCGGTGGTGCTATCATCGCCGACTTCATCCCCCGCCACCGTGGGCGCCGCCTTACCGCCTCTGACATCTGGCCCAACTCTTTCGGTAAGCCAAATGATGACTCCGACTTCGACTTCCATTTTCCTCAAGCCGATCACTCCGACTCCCGCAAATCATCCCATCCTTCCCCAGGTCATTGCTCTTTTCTCGCCCCTCTCTTCATCTTCTCTTCTCTTGTCTCGTTGTTGATCTAATCGTGCTTTTTCTGTAAGGAACAGCTGATCAGCAAGCCGAGAAGCCCGTTAAGAGGCAGAGGAAGAATCTCTACCGAGGGATTCGACAGCGTCCCTGGGGCAAATGGGCTGCGGAGATTCGCGACCCCAGGAAGGGGGTTCGTGTTTGGCTCGGTACCTTCAACACTGCTGAAGAAGCCGCCAGGGCCTATGACAGAGAAGCTAGGAAGATCCGCGGCAAGAAAGCCAAAGTTAATTTTCCCAATGAAGACGATGCCTACTCCCTCCCGGCTTGTCATCCACCGCCTCCGCTCCGATCCCCAATCTCTCCCCTGTATCCACAACAATACGGCTCTAACCCAAACAATGTGCCCAAGAGTTTCAATTTGGAGTTTGGCTATGATCTGAACCAGGCGGGCACAATTCCTTCCCTCGGTTTCGACACCGATCCACCCCTTGTTTCCGGAGACGAACATTCGGGATGCGGGTCGGGCTCTGGTTCCGAGGGTGCCTACTCCACGATGCAGTTGCTGGACGCAAATAAGAACGCAAACGGCTATTCTTCTCAGTGTTCAAATGTGGACGTAGAAGGAAAAGGGAACAAGGCGGTGATGGAAGCCGAAGAGAAGAACGAGATACAGAAGCTGTCGGAGGAGCTGATGGCGTACGAGAACTACATGAAGTTTTATCAGATTCCATATTATGACGGGCAATCGACGGCGTCTAATAATGTCCAGGAAAACGTGGTGGGCGATCTTTGGAGCTTTGACGACGAGGCCGTCCCCGACCCGGTGACCTCATCGGCCCCGTGATGGCTCGCGGTTGCCGGGCAGGGCGGAGAAACCGGAATGAGCGACAGAACTGGCGATTTAAGTTTGAAGCTTTCGAGTTGAATTGTAATGATTTTCCGATACAGTGTTTGGATTTTGATTACATTTTGTTTTGTATAATTTTCTTGGGTGTAATTAAATTAAATTCATTCAATTAGTTGATTGCAGCGTCCAGACAGGGGAAGCATAGGAATTTGGGGTTGTAACGAATGAGGACGAAATTTGGAGCTACGAGAGAGACTAATTTTGAGGTGAAGATGGTGGAAAGGGGCGCAAGGATTTGAAAAGGCTTCTCATCACTTGTTAGTGAAAAATACTGTAAATCAAATTAGATTTGATAATTTAATTTTAATATTTTAAAACTATAAATTAATGTAAGTTCATCCAAAAAAAAAAAAAGGCTCAGATTTATAACATGGAGAAATCAAAGTTGGGAATAATTACCCCACACAAGTCCAAATAATGGTTGATCCTCAAATGTATCCCTATCAAGTCGGTTTTAGTGGTCGTGGTCAACATCTTAGAGAATTGTTTATTGGAAAAGTAAAAAAGGGTTGAGTGGGGGTGATTGGTGAAGGAATAGGGAGGGAACAATTGAAGGATTGAGATGAAATGGGGAGGAAAGGCGAACGGGCGAAAGCAGTGGGGGCTGCTGGTTTTGGGTGACGCGGCGCCAGTGGGCGCCTCCGGATTTAGGCTGAGATTAAATTATTCGTGCGAGATGCGGCGTGATGGCCCACGTTGCACTTGTACTGCCATGCTATTATTCCCACGCTCCCTCCTTCAACATGCGCTTCCATTTTGACACTTCAATTTTTATCACTTTATTCTTCTGTTGTTTGGCTTGCACAGAGGGTACATAAAAAATAATAATAATAATAGAAATAAAAGTAGTTTTTTTAAAATTTTTAATCGTTTTCCTAATATTATTATTTTATTTTTATTGTCTCTTTTTCAAGATAAAATGCTGGCTGTGTATAAGGCCACCATTTATAACATTCTTTTATGTACTATCATTGAATAATAGTTCCCTTTTAGATTTTACAATATTTTCATGATATTTACTTATAAAAGTAATTTATTATTTAATTATTTTAAAATTTTATAATATTTTATGTGTGTGTATGTATTTCTATGGCATTCTTTCTCATCCATCATGTTATACTATAAAATTTCATGAAATACTTTTTTTTTTGAAAAATAAGTGATTTTTTCAAGAAAAAAAATTAAACAAACGGATCACAAATAATAATAACCTTTTTTTGATTCCACTGTTTGGTATTATAAGAGTATTACCACCTCCAATTCAGACTAATTAGGCCCCTCACTCCATTAAATCATTATTACTAATGGTGGTCTCATGGATACTTTAAAATCTTGAATAAATTGATTTAACTTCTTGACCAAGTAAAAAAATTACCCTCAATTAATAATAATTTTTTATTATGACAAGACAAATATAATATAATATATACCTTTTATACAATCTTTACAAAATAAATTTATTTTTATCAGTGATTTTTCATTAAAAAAACCTAAACAAATCACCCTGTTATGATAAAGCGTATCTCAATTGTACGCCAGGGTTCTCGTTCTATTCAACAATTTTAAATGCCCTAAAAAAAGTAAAATTTATGTATTTAAATTAATATACTTATACTTAATTAAATAATGACAAATGGATCTTAACACATTAATTAAATTGATAAAAAATTTATTATAAGATAAATAATCTACAAAAAGTCATGCCTTGATTTTTAGATAGTTTATACTCTTGTAAAAAAAAATATTTTATAAAAATTTTATAAAAAGAAAACATTATTTTATAATTGGTTGTAAGTATAATTGGTTGTAAGTAAAAATATTCATTAGTTAGTTATTTTAAAATTTTATAGTATCTTCCAAGGTTTTTAAAGAATGATTTATTTTAAAATTTTATGATATATCATTACATCTCTGCATTTTTGTAACATTTTCTCTTGCCTTATGCATCATTTTCAAAAGCTTTTTATAATAATTTCTCAAAATTATTAGAAATATACCGTTTTTAAGCTCTAATTATTTTAAAAAGTTTAAGCACAAAATTTTTTAAAATTAATAAAATAAGTGATTTTTTATATAATTCAGATATTTTATAAAAAGAGATTTATTTTGTATAAATTTTTTAAAAAGAAAATGTTATTTCATGTTTAGTTATAATGATAAAAAATATTATTAGTTAATTATTTTTAGATTTTATAGCATTTTCAATTATATATGTTTCATAAAAATAACTTATTATTTAACTATATAAAAATTTTATGATATTTTCATGTATTTTCACATTTTTATGAGATTCTCTCCCATACACCAACCACTACATTATATTATTTTAAAACTAATCATTGATTCAAGGCTCATTATTTTAGTTGATTTTATGAAAAAATTACTTTTTTTTAAAAAAAATAAAAAATCTACTTTATGAGTTTTTATTATGTTTGCTTAAAATTTTAAAAATAATTAAAATCTAAAAGTATAGATTTCTAATTATTTTAAGAAGCTAAGTAGCTTCTTAAAATAATCTAATGCAGAGAAGACAAAGAGTGTTTCAAAGACAGAGCATGCAAAGATATAATAAAATTTTAAGATAATATAATAATAAATTATTTTTATAAAATTAAAAATTAAAAAAGACATCATGAAATATAAAATAATTAATTAATAGTCACTTTTTTTATTATTGTAACCGAATGTAAATAATGCCTTTTTTTTGTGTAAAATCTCTACAAAAGACATCTTTTTTTAATAAAATTTTTAAAATATCTAAAAATTATTTATTTTTCATCTCAAACAAATCATCTATACGAATGTTTCTAAAAATAATTAGAATTAATTTTTTTTCACATTTTGATTATTTTAAAAAAATACCATAAAATCTCACAAAATATTTTTTTTAAAAAAGTGATTTTTTATGAAAAAAAAAACTGAAACAGGCGGCCTGAGTAATAAACAATCGTACACTACTCATTTACTTCCAGCACAATTTCCGTCGTCTTTTATTAAATAGAAAACTCCTATCTCCTAAACAGTCACTTGATTTTCAAACATTGTTTTATTGATCGATAATTTATTTTACTATACACACACATATATAAAGTTCGAACTCGTATAAACAATAAAATAGCTGCTGCCTGCTAGCTTGCTTTTGAGACGAGTGAATGAAAAGTAAAGGGTTAAAAGACATATTTATCTTATAACTTTTACTCCATAACAGCTGGTATCTTAAACTTTTTTTTAAGTATAATGTTGTCTTAAAACTTTGAAAAATAGTGCATTGTCGCCACATCATTAAATATAAAAACATTGACTGTTACACACCAATAAAATCTCACATGGCAACTTATATGGGCTGATTGGTGTTCATGTGGACCAAGACTTCTACAGGGATCTCATGGTCTTCATTGTTCTTCACTACTCCGCAAGAAGGCGCCCCTTCCGATCAACGCTGGCAAATCATGACAGCCAAGGGATCTCATCGTCTTCAATGTTCTTCCTTTCGTTTCCCTCAAATCTAGCTTAGGTGTTTTCTGGTTCTAGCCTTGCCACTCCCCTCTTGTATTTTCTGCCGAGTTATTTTTATATGCTTCATGTGTCCTTGCCTTACTTTTTTTTTTTTTTTTAACAATTGAGATCAAGGGCAATAGCTTACAAGAAAGAAATCTAAGAAAGAGCCTCCTTATCATCATCCACCACGTTCAAACAAAAAGGTGACGGCTGATAAAAAGATTAAAACTCACCTGCTCTACCTAAAGCAAACTTAACCAAAAAATGAGCATAATAATTGGCTTCCCTAAACATAAAGTTTACCAAAATATCATATTCTCTGTAAAGAAGGGATTGGGCTTAATTAATAATATCCACAAATAGGTGACAATCTTAATTAGATTTGAGGAAGAGGTTTATTACATCTACGAAATTTGTAAATACTTTGACCTTCCATAGCCCCATATCCCAACATAATTGAAGACAGCAAATAATTCCCAATAATTTAGTCACGGCAACAGGGTAGTTACTAACACAAACAATAAAATCACCCACCCAATTAGCATTTCAATCTCGAATTACACTACCACATTTGCTTAAACCATTTGTCACTAAGCTATCTATATCTAGTCTCGTATAGTCAAGCTTAGGCCTTATATAATGATCATTTGTGAAACCTGCCCGCTCAAGTTGCAAGTCATGCTTCGCTTTATGTAGTGTTGCAATTCCATCCCCTAAACTTTCCACGTCCTCACTAGAGAAAGTCTTTTTACATCTACCATACCATATGTCCTAACATATGTATCTAAAAAGAATATTCCAGGGTACCTATTTTGTGAAGCTTTTTCCAACATTTTTATGAAGGTTTTAAGGGATCCATCCTGTCTAACTTGCAATCACCATTTCAAACCTCGATCCTATCAATTCTCTCTAGATGAAATCATCTTCTTAGACCCTAAACCTAGTTAGATTTCTAGGTTTGTGTTTGATTGTCAACAGCTCTTAACGGGGGATCTAATCGTATTCATATCTCTACCGACGACACCCATTCTAGTCTTTTCCTTACTGGTTGGGGTTTTCATTAGATCTGGATCTTGATTTGTTATTGAGGATCAAAGATTTCTAATGTTGCAAAAGGAGATATCTTGAAGTTCGAGCTCTTCTACTATTTAATGGTGGACAAAGAAGCTCGACTCAAAGAGGAGTCACCAAGTAATTAGCTAGCTAGCTAACTATCATGTCTTTATCTGCATTCTTTAATTCTCACCACAAGGATTAATTGTCGACTTGTTTTTGTAATTTAAACTAGAGACAGGAGGGATTTCTTTGACCCACATTGAATTAGGGAACGAAGAATTGTGTATTCAAGAACTACAATGATGTACTCAATGGAGGAGGAGGTGGAAGAAAAATTTGAACCTTAAGCACAAAGATTGAAGGCAAAAGATCCTAAATTTCATAATCACATGCTCTGAGCATTGACTTCTTAGTAATCTAGAAAAATTTATGTTAATGGAATTTAAGCTTTTATAACAAGTTAATTGATTGAACCTTGAAGTAAAATTCTTTTAGTTGTATACCAAACAAGAAAGATTGTAGTTTGCAATGAAAAATTCGAACAAGGGAGGGAGAGAGATGAGGCTCAAAAGTGTCATCATAAACAACAACCCTAATGCTGTTGGTGCAAGCGATGCTGGGCATGAGATCCTTGACAATGATGCTCTTCTTGTATTAATGAGGTCACACTAAAAGGTGAGCGGAGGACATGCAATCAAGCAGAGAGCATGGATATTTGGGCTGACATTGGTAAAAAAAGGGAAGGATGAAGGGAGATTGGTGATGGAGAGGTCTGCAAGATTTTATTTCAACGTGTGAGTCCAAATCAACTTTTCTAACTGTCCACACCAGCGTGTACTAGTCAAATTTAATGAAGTTTCACAAAAAAAATTATACTCTCTTGTTTTGTTTTGTTTTGTTTTGTTTTTTGGCATGTTTGTTTTTCTTGTTGAACCGTGAGCTTGTACAAAATGACTTTCCTAAAAGAGGCTTTGGGCCTAATCGAGATCCAAATATATTGGGCTATCTTTTCAACGAGCCCATGATCCCCTGATGTTTTGAGAGGATCGATAAAGGCCCAGAACGACTTCTGAGCACCTAGGGTTAACATTAGAAAGGGGTGATATATAGTTCCTGGCGTCGAAAGCTTCTCCTTCGACTGCTGCTGCCAGGGAGAAGGGAGGGTGAGAGGAACATGGTCTCGCTGAAACTCCAGAAGCGGCTCGCCGCTAGTGTCCTCAAGTGCGGCAGAGGCAAAGTCTGGCTTGACCCAAATGAAGTCAACGAAATATCCATGGCCAATTCTCGTACGATCTTCCCTTCCATCTTTGTCTCCCTGTCTGTTTTCTATGCTGTCACGTTTGAACATTTTGATTGTCGAGGTCCATGTCTTTCGAGGGCTGAGAACGGGCAATGACATCTCGAGTTTTGACAGTATTTTTTGTTGATCCATATAGCATCTTTTTAATTGGTGTTCCTGTTCTTGCAATTGTGAATTAACATGCTTCGTTCACTTCATGCTTCTCGTTCTTCAGCTTTATATAGTTCTCATCTTGGTTCCCTTTTCAGCGAAATATACATTTCTTCCACTCTATTTGAGTTTCTGCTATTTGTGTTATAGTGTGGTTGGTTATATACCTTCCTTTTATTTTAAGTTGTCTGGAGCCCTAATGTCCTATTAAGCGGGGTCTGTTGATGGTTGTTATGTTGTTATTTGTGGCACAAGGCTGGTCTTGTGGTATTGTGTATCCCTGTATCCGAAAATTTTTGCAGGCTCTTTGACGTAATGACTTTTCATTTGCAGGCCAAAACATAAGGAAGTTGGTCAAGGATGGTTTCATTATCCGGAAGCCAACCAAGATTCACTCCCGTTCACGTGCGCGTAGGATGAAGGAGGCCAAGAGGAAGGGACGTCACTCTGGATACGGTATTTATTCCTCCCGTTATTGGCCTTCCCTTATGGTGATATTCTCAAGTTAATAGAATTCTAGGACACAATTTGTTATGTCATGTTCAAAGACATATTCATCCTTCATAATGATTTAAAAATAGCGAGATTACTGCTTACCAGTTCATGCAATCAGGACTTTTCATAGAGGATTATGTGGCAGACTTCTGAAAATCATTCCTAGACGGGCATCTTTTTGGTTATGCTAAGAAGCTATTTTATTTTTCAAGGAAAAATAGTAATATAATGGTTTTGTCTATGGGCCAATGTGGGAAGCGTGCTTTACGAATTGTAATGTTTACCTGAATGACACTAGGTAAGCGTAAGGGTACCAGAGAGGCACGACTCCCTACAAAAGTTCTTTGGATGAGAAGAATGCGTGTGCTCAGGCGCTTGCTTCGCAAGTACAGGGAATCAAAGAAAATTGACAAGCATATGTATCATGACATGTACATGAAAGTTAAGGGTAATGTGTTCAAGAATAAAAGAGTCCTGATGGAGAGCATTCACAAATCCAAGGCTGAGAAGGCAAGAGAGAAGACCTTGAGTGATCAGTTTGAGGCTAAGCGTGCAAAGAACAAGGCAAGCCGTGAAAGGAAAATTGCAAGGAGGGAGGAGCGATTGGCTCATGTGAGTTTTTGCTTTTAGTTGAAAAAACTCTCTCTGGAATATGTTTGACTCAAGTGTACATTCGGATCTTGATATTCTTACCTTTAACAATGCACCCGGGAAAATTATGGATGCCTACTTTTATATATTATTGTGGTTGATGCGGTTGCTTTTGGAATTGAACTTTTCCTTTCTTCTCTGTTAATGTCTTTAGGGTCCTGGAGACAAACCTGCTGCGGCACCGACCGCACCATCTGCGAGAGCATCACAACCAGCCCAGTGAGTATTATAGGCCTCGCTTTGTCTGCTATGATTGCTTTGGACTATTCGTTTTCTGAAATATCTTATTGAATATGATGCATTTTGTGCAGATCATCAAAAAAATCCAAGTGATGGGGCACAAGCAGGCATACCTAATGTAGTTTTGACCAATCTCCTTTGTTCGACTAGACATTTCTTATTTTTATTTCAAGTACGAGAGGTTAAAATATTCTTGCACTGTTTGATTTATAGTTTGTTTGATGGCGTTTTTTTATATGAAATTGCAGCATGCCAGCTTTGTTTTCTAGGCCTTTTAATCATTGTGACGCAGTTTATCACACCCGTAACATTCCTATCCGTAACCTATCAGATGCGATGAGAATGTGGATTTATAAGTTTTATTTATGTAATGTCTTTGGATCCATTTTTTGGTGGATTAGCCCTCAGTTTATTGAAGAAAAAACACCAAACGTTTATTATAAATCAGTTAGTTATCTCATGTTTGGCAAAGGTGGTTGACCCTCTTTGCTTGCTGCCGCCAGTGATTAATATGTTAGTTACCCGACCAAACAGACCCTCAAGGAAGGAGAAAGTTGAGCTAGTTATTATATGTTCCTCGCAGTTCTAGTTTCGATTCAATTTCTTCCCAAAAACATTTGAATCTAATTCGGTGCGCTTCCAAGTTTCGATTTTCTTACCAAACACCTTTGAATCAAATCTAAGCAGAGGATGGAAGATTTGCCCAGAAAGCAAGAATACTGGAACAAACGTTTGGTTTGATATTTTAACCTCATTGTCTTGCGGTTATCTTCAGGTTGTTCTTTTAGCTTTTGTACAATTTGGTGAAATAATATATTGATGATTTTTATTTTGAAATTGTGACGTGCCCATGGAAAAATAATTGTTAAGACTAAATCTCGGAGCCTTTAATTGGGTATATATGATATCGTAACCTTGATCTGTAAATACAATGCAAGCTGCTAGATGTCCTATCAGATGGGGACAATTTTGGCCAAATATGGCGAAGAAAATCTTGGAGAAGTCTCCTGATTCAACGCTGCTATCCTTCGTTTTGAAGATTTGTTTGATAGCGTCGATTGGGAAGAGGGAGCTCATCATGTTTGACAAAGGTTTTATAGCCGGTGGGGTGTTCTGATGCATCCGGATTCCCGCAAATCCCTAGCTTCACTGTGAATGTATTTGTCGTCCCTTTCCCTATGCCTTCACTCTCAACCCACATGTCACCTTCCATGAGTTGTACGAATCTGATTCATTATCCACAATGCGAGTAAGGACCTTTACAAATCTGAATCAGTTTTAAGCAAATAGCTACCCTTTAAGATTGCTGTACTCAATTGCCGAGGTCGACATCATTTATGTATAATTGAGCTTGTTGCACACTTAAAAAGTTTTAAAAGCTAGGATTCTGCCTCTACCTTTTGCAAATAGCTAGTCCGAGCCCCGCACCACCGCTAGTTCGAGCCGGTCCTCTCTGAGACTCAGCAAATTTGGTAAAAATATGAGCAATATCTTGTGGGGCAATGCCGCATCCAGAATCTTTAACCTGCATAAACAGGGATACTAGGGTCGATATATTATAGTGCAGCAACTCTTTTAAGTTACAATCGCTATGTTGACAGTAACATAATCTGGTGTCTTGTTCATAGAATCATGGGTATTTGGGCATGGATGCCAAGAACGATTTTTTTATATGAAATCAAATAGAACAACCCTATAGACATTGGGTATCTGAACTACTAATATCTGATATGACATGCATGGAGATGCTTCACAATCTCGCAGAAATACTAAGATAACCAGGGCATGACCTGTATTGTAATGCAGTGATGACCATCACTCGACGCTGTACAAATTTCTGGAGGTCGCCAATCCTGTAAAACTTTTGCTTTTGCAACAGATGCTCTCACAGAAACATAACCCTCCCTAGTGAATTTCACAGCATTACCCACAACGTTTAAGAGAGTTTGCGTTAGACGTTTCTCATCTCCAATGGCAAAGATAGGCAGATCGGGGTCCAGAGTTAAAGTCACAAGTAGCTTCTTCACAGATGCTATAGGTTTTATCAAGTCAAGAACCTGCAGATTTAAAGGTAAAATAGCATAATGACCTGGAGTGCATTTCTCAGTGAAGAATAAGTTGCTGCTTACTATTTTTACGAAACGCTGAAACAGAAAATAAATCTCCATTACCTCCGCCAGAACCCTGTGAAGGTTGAATTTTCCCAATTCTAATTGAAGGCTGCCATCTTCTAGTCTAGAAAGATCTATAACATCGCTAATAAGTGCTGCCAACACGTTGCTATTCTTCAATGTTGCCTCTATCACGATCCTCTGCTCTGGAGTCAGTTCAGTCTCCAAGAGAAGTGAGGACAATGCCATAATAGCGTGCGCTGGTGTCCTCATCTCATGATTCATGACAGCAAGGAAATCACTGCGAGCATGGACCGCCACCTCTGCTTCTCGTCGTGCCAAATCTAAATGAACATTCTGTTCCATCAGTTGATCCCGGGCCTTCATTGACTCCTCCAATATAGCAGCATGTGAAAGAGCTACCGCCACCTGTTTTCATACTTGAAAATTTCAGACAGATAGGATACCCACTTCGACTAAGAACTTCTGAGTTTCACTGAATTGATCTAGGGACATGCAATGAAGTAATGTAACTGGGAAGAAATAAGAGTATGCAGCATTATAAAGATGGAAATAAGAGAGAGAAGATATTAAAAGGACCTGGTCTGCCACTACATCAACAAGTTCCAATTCATAATCTCGCCATTTCCTACCACTGTCAGCAGGGAGGATCAGAACCATGATTGCATATCTCTTTGCAGAAAGATCTGGCCAATTATTAATTGGAAAATCTGAGAGATGCAAGAGAGGCACTCTCACAGCAACCACCTCAGGTGGCATGTGTCTTTCAACAAGAGGTTTAATAGTGATCAGGGGACAGGTATGTGGAATTCTCATTGCTTGAGGACTATTAAAAACTTGATTAACAGCAGGAAGGTTTGTTGGGACGCAGGAGCTAACTTGTGCACCGCTTAATGTGTGTGAAAGTTGAAGATGTAGACCACATCTTGAAGGCATCCACAGTGCACAGTCCTCCAAGCCCAAAGTTCTACCCAGCTCAACAAGAGTAGTCTTGAGAATGGTTTGCCTATCAAGTGTGCTTCTAATCTCATGAGTCAACATTCTGACATGCCTCCCAGTTTCTTCTTGAGTAAGAATAAGCCCCATTTCTCTGTCAAGCTCTTCGGCCTTGTTCTTGAGAAAACGTTCACGAGTTTTGACGCTCATCAGATCAGGGATGATGTGAACAAGCATTAGTGCAGTAGCGCAGGATATGATAGCACACAAGGCTTTAGCTATCGCCATCACGACAGCAATACCTTTCGAGTGCATGAAGAATGTCCACAGGCTTGCGAAGTGAGATGCTCCGCAAAGAACAATGAAAGCACCGAACTGGATAAGAACCCATCTATATGGGAAGAATGCAGACTTCTGAACAAAATATATCAGCTCCAAAGGAATGGAGAAATACGCAAGCGCTATCAGAATATCCGACATGTACTGACATTTCTTGAGAAGTTCATCTAGGGGCCAGTACTGTGGCTCAACGCAATCGCAGGACTCCATATTCTAGCAGCCTTCTCAACGAATATCTGACAACACCGTTCCACACATTATTATTATCCGAAATCATCACAAAATACAGGGTCTATCAGAGTTCAGAACCAGGATATTATACCAAATATGATCTAAGTGTCAAAAACCACACTTCTTCACAGAGTTATTTTTAATTTAAGCAAATTTATCCGACAACCGCCCAAGCGCATGCATGTGAACGTCATCTACTATTGGCCCAAAACTCCCAGATAAATGTTTTCAACCAGCAATGCAATCATGTATGTCAAAAAGACTTAACCGTGTGCGCGTGTATCTATATATAAGCAAAAAACGGGAAAAACAAAAAAATTATTCTTACCGAGTCAAAGAAATAGGGGGTCAGACACTCAAACTAGTTGCAGCGTAGCTTTAGTACGATTAGAGCTTACATGGAGAAAACAACTGTCATGACCTGGACGAGAAGGAACTGTAGCAGATGAAGAAGTAGAAGAGAGAGAAGGACGAGTGAAATGCAGGGGCAAGGCCAGAGCCCAGAAGCGTCATGGACAAGCAAGGCTACCGACAGTTTTTCGGTTTATGCTTTTCTCCGACTCCAATGTCGCTTCAGTCCGACAAAATTTTCAGATTGATTGGTGCTCATAAATATGATAATAGAGCTGAGCGTGTGAACGAAACTTCATTTTTTAAACTAAATTGTTTAGAAAAATACGGGTTGTTTTATCTGCTCTCACACGTGCGGATGGAAGGGAGAAAAAAATTTATATTCACGTCATTAACAAATTTTAGAAAGTTGTACTAATGCAATTTACTTTTTAAGTTTCAAACAATGTATAGGTCACTCACAAAAACTATGACCATGGATGTGGCACCATTCGAACAAACACGAACGAGGCTAATGGATGTATCTGTTATTATTCTTAATTTGTATTGCCTTCCTTTTAGAAGAAACTTGATTGTTTGATTCTTTCGTTATTAAAATAGATCAAACTAAGTAACAAAATAAACAAGATTAGTTCAAATTCTAATATCTGAATAATTTGAGACAAATAGGATCAGATACAGACGAAAAATCGTTTGGTAATTAGTAGAGAACAATTCAAGTCGATGCCCATTGCCAAGATGAGCCGAATTAATATTGAAAGAGAAGATTCATGGCCTCATTCTCTTGATCACAATGTCGAGCCATGTTCAATGGATTTGGATGATGTTTATCGGGTAGATATAACATCGCCATCTATTGAAAAAATTTAATATTTTCACCAAATTTCAAGCACAATTATTTTTGGACAAATAAACTAGATGTCATGTGGGGATAAAAAAGTAAACGAAATTATAAGGGTTTAGCATGTAAACGAAAAAACTTAATCCCAAAGTTTGAATGATCAACAAAAATAAATAAAAAAGATTGTCAACAAACACGAACACGAATAAAAATCGTTGGGCTGGACCCAAAAGCTGGTTTGACTAGTCAATTTGGTTTTCTGTTAATCTCGCTATAAAACGGCGTTCCAAAATTAATTAATTCTCTTTACCTTTTCAAAAGCTATCAAAACATTCCAAAAGTACAATTAACTAGCATCAGGGTGATGACTTTGGATTTAAATTTTATATTTAAAACTCATATATTTAAAATCATTCGTTTCTGTAGGTGAAAAAAATTTCAAACAAAAAAGATAAATGAATTGATATTTGAAAAAAAATAAAAAATTAGAAATGATTAGTCTGTCTTCATTTTTTAATTGACAAGAGATATGAGAAAATATATAAGAGTCATAGAAGTATAAATAATAAAAATAAGAAGTTTAATATGGTTGAAATTTTAAATGATTAGGATGTTGAGTGAATTCGAAATTATAAATGAACTCTAATAAAAATGAATTTAAATTTGAATCCAATCCAAATTTATAAAATTTTGTATATCCAAATGAGAGCTTGAATTAAGTTTAAATTCAAATCTTCATTAATCCAAATACACCATTAATAAAAAATTATTAGCCTTTAACCAGCATGCATTGGTCTAATGCTATATTTGGCAGGAGAGAAAAGTGAAAGAAAATAATATTTCTTTCTGTTTGGCTAGAGAGAGAAAAGTATGAAGAAAATAACATATAAGACCAAAATATTCTACCTTCAATTTTTCTCTCAAAATGTGGAGAGATTTTAGAGAGAAAATTCTATTTTTAAATTTACCCACCAATTTTTAAATTTTATATTTATAGTATAATTACATTTTGATCATGAACTTTTGTTAAACAAACAATATATTTAATTTTTAGATTAACTAGACAGATTTTAATCATAATTTTTTAATTAAGTTTCTCATATTTAGTTGCAGTTTCAAAATTTTAGGATTATTATATATTTAATAATTTAATAAATAAAAGTATAAATTGGATAAAATGTTTTTGGTCAATAGTGGATAAAATAATTTGTAATTATGTTTTGTACATGATAGAAATTATATATATAATATGTTAAAATATTAAATTTTAATATATTTATATATATAAATATTTTTATAAATAATAAAGTTATTATTTTCTATATAAAATTAATAAACTTTTTCTCTTTCTTATTTTCTCTTGTTTAGCCAAGCACAATAGTAGAAAATTACATCCTTCTATTTTTCTCTTCTCTACCCTTTTCTCTCCTTCATATTTTCCCTTGCTAGCCAAGCATAGCATAAGTGAAATGAATAAGGGAGAATCACATTTAAAAATTACTCAAGTAAATTATTCACACAAAAAAACTGGCAATGAGTTTCATTCTTAAGAAACAAGTATATATTCTTATTTTAATAGAAATCTATTTTGTATTAGTTCTTATCTGCGAATAATTTATTTGAGTAATTTTTAGATATGATTCTCCTAATGAATTATGATAGTTGACAACTTAAGAACAAGGTCTTAGAATATAAGTTTGCATGAATGCAAAAAATATTCTTGAGAGAGACATCTCCAATTGTACTCAACAATATTTAAATATAACTTGATCATACAATATGTTAAAAAAAAAGAAAATATTAAAGAAGGACCACTAAAATTATTTAATATTATTCAAAAACTTGGACGGATAAGATACTTGTCAAAACTTAAACTTCACTCATTAATTATTAATGTTTAATTATTAGAAATCCTTTTTTTGATATTAAATTATCTCTCATGTGATATTTCCCCCCAAAAAGGGTTATTAACATTTGTCATTGTCAGGATACAAGGCTCCTTTGGAATGGGCAAAAAAGAAGCATGGTCCGGGATGAAGCAAATGGGCCGAAAGGCACATAAAAAGGGTTGGAAGAGCATAGCCTATGATAGTGAATTTCTGATGTTTTCCCCCTCGTCGCTATTCGTGTGATTAAATGAAAACTAATCTGAATTTATATTTACAAATTATTGCTGAGAGTGAGTTTTAGTTTATATATAAATATCATATCATTTTTGGTTGTGAATTTCAGTGTATTGCCGAGGGTGAGTTTTAGTTTATAATATTATAATATCAATTACTATCTCATTTCAATAAATTGGGGATTCCTTTTTTTTTTTATTATTATTATAAAAAAAGTCAGGGTTGATATTCCTCAATATATGAATTGAGAGTCAATTGCATGAAGGTGTTTTTGAAAATATATTGTAAGCGCTTCACTAAACTTTGCAAATAGTCTCATGTTATGGATTATGAAAAGATTTTAGAAGGAGCCTTGTATTGTAAATCAAAGCTAGTATTAAATGTAGGCCTTCATTGTAATTGAGTGACAATTTTTTGCCAGCAATTAAGTAACAATAATCTGGATGAAAGAATAAACTATTACAAATAAATATAGTAATATAGCCGATCCATGGCTGTGCTCTGAAGCTACACTTCAATATTAACATTAATATTGATGAAGCTAGGTCTGAACAGGAGAATGATAAGATAACCATGCCGGTTTCATCTATTTTTTTCTCAATGTAGGCCAATACTAGCTACCGAATGCTAAATGCTCGATATAGTCATGCAAAGTTGAGGTGTCAAATTCAACTCAGATTCTTCAAAGGAATTCTGATGTCGACAATTCCAGATGAGTAGGAAAAGGGAAAATGGTTCGTCCAAAATCTCCAATAAAAAAAATACGAAGCACTGAATCAGATACATAAGCTATAATATTGGCTTTGCGGCGCCTCTTGTTTTAACTACACATTATTGTACTGTGACTTCAAGGTTTTTCTTTTTCTAATTTTATGTGAGGTGCACAGAAAGCTGCCGTGCAATACCACTTTTACAATACTCAGCTTTCGGTCCTTTTGTTTTTTGTTTTTGTTTTTCAATATAAGGTTATTTTATGTGAGCAAAAAGTCCTTACACTTGAGAGGAGGGTCGTTGAGAATCATGACATCCGAATTATCGTGATATGCTTGAAGACGTGATCAAGGGTAACAATCAAATCCCACGTTAACATATCTAATCTCTTTGATAGAGCTGAAAAAAAGGTGGTATCGAGAGCGTTTATTTTGAATGAGGTTAAGAGTCTCAATTGAATCACAATATATAAATGCCAATTCCAGAATATTCACTGTCCTAGCAAAGATTAGGGCCTTAAAAAATGGGGGTTCAGCTGCAGTGTTAGGACACCCAGTGTTCATTTTGAACGAAGCTATATATATGTGTGTGTGTGTGTGGGGTAAGTCCCTTGCACCAAAATAGGTGCATGCTCTTGCCGGTCGTGTCTAAAAACGATGGCGTAAATCCCCTGAAGCTTTGCACTGTGATGCAGTAACAGTGTTTTGAATAGGAGTCTTTTTCATTGGTTATTCGGTACTGATCCTGTTTCACCTCTCTGTTCCTTTAAATTCATCAGATGATCATTACTATCGCTATGATTGAACGTAACGTGTCAAGTCTAGCAGCCATATAATTGGGGTTGGGTGGTATAAATCAAAATCTCGGCGGGGCATGGTTCTACAATAATTTGCAGTGTATTTTTTTCAACGTTCATGGGATTGTATAATAAGGCGGCGTACGCACCTCTCGAAATGAAAGTATTTGATGAAATCAGAAAACAAATAGCATATATTCAATATGGTATGAATACCTTTTACTGTCTGAGCTTTTACAAAATTTAAATAGTTCAAGACATGCAAATTCAATAACGTTAGAAACGAGCCATTGGAGTGCCAGCGCAAAGACCATGAACAGGGAACTTGTTACTGTTGGGAAAACGTGGTTCATTTCCTCAAATGTCTTTTGAGGAACAATCACCCAGTGAGGATATCACAGCGTTCCTTTCAGTTGCCAAATTATATTGACCAGTCGACGATAGTGAAGGCAATGTTATATGAATCCATGAACAGCATCATCATCAAGAACATCAATAATGCAATGCAACCAGTAGCGGCCACTTGGATATTCGACCCACTCATGATCGAACCTTTTGGCGATTATAAAAGGGAACCTCTTCACACGCATCAGTTGCATCACAGACCAATCTTTGTCAGTTTCGCAGAACACATGGCCATCATGTCACAGAAGGCTGTGTTATTTCCTCTCATTTTTGGCTTAAGCTCATTTGCATTTATCCAAAGCCAAGATCAGCGCCAGCCTTCTTCTTTGACCTCCACCTCCTCCATTGTCAAGTACCACGGTGGTCCCCTCCTCACTAGAGCAAGAGGTGTCAATGTTTACCTCGAATGGTATGGAGCCTTTTCTCGATCAAACATAGCCTCCATAACCGATTTCTTTGCGTCCTTCAATCCTTTGAAGAGTCATCTTCCCCATCAAAAAGCCTTCTGTCGCAGCGTGGTGGAGAGCAATCCGTTCATACAAGGATAGCTCTGGCAAAGCAGCCTCCATAGCTGTTAGCCTTATCAAACAAGTAGGGGGCATATACTTACTAGGAAAAAGCATCAAGCATGCCCTTAATAGCCACCCTCATCAGGGACAAGATATCGAGCAAGATATTCCCATTAGATCCAAATGGAATATACTTGGTCTTGACTGCTAAAGATGTAAGCGTGGAGCGATTCTGTATGGGATCATGCGGCTTCCATGATAGCATCTGGGTATCCGAGAAAACAAGACTTGTATATGGACATGTAGGAGATTCATTGGTGCAGTGCCCAGGTGTGTGTGCATGGCCCCATGCGGTTCCAGCATATGGTCCACCGGGAAATGTTCTTGTGGCTCCTAATGGCGTAGACAGTGATGGTATGATTATTAACATTGGGGAAGTCGTATTGGTGGGAGCTGTGAGCCTGTGACTAATCCTTACAAGACGTGTTACTTTCAAGGCATTGCCTTGGCGCCACTTGAAGCAGTCACGGCATGTTCAGGAGTTTCTGGGGTTGAAGCTTATCCGGGATATCCAGGTGTTTTATTAGTGAATGAGTCTAGCAACGCAAGCTATAACGTGTATGGTGTAAATGGCAGGACATTCCTACTTCCTGCTATATAGGATCTCAACAAGTTCAACTGTAAGGTTATTGCTTGATGTTCAAAATAGGCTCCAAATACAAGATTTGGGCTCCTAGCACTTAATTGAGGGTAAGAGTGTTAGAAGAATTTGGTAATTATACAGCAGGAACAGTTGAACCAAGGCCTGAAGCTTGGCTTGGCTTGCCATTCTCTAGGTGAAGATCGTGATTTTATGAAAAAAACAAAAACAAAAAAATGAAGCAATGAGTAAACAAATAATAACTATAATGCAGATGCTGTAGCCCGTAGGCAACATGTTTGTTGCTCCCTAAATTACGCCAAACCCATTCTGGGCGCGTCTTTGCTGTGTACTGCACAATACTTGTACAGCAAACAAACAGCGCCCTCAAGCCATATTGATAGCTTGCGTTAAAGTCGCTGTAAGAACTCTTCTAAGGTTGCACTTTACAAATAGATCGAACTACTTCATCCCCTAAAATTTGTACCTCCAGGTTTTATCTGCAGCAAACATTACAAATTTGCAAAATTCAGCCTGAAATCACTTTCATCTTGATTTACGGAGATTTAGTGCATCTAAGACTACTTTGCCGAACCATTGATTATTCCTTGATTTGTCTAATAGCCAAGTCAACTAGCTCGCATATACTTGGTCGAAGTATGATAAATCTAATATAAAATACCCAACAATTTAAACATCTGAATTTTGCAAGTGGTAAAACGGTAGACGAGTAACAAAGAAAAGCACAGCCAGGGTGACAATAGTTTTCCTTTATTTTGGGTGAGCAAGTCCCGCATTATTGTATACTGTCAAATCTGGAGGGGTTCCTCCCTCAAGAATATCAATTTTGGACGTCAAAATTTAGCTTATTGAATCAATCATTCCTCAACCCAATCAAAGGATTAGGTTAAAAAATAATACTTAAATGGGGCAGGGAATTATCCCTGGAACTTTTAAAAACCTTGCAATTGGTCAATCAGTTGGGCCAATCATTTTCTCAGGCACCACAAGAGTGTCAAATTCTTCAGAGGTAAGTACTCCAAGCTTCAATGCAGCTTCCTGCAAAATTAGTTCTTAGTTTTTGTCAATCTCAATATTTTTTATCCAAAAAAAAAAATGTCATACAGGAATCCATTATAAAGGCATCAGCCCCTTCATATTAACATCTTTTTCCATCAATGACAGATTGACAGACAAAAATGGTTTGGCAAGCCAATGCTAGAGTTGAACATGGTGTGCAAATAACTTTACATATGATTGAAAAGTCGATTTTTCTTTTTTTTTTTTGCAAGTAGCAAATGTAAGTAGACAAAACAGTAAACTAATACATTTAGAGATCAGGCACACAAGATCCACTGAATCAAAGGAGTAAGAAGAATTGTTTTCTGGTGGTCAATGAGGGCTACTGCGGATTAACAAGGTATTATTACCTTAAGAGTGGCTCCCTCTTTGTGGGCTGTCTTGGCAACTGCCGCGGCTTTGTCATAGCCAATTTTCTGGAACCCAAGCATTAAAGCTGTTATTAAAAGATTGTGAAATTAAGGAAGTTACACGAATTCAGACGAGTAAGAACTTACTGGGTTCAAAGATGTGACAAGCATTAGTGACTGCAAGGAAATTTAAAAGATCAAACAATATAAATTAGCATTGCGGTATAAAAGAAGGTATAAAAAAACATTTTTGGCGCAAGCCACAACTCACCTCATGCAATAATTTTGAAATTCTTTCCCTATTAGCTTGAATACCTCTTACACAATTCTTTTCAAAGGAAGCTGATGCATCTCCGAGCAGTCTAAGTGACTATCAGATCAGAAATGAATAATAGATTTATATTAGTGCCGAAGCTAGGTAATATCGTTCCATATGAATATATTATATGAGATCAACAATATAGAAACCCACATAAGCATGTATTAAAATCCTCCAAGTATATGAGTAAAATTGCGTGTTTGACAAGAAGGAAGTCCATGTTAAAGTAATTTGTAGTTGGGAATAGAAAGACAACAGGGATGAAACATACATGCAGGAGACAACTTGCAATCATCGGTTTAAATACATTGAGTTCAAAATGACCATTTGATCCACCCACTGTGATGGCTACATGGTTTCCCATGACCTGAAAGTTAAAATAAACTGTCAATCATAACTTTAGCTCTAAACATAATCATAATCACTACAGAAATGAAAATGCATGAGCATGGGAAAAGAAACATGCACTAGTTCTTGGAAAGAAATACTAAGTCTCCAAGCCTACATAACGCACGCTATCAGAAGTTCAGGGCCTAACTGATCATATATAATTATCATCTCAATGAAACAGAGCATGTTAATCTTTACCTGTGCACAGACCATTGTTAGAGCCTCACACTGGGTAGGATTAACCTTCCCCTGAACAGAAAAAAAAATGAAGCATTACAATCCACTCTTAATTGAAGATAAATAGATGAATAAGATATATCAAACAAAAAGAAACAGGCTTATTTGAGAACAACCGTATGTTAACAAGGAATGAGAATCTTACAGGCATAATACTGCTTCCAGGTTCGTTTTCAGGAAGAATGAGTTCACCAAGGCCACAACGTGGACCACTATTATAGGACAACATTGTAAGAACTCACAGATGAATAAAAATAACTTAGAAGTAATTTGTTCGTTATCACAATTCTAGCATGCCAACCTTCCCAATAAACGTATATCATTTGCAATCTTCATTAAAGATGTTGCGACTGTGTTGAGGGCTCCACTGGTTTCAACAAAAGCATCATGGGCAGCCTGCAAAGTGAGAATATGAAGTTATGGCAGTGCCAATTTTGCTACATGAGACGCAAGATTAAAAGCACAAACTAGTTAAATCAAACTAGCATACAACGAATCAAGGACAGGAAAAATAAATTAGTTTCAGCTACAAACCAAGGCCTCAAACTTATTTTCTGCTGTGACAAAAGGCAGGTTTGTTTCCTCAGCTACTGCTGCTGCTATCTTAACATCAAACCTAAAATGACAGCCAGAAAACAACTGTTTAAATAAAGCCACATATATTCTCTTCAACTTAATAAAGTATTGATTTGCCAATATAGCATAAGTTCAAACGCACAGCTTGTCTAGAGAATACATACTATCACTTCGAAAATGCATTTAAAATTCGTTTTCAACAAATACATGCTAAAAGCCTATAAGTTCAAAACACAAGTGTATGTGCACAGGCAGTCAATGCTAATAGTAGATTTCAACAAATTCTTTTTGCATTGGATTGTTTTACAAAATGAAACCAGGGTTGATCAAAAGCTCTCATACAACGGAGCAAAAGAAAGCTTCAACTAATATAGTCGTTTTGGAAGACATCATAATCAAGGTTGAAATTTCACAAATACATGGGAAAAACTAAGAAATGCATCTGAAACCAAAATCATATGTACCCCTTCTTTGTATTCAATCCAGTCCCAACAGCTGTTCCACCCTGTGCCAGCTGCTCAAAAAATCCAACCAGTTAGAACTCAAAAACCAAACAAATGAAAGAAATATCAGTTAATGCTTGTGCTTTGACGTCTAACCTGATAAATTCGGGGTAAAGTACACATCACTCGATCAATTCCATACTTCACCTGTTGATAAATGACAAGGCAATTAAGAAATGACTCATCATGAGCTATAAGTGTCAATGATGTCCATTCAACAACAACAAGCTAGACATCATAACAAGAGAAAATTAAGCTTACTTGTGTAGTATAGCCACTAAATTCCTGCCCAAGAGTTAATGGAGTTGCATCTTGAGTATGGGTGCGCCCAATCTTCACAATATCTTTGAACTCAACAGACTGGACATTTTGGGGAAAAAGAGAAATTGGCAGAGATAGAACAAATCAATAATAAATGCCAAAAAAATTATAAAAATACATGAAGAAGCATATCATAGAACCTTAAGAGTTAAGGTCTCTGATATTTAACAGGTCACAAAGACAATGGCAAATCCAAGTTGCAAAGTTTTAAGACAAAAGGAAAAGTGAGAGAAAGAACTAGAGAAACCATAGGTTCAGGACAGGATACAAAATATATATATATATATATATATCATGCAATAATACATCCAAGGTTTCAACATGAACCCTAAGATGAACATAAGTGATTGATAACCAAGTTGGATGGAGAACCTTCTCCAAAGGCCAGCTATTGAAGTAGGAGGACCAACCCATTGGAGAATTCTATAAAGTAGCTCATACCACACTCAATGTGAGACTAAGCAGCATATACTATTTTGGTCTCCATCAATTAGCTACCTTTGACGAGATGAAGTCTTGGAAACTACATTTTGTAAAGCTTAACTCAACTTCCTTGCCAATCAAGACCCTCTACCGGTGAACACTCTCCACAGCTAGACGTTTGTGGAAATCAACCACCAGCTCCATTCTCAATTTAGTACAAAGAAGAGAACAAAACTGGTACTCAATACCAGAATATGTATTCAACAATTCACCAATCACTTAAAACATCAATCTTCCACTATTCTCTACGTATATCCCCTAAGAGAGCAGACTATATTGGGTATTTAGTGGCGTAACCAGTTCTAGAAAACACTGAACTAACATAGAGCTATTTAGTTTCTTATTTTTATTCTCGTTTATCATGCTTACAAGTTACATGTATCAGCAAGACTAGAATGAAACCAACCCATGAACTTCTCCTATAGATCTCAGAATCAGATGGAGAATATCACTGGTATGACTCACAAGGGCATTTGATAACATAAAAGGTACGCAATATATCACCTCCTGACAAGAGCAGGAGCAATCCACTCATCATGCTATAACTTTTTTTTTTTGGAAAGTATGAACTAGAAACCAAAGTATCGAACCTTGGAATGTAGTGAAGAATGTAAGGTTTTCAGTTTTGGAATTAGTCTTGAATTTATTTCCATTGCAGCTGCAATGTGCATTACCTGGAGTTAGAAACAAACAATAAATAAACAAACATAAAATATTGAAAAATTATAAGAAAAAGAATATTCATCTTTTTCAGCAACAAGACAACAGTTGATAAAGAAAGTCAAAAACTGCAGCTACAGTTCAAAAGGACTAGGCAATAGCAATTACCTGTAAGTGTAAGGAATAACTAGCCAATTTTATTGCTCAGGTAGAGGATTAAAGGGATTAAGACCACCAAAGGGAATACAACTTACAGTTGGGAATGTGTCATTAGAAGATTGTGATCTATTGACATGGTCATTTGGGTGCACAAACTTTTCACCACGCTTATGACCAAGAATCTCAGCTGCTCTGTTTGCAATAACCTGCGAAACAGGACGTCATTTCTTTAACATCAGACAATGCAATCATCGAATGGAGGGTTCATTTCATCAAATAAATGATCATGTATCCTGGACTAAACAAAATACTTGGAAGCGGTACGATATGCCGTGATGAATAATATTCCAGAATTGTTTCGAGGAAAACAATAATAACAAGCCCACCAGGTTTGCTGCAGTATTCAAATCAGACCACTGACCTCATTAGCATTCATGTTGCTTTGAGTGCCACTGCCAGTTTGCCATACAACTAGTGGAAAATGGTCATTTAGCTTCCCCTCGGCTACTTCTTGTGCTGCCCTCATTATAGCTTTCCCAATGGTGGGATCAAGTCCATATTCTATGTTCACCTACATTAGAAGCATGAATACCCGTCAGGAGGGCCGATTTTTCTGGTTGAACTAGGATAATAATAGAACGAATTTTCAAGAATTCCAGTAAAGCCAAAACAGCCGAGACTAAAATTGAAATTAACGGCAGCATATGATTTAGCCCACACACCCAACACACCAGAAGTGCCAGAACCATTCATCAATTAAAAATAAAACAATTTTTTTAAAAAATATATATATAGGGTTAAAGGGCAAGCTTGCCCTCATAACCCAGTTTATATTGGGCGTTAATAATTGGAATATTGCGATATAGCTATCTGCGAAAGCAGTCAAGGGTTAGGATTTCGACGCGAAAACAACCTTCGCAGCGGCTTTCTTTAAGATGCCAAAGGCGCGAATAATGGGTTCAGGCATTCGTTCACGCTCGCCACCAATATCAAAATTCTGCAACGACCTTTGAGTTTGCGCTCCCCATAATCTGAAAGAAACAATATCTCATTTGACATAAACAAATGAAGCATTTGATTTACTTCGAAAGTGAAATAAAAGAATATTTCATGAAGAGTAAGACATGAAACAAAAAAAAGTACCTGTCGGATGGAACTTGAATTGGTCCAAAGGTATCTTTTTCTTCTCTGAACGAAGTAGAATATGATCTCGAACAGAAAGCGAGACGCAAGGCCAGGGAAGGCTGCGCCGTCGTTGTTCCACTCGTTAAACGCCGTGAAAGAACGTAGAGAACCATCCTCTGTCCTTTTGAATGAGGACGCAGTTAGCAACCAAGGATGTGGAAGCCACCGGAAGTGTGGGAAGTTGAAAAGGTAAAAGATGAACGATCTGGTAGAGGGAAGATGGAGGCCGGATTAAAGCATAGGTCAGCTTTCGACCGAATGATGGGCTGCGGCCATGTGACGCCGTTGCATTCGAGAATGAGTTTTTCATTTTTCATTTTTTGAAAAATCGAGTTCTCGTTGCTCTCTTATCTTGAATGTCTTTTTGGGACCGGATTATTAGAAAGGATGATTGAAAGGAAAATGGATCTAGCAAGAATTAATACAAAAAGAATCATCAATCATTTAATGATTTCAATTTCATAGAAATCAAAATATAAGTAAAATTTTAATTAGAATTATTATTAAAAATTGTAAGATGATAGTTATAATATTATTATTTAAAGTATATTTCATTTTATTTATAAATTTTTTTAACATGTTTTATTATTGAAATAAAAAATCTTAAAATTTATTATTTTTAAAATTTAATAAATTTTTAATTTTGTTTCTAATAGGCACACTCTAATCTAGTAATAGCAATGTCATTTTTACCAATCTCATCAATATTAATAAAAAAAAGTGTAAAAAATAAAAGTGTGTAGAATTTTAAATATGTTTTTATATAAAAAATTTTAAAAATAAAGTCACGTTACCTTTTCTCTCTTGTGAAAGATAATTTTAAAAATATTTTTTAAATATTACTTAAAAATTTACACCATGACTTGTAAATTAGATCAAATGGACCTTATAAAATGTGATTTATAAATGAAACCGGCACACTCCAACAATAACATATTCTCTCCAGTCCGATTTATAAGCCCGTTGCATCCAACTTGTGTGGTCATCATTTAAGATTGATCTGCAATCACCTTGATCTGTCTGCTTTCATCGTCGGACAATAAAAGTTGTTATTAACAAAGAATATTTTGATGTCGTCCCGTACTAATCCTTATGCATTGTTTGGTATCAAACCATTGATATCAACTAAGATCGAACTATCATTATTAATTGAGACTAGACCATTGATGTCACTTGGGTTTGGACAACCGAAGTCGATTGAGACTTGGTGGCCACCCCTAATCAAGACTGAACCGTTGACTTTGATTAGGATTAAAGTGTCGAATGAGTTGCTTTTAAATTTAAATATAAAATATAAAATTTTATTTAAGATCCAAATAAAGTATTTTTAATATAATTTAAAATTTTTTATATTATCTAAATAAATAATTTTAAATCTAAATTTTTAATCTAAATTCACCCATTCAAACACAATTTAAGATTAAACAGTGATTATGTTTAGATTATTCTTAAATTGAAGTTGGAATAGCTCAAATCTCAGCTGGCAAGGTGTAACGCTCATTGTTTCATCTAAATTCTTGTTCGGGAGGGGGGGGGGAACAAACAAACATTTTAGCCTCCAACAAGCGTTACTCCGAATGCTAGATTTTAGAACCTTTCAACGGGCCTTAGATTTCTTTCTTCTTATCCTCTCACCCACCCTTTACCTCTTACTCTGTCTTCACTTCAAGCATGCGCCGATCGTTGCCTCCAGCACCTTCTCACGGACGTCATTGACAATTGAGATAAAAGAACTAACAGATGGAGTTATACGCGGGTGAGCCATGAGTGATCAATGAAGATTGAGAGTTGGAGAGGCGTGGCAAGGGAAGGTAGAAGTAAATGTTGCTGCCTGTGACCTGTGGGAGTGTGGAGGAGACGCCGCAATGGTAAGGAAGGCAGTAAAGTCACGAACTGATCGTGAATTGGTGGAGCGATAGTAATGTCTAGGGTTTCCAAATAACACTTAATAAATTTAACATAAAAATATAATTATTATGTATCAAAATAAGTAATTTAAATATTAAAAAATGATTTCAACAAATCACCCGTGCCTTTTTTAATAAAAATGTAAATAATGTTACATTTTATGTCAATTTAAATATTTTTTGATAAAATAAAAAATAATGTACATTACATAATAAAGTTAAAATATCTTTTTTTTGCCTGCAAATTAAAATAGCTTGATTAAATATATAAATTAAATATCTTAATTTAAATTTAAATTTTAAATTTCAAATCTCACATTTAAAATCTATATATGTAAAATTAATCCTTTATTACTAGTATTATATATTTTATCATTTATGAATTTATTTTATCTTTTTAGAATTGAATATTTTGTAATTATAAGTTTACAACTTTACATAATTAAATATTTCATAATTTACCATTTCATTCTACCTCTTTAACATTGAGATTTTTTAATTCATAATCTATTTTATATTTTTAATCGACATTTTTAAAATATTAATTTTATGTTTAATATTTTTTCTAAAATGTCAAGATCACAATATATAATTGCTCTCCTTTTAAGGCTGGGTTTTGGACTTAAGGCACTGGTTTACCTGATTTTTACAACAAAAACCCTAATCCAGAATAAAAGAATTTGGTGATACAAGCAACGGGCATTATTGTTGCATTATCTGTATCTGTGTAATACAAATTACATTTATACTTTATACAACCAAAAATAATAAAAGCATCACAGAGAAAACATCTCTCCCCACGCCACCCCCCTTCGATCTACAACTGTTTAAAAAAATGGAAAGAAATAATTAAAAAAATCACCCTTTTGACGTGTAATTTTTAAAACGTTCACTTTCTCATCCCAGTTTTACGTTTGACGTCAACCGAAGCTGGATGCCTTCCTGATCGATGCGAGACACCATTTGATTGTTTCCGTGAAGGTGAAGGACCAAGAGAAGAATTGATGATATTCTTGCTGAATAAATTGCCAACAAAACTAATATTAATTTCCAAAAAAAGAATGTGAATCAAAATTTTTGAGGTGGAGCTAAAAGTGAATTTAAGCTGATGAAATTTTACGGGGATTAAGTTACCTCAGTTCCTGGCCTTTTGGTAACTTTGAGACAGATGCCTTGGTGTTTAGCCCAATGCCCTTGGCGACGCCAGGAAGTTTGGAATAATTAAACTGCCAAAGTAAGTCGTGTTCCGATGAATCACTGGTTGCAGCATCGAGATCGTCCATGCCATCTGAACCTGCGGTGCTGAACTGGTTGCCTCCCACGAACATATTATAGGACTGATCAGTGTATATCTTGGAAGAATCTTGGAGGTATTTCTGATAAAAGACATCAGACAAGTGCCCATTGTCTGCTCCCCAACTCCCCAAGGGCTCAGTTTTGCTGACATCTTGCTTATTTACCATGACCTTATCAACCCACTCTCCCGACGCAGTTTCTTTATCATCTTCCCCGTAGTTTGGTCCAGGACTACTCACTGGGGGCCAAGGCGGTGAATTTGTTGATATCTCATCAAAATCGAAGTTCTGGGCTTTTGGCTTCAATGTGCTATTACTGTGAAGCTGCAGGATCAATGGAAATCACATAACTAAACAAACCATTTTAAGTGACTGGGGAAAACAACATGACTGAAATTCTCTACTCTCATCAGAAAGCCATTAGGAAATGAAGCACACCTCTATGTTGCCAACATCAACCATAGGTTGCCGACATCCAAGGTGATCCGCCACTGTATCTGCACCCCGTTTGTTAGTATGATAAGGTGAGAGCTCACTGCTAGCCTTTTTCCTGTATCTTTCAGAGCTTCCATATAAAGAATGCGGTACGTGTTCTGATTCTCCCTCCCTTCTTGCCAACGCTGCCTTAAGGCTAACAATCTGTCGAACAGATTAATTGTTCAACCAGATGAAGTAACTTGTAACCAGAAATGAGTCAGAAGAACAAGCAGAACTGTTAAGAAATCAGAAGAACCTGTTCCTTGAGCTCTTTAACATCTGCACTATCTTTGTTTACTCGAGCAGCTCCCAGCTCAACAGTAGCAACTCTTTCGGCAAATTTTAAGGTGCTAATTGTTTCTCCAAGAGCGTCACTCTCAGGACTCATGTGGACGAACATCAGTGTCTTGGCCTGTCCTCCTGAAAAATCCAAGCCCACATATTGAGAAGCGTGAAAACTTGCTAAAACTGCAATGTAAACTACGTCTAACCTGCAAGCAAACCAAAACTTACTCTTACCAAGTGAATCTTGGAGCAATTGTGTGAGTTTGCTGTTTCTGTAAGGAACGTGAGGATTTTTCTGAGCAAGGGAAGCGATGACATCACCCAGAGCTGAGAGAGATTTGTTAATATGCTGTGCCTCTTTTAGTCTATCTCCCGTGGCCTCCGATTTGTCTACCCTCTCACTTCCAGCCAAGTCAACAAGATGCATGCATCCCCGAAGAATAGTTCCTGATGTCAAATCTGTTCCTTGAACATGAACAGTCAAGCAACTGCAAAATTGTAAGACAGTAGTTAACTCCGTCAATGTCACAACAAAAACAAGGGGAGAAAGATAACAAGAAATGAATGGATTATAAACATGCCTATGAGAGCGGCTACTTCTATCATTAAGGGCAGTTGCTCCAACAGCACGGTTCCTTTGCCCCAGGTTCATCAAATCAATAACATCAGGAGTTGAGGATACAGGAACGAGGCTTGCATCCGGCACACTGAGCCCCTTATGAGAACTATTTCGAATTTCTAATGTATTCATGGTCAAGTGCAACTGAGCAAGCAACAGCATTAAAATAAACATGGAAGATATACGAGGGCGACGCAATTATATGAATGGTAAAAGGATATCTTCTATTGCTTCCATCGGTAACTAGCAAATCTCTGACTTGCTCATTATAAATCTCAATCATTTGAACAGACACATCATAACGAAAAGTGTCCTTTCGATGATCTGCTAGAAGAAACAAGTCACCCAGAGCCCGATAGTTTACACCTTGGCTTTTCTCTGTAATCTCTTTGGGTCCAGTCTAAATGTATACAACATGTATCAGCGAAATATTATTAAAATTCCAAAATTTAGGAAATAAATTCAAAGTACATCCTACCATAGTGTAAGTTTTTCCTGATCCTGTTTGACCATACGCGAATATGCAAACGTTATACCCATCAAGAACAGACCTAATGAGAGGCTGCATGTCGGAGAAGACCTCCGCTGCAATGCAGTAACAGATGAGTTTTTAATCCATGTTCAGATTTACAAATTCGAGAGATACTGGAGAAAAGAATCAAACCTTGGGTTGCAGATGGTCCAAAGACTTTGTTAAAGTTAAAAGATCTGCGCCCTTTCCCGTTCTTTGATGAGACATTAATTGTGATTGTTCCATCCTCTATATTTTCAACTGTGCTCGAAAAGCTTGATTGTCCAGGTAAGAAGGGCCTTACTCGACAGTAAACCCGAATACTTCCTGGTCAAACAAAATAACCCTTCTTAAATCTATTTGGGCTGCAAAGCCATAGCAATGCTCAGGGATAAGGCAACCAATTATGTTTATTACCCTTCAGATCCTGCACTTGATTGTACAGTTTGCGATTTTCTTCAAGAACTCTATGATATCCAGAAGCCGCATGAGCTAAGCCGTTAATGTGCATGCCTATGAAGTTCAATATCAAATAATAAGCACACGCAATCCATCCCAAGGCAAAAACGGAGGGAAAGAAACAAGAAATCAATGGGTTTAAATTTTGTAATCCCCACCAAGATTGGAGAATTCCTCGTGAAATTTCATTTGCATGAACTGCACGCCAGCTTTTGTGGTATGAAGAGTATGCTTTAGTTCCTACAGAAGCATGAGAATAGCCACATCTTACATACGGTTTAAAAATTTTCAAAGTGGAGATTATATATATTATCACAGCTGCTCCCTACTTGGATTTCTCTTTGCTGCTGGTCAAAGTGCATTCGCTGTTTCAGAACTTGGGCTTGCAATTCCTCACCAGTGACACGGTCTTTATGAATGACTGCCTCTTTCTTTGTAACCACAATAGTTTTATTCTCCGCCTGATCAATTACAAAACAGATCAGCAATTCAGCATTCCAGTTCTAGTTCATTAATTTTTGTTCATCGGGCCGCTTGAATGTGTCTGGCATTTAAATAATACCTTCTTATCTGCCAAAACAAGCTTTGATACAGAAACATTGCCTTGAGAAACAGCGTCTCTTGAAGTTGCTTTTGTCTGAGTCACATGATAAACAAATGAACAAGGAAAGCTTAATCTAAAGCGAAAAGCTTACTTTTAGAAATGGGGTAAAATTTGCCCATTGGTAGCCAATGACCTAAAACTAAAGGCTCATAAATTTCATGTTAAAAGTGTTGTACCTGTTCACCTTGACTTGCAATGCGATGCTCAAACTCCTCTACCACTTTATTTAAAACGGATTCAACCAACTGGTTCGGGCAGAAGACAATGTAACTTAATTAGGTGGGAGCAGTGACAAGATAACAATGCAGTAGGTGGAATAGTACTAGATGGGGAATCAACATTTAGGGTAAATTAACTCGGTGTTTCAAGAAGCAGATACGAGCGAAAACCCGCGCCCACCATAATGAGGTTGGATCCTCCACCATTTTTCACATGTATAATAACTAGCTTATAGTCTAATGGCCCCATGACATTGTGCTCAACGTGCACAGCGGGAACAGTTTTATACTCCATAAAGTCTAATCAAATGAGTAAAATTTCTGTTTAACTTTCTCTATGAAATGAAAATGTATAGTTTTTTCTCCTTACCATCGGAACTTCTTCAGGCTTCTTGTCCAATAGCATTGTACGAACCAGCATACTCAAAGAATGAGAAACTGACTGCAAACATGGGCAATCCATCTAGTCATTCTTTCATCTCAACTCAGCAAAACAAGAATACATAAATAATTAAATACTCAGAGTCAAGCTTACCAACCATTTTATTAGGCTCAACGTCAGAGGTTAAAGCAGCCAAATATTTTTCACTATTGGATGAGGTCCTTGACAGGGAATTAGTAAATGGCTCTGAATTTTTTCTGACAAAAGATTTTCCTGAAGTTGTGGGTTTCAGAGCTCCACCAAATTTCCACGCACCACCCGCACCGTTTTGTTTCCATTCACTATAGGATTTAAGCGCCAAAACGCTATTCACAATCCTCGATGATTTTCCTCCCTAATTGATTCAGCAGAAAACAACAGGATGTTCATAAGTAAAGCGTCCCTGTTTTATTAAAGTCGTAGCTAATTATCTGGTGTTGGTAACAATTAAATTCGCCATAAAACGAATGTTTACACGAAAAATGTAAATAAGAATTTACTTCTTTACATACTTGTTCCAGATCAGATGCCTCAAAGGTAGGAAGTCCAATTTCCTGGATAGCGTCAAGAAAGTTCCTCACGTTTTCAAAATACTGATATGCCGATAATGGCGCACCATCCGGGATAAGTGCAGAATCAATAGGACTTTCCACGACCTTCACGAGGATCACTCTGCAAACGTTAGTAAATTAAAGAAAAAAGATCTAGAGTAAATCAAACTAGGGTCAAACTACCTTGGGCACAGCTCCGGGTTGAACCTTGTTAATAACGTTGCAGAGGATAATCCCACTTCTCAAGCCAAGCCTAAACTCTTCCTCAGAGGGCTCGGCTGGCAAATCTTTAGCTGCAACAACTCCAACCATCTTTCTCAACCACCCTGCTGCTTCATATCTTCTTGATGCTGCATTTTAGACGTTTTGCTAATTTAGGATAAATTATACTAAATCCAGAATCCAGATTGCCTTAACTAGATTGATATTGATATTGGAACTTCAGTATAAGCAATAATCAGAAAAAAGAATATAACAGCTAGACACTTCCACAAAAACTTAATCCAAATACTTCTTCGTTCTGAGTTTGATGGTAAAGGTGATCGGACCCTCAACAGTTTCCATCATGAAGCTATATCCCAACATTTATCAGCAATAAAAAATGGCATTGTGATGCCGCAAAGAGAAACAAACTAGAAACTTGAAACCAGAAAATGCATTTAACCCAACATTCCTAATTGATGTTCACAAAAATTCAGGAAAAATTGGGGGAATTACCAGTTTCTTCGGCTTTTCTAGATTCCAAATCAAAATCTTTTTGCTGAGTTCCGTGCTGCTGAAGCACATCTTCCACCACCGATGCCACGGAAAACGACAATGTCCTCTCTGCCGCCATAATTTCACACCAGATCGGACACTAATCGAACCCCAAGTACAGCTTTCAATCCCTCATTTCAGAGCAAATCAACAATTCAGCCAATCATCACTAACCATTCATTGGCTAGTGTTGACTGATATTTGTGGAGCCACTTGATGAGGATGAGAACCGGATTTCAGAGAAAAGGAACGTAGAGGAGAGACAGAGAGATGATAAAAAGTTTGGACGCAGTGGTACCCTTGATGCTGTTGAGTGTAGTTGAGGTTTTTTTTTTTTGCTGAAGATTCACACACTCACTTTCTCCATCATCACTTTTGCTTTTCTCGTTCTCTCTACGTACAGATTGCTCTCCCTTTCTTTCTCTCATTATCTGTATCATCTGCTTTATACTCCTGGTGCGCTGTTTTCTCTTTTCCTTGCCTCAACTCCGAACCTACTCCCGAACCTGACCCCTTCAAATTTCATAAGTTTTGAATTGTGATGAGATTAGATACCAGCGTCTATTCATATATTTTTATTTATTTTTTAAATTTTTTTTACAAGTTCTTAAAAAACAAAACAAAACCAAAAAATCGAAGTCCCCTGCATCCCATCCATAAGCGGGGAATATTGCAAAGGTTTAACCCCGGATGTCCTTTTCACCTCCGTGTGACGGCGCGTGTATTTCAGGCATAGGCCCATTACACGTTGCTGGGTGATACTTGGAACGGCATGAACAAAAGAGAATCCAATGGAATATGGCTGTAAACTAAGGGGTTAAATTTCAGTATTTAACACATCAATGGAGCATGAAGACTAAAATGAATATGAGAAAAATAAATATTATTGAAAATTTGGCGCATCTGTGATTTTGATTTTGGACTTGGATGCATCCTCTCAAATGTACATTTCTTTATTCTGGTACATCAAAGGACAAATAAACTTGTGAAGTGCCTACTTGAATTAAATCCTGGTAGAAAGTAGATGTTGCTTTTTCTTAATCCAGTTTTTTATTAGATACGCAATGATCTCATAAGGATAATTATGTCGATTGCCTGTTTGCCTTCATTTTCAGTAAATTGTGCTAATTCATCCTGACCAATCTTTATGGATGGGTTTGTAATATATTATGAGCAGGAAGCTTAAATTTTCATTTTATATGGAGCTACTCAGTTTTTATGACTATTAAGTGACATCCCATATGTGACCAGCATTTATTTTCGGTCATTGCTTGGCTACTTTCTCTTATTTATTGAGTAGGTAATTCGAGTCAAGCTCGATAAGCTAATTTGATGTAATCTGAAAAATTTTAGAGTTAGGCTTAAAAAAAAATATATTTTTTATATTCAGGCCAGCCCAAATATGCCTAACCCGAATACCCGAATAAAAAACTTTATTTTTCAAAATATAGCAAATATAATAAATATTAATTAATTCTTTTAAGTTTTAAGTTATTTTATATTAAAATATCATATATTTGAATCTTATACATCATTTAAGTATAAAAAAATATTTTATATTTTTTATAAAAAAATAGTTGATTTAAAGTAAAAAATTAATTAAAAATAATTTTAAAAATAAAATTCAGGTATTTAGCTGAGTTTAGCTATTCGGATTTTTCAAATAGTCGGACTTGTTTGAGTCAGGCTTATTTACTTCATAGTTTATTTGCTGTGTTTATAAAAAATAAATCATGCTATGCTTGTGAATTCTAATTGTTATTTCAAATAATTTTTTTTCTTTGATGTATATAAAACTTTTGGATAGCATATTTTACCAAGTCCTCCGTACATAGATAATTTTAATGTTATGAACCTGTTTTCGAAGGATTTAAATCATTTAAAATGGAGGTTCATGAATTTCCATAAAGTCTTCATTTTTTTAGTATTTTTCTCATTTTACTATTTATAAAATATAAAATCTTTTTTTCTTTTTTAAATGAAAAAACAGACTTCACTGAAATTTACAAAGTTCAATTTTAGAGGATCTAAATTCATCTGGTAGTTGACAAACTTTTCTCATGTATGCTCTCCAAAACCTTTAAAAATGATAATAATCATATCATCAGAGAGTGGTGATATGATGATAGCCACTTATTTGCCACAACCACTGAAATAATCTTCTCCCTCTTTTAATCTCACTTCATGATTTAAGTTATGATGCATGAATATGAATGAAACGAATTGAAAGCAAAGTCATGTGGGTGCCTAACTTATCATAGAAAAATAAAAGTCCCTCCTCTGGAGTTCAAAAAATATTCAAACCCAGAAAGAGAAACTATCTTTGAATAGAAGTTTGGGGCGGTTGGATTTGTCCGCTTCGTGAATGCCCATCCACTTTGCAGCGCACAATCATTTTTTATGCATCTGACTCAAAATATTAAGGATGTAATTGGTCCACCCCTAATGTTATCCTGCAACTTCATCCCCATGAGATTTCTTCAACGCAAATCAGATTCACTGGATGACAAAATTGCCCTTCTATGGTGGCAGAATTGTGTGCAACATGCCACCCACGAAACGCGGTTCAAGTGACGAAATAGCAGTGAACAGAGGAATTAAATTGGGATATAACGTTAACAACAGCAACAGTGTAGGGTTGAGCAAGAGCAAGATAACATGAAGGAAGAGAGAACGTCATTACTTGAAAATGAGGGTAGCTACAGGCAGATAAAACATCACTTTCGGTTAGTGAAGTGGTAGTTGGGAAACAGTTATCCGTGCAGCCCACCACTGTAATTAAGAAATTATGTTACAATGATGATGATGAAACTAACACCAAACTCAGCGCAGTAGTAACAGCTGCGTCCACGGGAGGCCTTGCCTTCCAAGTTATTGAGTTCCATAGCTTAGGCTTTGCCCATTGAGGTCGGATCTCGTGTCAACTGTGCAGTGGTGAGTTTCAGCGGTTGTTGCCAATTTTCTTTACACACTACGCCTCCTAAACAATTTATTTTACTAGTATTTCAATCTACTTTCTTTTTTTTTTCATGGTTATTTCTTTTGAACGGTTTAATAAGCATTGCCCATATTTTTATATTCGAAGCCTGTATGTAATTAAATTATATAATGTACAAATGTATAATCATGCAGAGGAATCTGTAATGCTATTTTTATTTATATGATATATCTATGAGGTTGAATGGTTAGTCTGTTGGGGTTTTCAGGACCAGCAGAGAATACCGTCGCTCGGGAGGCACGAGCTGCACGGGCGACAGACAAAGCTCCAAGGCTGAATTAGAAAAACTAAAGTGGGTGGCAGAATTGTCAATTCGCCCCACAGCGTCATCATAACGTTCGAAAAATTCAAATCCGTGGCTCGGTACCAAAGCAAGCGAGCTTCGGCATCGAGCTTGGGCCCACGGAGAGCGTCTCAATGGGTCCCACTTCACCGGCAGTCGGCGACCGTTAAATAGTTTATGAGCCCTTGTATCCTGGAAAAGTAACTAGCGGCCCATTTCCAGTGGCCCATTAAATTGATCTTTTCCTGAGTGCCACGTTCCCCTTAGCATTGTGCATGTAATAAATTTTCGCTGGAGTCACCCACCATAATCAGGTGCGTAAAACAGGTCAGATTTAAATTAGTTAGGGTGAAGCTCTGGATATTGGGTGGGCAACAAAAAAAAAATAATTATATGGTTTTTATAGTAACAATTAAACCTACCGTTGACATTATAGATTTCAAATGGAAAATAACTCTCCGAGCACATTTTTTGTTAGTGAGAATAGAAATATCACCTGTCAACAGCAGAAAACAAAATCTGAATCTCTTCCAATTGGATTTATATTAAACTATTTTTTTATTTCAATAAAAAGTATAATGCCTATTTTAAATTAGATTGTTTTACATGGAAATAATAGATGCCAAAAAATGGACCTAAAAATAAAATTTCAATGATAATACCATCTCTATCTCAAATTATAAGACAACTATAAAGGTAATTTTGATATTATAAAATATAAGATGATTTGAGAAAATAAAATTTCATTAAATGTATTTTTAGAAATTTATATTTTTGCTTTAAAAAATTATATTGTAAAGTATATTTAATAAATTATTTTTATATACATAAATTTATCTAAATTATCTAAATTTATCTTATAAATTAGGATGAAAGCAATAATAATAAGTAAATAAAATAGCATCGAACAAAAAAAAAATCTCAATTTTTGTTCCACTTCATAAGGATATGAGTCACACATTTGTCAATAAAGATTGATTAAGTTAAAGATTTGATTTTATAGATTTAAAAGCCACTACTGATGTAAAGGACTTTGCCAGTGATGAGTGATTTAAGTGATTTTTCAAAATCCAATTTATCTGAATTTTTTGTTACAAAATAAATTCGCATATTAATTTTTGTAGCAATAAAATGCTATGGACGAGTCATTATTATACTCCGTCTGAGAAGGAAAATACAGATAATAGATGTAATTAACGAGAGGGTCCATAAAACTTTCACAACCACTTGGGTGTAGTGAATCTCATGTTCATGCTGATGTTTGTCTTATAATAATTAAATAGAAGAGGTTTAAGATGAAATTATTAGAGCAAGGCGCTGAGCAATGTCCTAGCACTGATAGTATTTAATACTTATCTGTGTCACCGTTTTGTTCCTAAAATGCTAACTCATCAGCTCTTACTTTTTTCTCATTCAAGCAGGCACGAGGCCCCGGCCGTGAGCTGTGAAATTTACAACAGATTTACACATACAGTAGCAAACATGTGAATGGGACCTGCAGAGTCATCCATATAATTATTATTAAATGTTGAGCGAAGAAATTGAAGAATTGTTGGATTATAATTGCAAAGTCCTAGTTCTAAGGAAGATGGTTAGTTGTAGTTATAATGGGAAGGTTAAAGTTACGGGTTATGTTACTTTTTCTTTATGAGTTTCACATGAAAAGGGAGCCCAGCTGCTTCCCCGTATCATGATTATATTTGATGAGTTCTCTTTCTGAAGCATTCATGTTGTCAATCTCTCTGAAGATGGCCAGTGGAATGACATGCCTGATCCCCACCATAAAAGTTCTCTGCTTCAATGCTACGAGTCAAGTTTAATTTCTGCAGCCAAAAGCAGCAGCAAATACAGAGCCCTTCTGCTATTATTTCTCAACTTTTCAAGAAACCCGCGACACCAAGCTAAACCATCTATACCCTTCAGCAGAAGTGAGAGAAATGACTTTGTGAAGGCCTAAACAGCATTATATAAATCTCACAATAAAAGGACAGCAAGTTTTATGTTTGACACACGAAATTTTGTTGGTCGTGATCTTTGACAGTTGATTTGACCCGACGAGATACGACAATATCCCTTTCTCGAATTCATTCCAAGCAGTGAGCGCCTACTTTGCTGTCAAAGTTGAAGCAACTATCAATTCAAAGATGCAAGAAGTTACAGGGAAAGATTGGATCATAGGTCATGGCCTCGCCTGACAAAGATGCACCAGAAAGAAATCTCTCACTTAGAATTTAAATAATAAGCGGCGCAACACTGGAGTGCATGGGCTTGACTAACACTTTGTTAATGAAGAGGAAAGAAAAATGAACTATAAAGAGGTGGGGAAAGCAACGTTCCAAAAGGAATCATGAAGGCGTAGCCTTGCTTGGGGTTCTTTGATTTGGCTCTAGACTTTCCTTAGCCAACCAAACTACGTATTATGACGGTGAAAAGACGGGGCCTACTCTTAATATTTCCCTAGTCCCTACAGAGTACAGGCCCATGTTCTCTTATTCTACTCTCAAGTTGTGGCGGCATTTTATTTCTTATATGCACCACCTTTATTGCCACTGGGCACTGGCAAAACATTCAGTACCCCATCATTCTTTCCTTTTCTTTATCAACATGCATCTTTGTTTGACATAAAGGTTGATAGTTGATATATTACCTCCTTTCTTTTGCCCTCTTGGATGGATAGAATTAGACAAACGACATCGTTGCCATGTGTCTTGTCTGTTGTTGGGCTGTGTTTTAAATTAACTCAGGACTAATCCTGATAGTTAGTGGCAGCTGCCACAATTAAGTTGTCCCGTCGTGACCCATCATTACCTCAATAAAAATGCAATTTATAACTGGCACTCTCATGGGGGGACTTTTCTCAATACAAAGAAATCAAAGATCCCGGATGTATAAAACGCTGAAGTTATTCTAACCTTGACACGGCCCATGTTCTACTCTAGAAAGCTTGGAAATGAGAGTTGCATCACAGAACCCGCACGGGACTCTGACCGTGTAGACTAGACAGGCTGGTTGAGGGTTGCTGGTGAGAGCATTTTGCTAACAGGAAGAAAAATAGAGCTCTGCAGACTGCAGTAATTTGCAGTGTATGGGACCCAGTGGCGTGTCCGGGTTGAAAATAACACTTGTATTTTATACCTCGGAGTGCATTACTTCTTCAAACATGAGATGCCATGGGATTTCTGGCTTGACGGTGAGAGCATTTCGCTGTCAGCGGTCAAGTCAGGATATGAGTTCGAATGGTGCCGTACGTTGAACCACAGACGTGTGATGTTCGATGTTCCTTTTTAAGCAAATAACCATTTCTGACATATAAGAAGAGATAGGTGTTACATGACTAATCTTTTGACTCGTGCGGCACTTAAACAATTTTTATTAAAAGTTGTTAAATAAGCTTAACTTATATGAAAGGAATATGCTTGGCTAAGTTGAGGAAAGAGAAAACTTGAGGGCAAAGGATACTTGAAAGAGAGTTTGAAAAATATGAGAGTGGTATTGCTTTAAGAACTCAAAGGTTGTTTGTTACAAATGAGGAGGGGGTGAGGTATTTATAAGCCTACCCCCTTGGATTTAAATATTTCCCACCTCCTTAATGGATAGTGGAGATTGAATTGATCCTACGGTTACAAATGATTCTCTAGAATTCTTTTCTAAATATTTATAACAAATATCTATATATTTACATGAAAAGATCTAGTAGCAAATATTAAAATATTGAGGCTAGAGTTGTGTAGACTTCTCTAGAATGTTCTTGCACTCTCTAGCACTCTTAAGCTTGTCCGGGAGCCTTCTAGAGGGTTCTGGAACATTCTGGAGCTCCTCAACCTCATGAAAAATGATGAATTGTGACATTCTCCCCACTTAATTTTGCGACGCCCTCGTCGCGCCTTCCTCCTTGTAATGTTGGATTTGGTCGGTGAACTGCCACAAGAGGTTTTCACGTTCCCAACTAGCTTCAAAGTCTGGTTGACCCCTCCATTCTATTAAGTACTCGATGTAGTTGGGAACACCTCTCTTTCTGATCACCCTGTCGGCAAGGATTTCTTCTATCTCCTTGTCGTACTCGGTGACGACTGCTGTCAGTGCTCTTTTAGAGACACTTCAAGATGGATCTTCTTCATCTCTGCAGTATTTCTTCAAGAGACTAACATGGACGACAGGATGAATCTTAAGCTTGGGAGGGAGTTGTACCTGGTACGCAACCTTTCCCACACGTTTGATGATAGGGAAATGGCCTTCATATCTCTTGACCAAGCTTTTATGGACCTTGCGTAGTGACTTGAATTGATTTGGCAATAACTTGACTATGACCAAGTCACCAACTTGAAACTCAATGGGGCACCGCTTTTTGTCTGTCCACTTCTTTATTTTACAGAAGGCTATATCCAGGCATGCAAGAGTAATTTCGGCTTCCTCTTGCCATTCTTTGGTAAACTTATATGCAGCTGGATTGTCTCCCTTATATGGCATGGCAAGGGCATTGGGGGTTAGAGGTTGTTGCCCGGTAACTATCTCAAAAGGACTCTTACCTGTCGACTTGCTTCGCTATAAGTTGTAAGAGAATTGGGCCACATCAAGCAACTTGACCCAATCTCATTGATGACCGCTCACATAATGCCGAAGGTAGAGCTCTAACAAAGCATTGATCCACTTTGTTTGTCCATCGCTCTGAGGATGAAAGCTTGTTGAGAAGTTCAAGTCTGTCCTTAAGAGCTTGAAAAGTTCTCTCCATAATTTCCCGGTGAATCGGGGATCTCGATCACTGATGATGCTGCGAGGGATCCCCCATAACTTCACGACATGCTTGAAAAACAAGCGTGCCGCTTCATCAACTTTGCAATCTACTGGGGCTAGTATAAAGGTGGTATATTTGCTAAATCTATCAACCACCACCATGATACTCCTACATCCTTCAGACTTAGCGAGAACAACTATGAAGTCTATTGAGACACTCTTCCATGGTGATTCAGTCACTGGCAGAGGTTCGAGGAGACCAGCAGGATGTTGTTGCTTAACCTTATCTTGCTGGCATACTAAACAAGTCCGCACATATACTTTGACATCATCTTACATATGTGGCCAGTAAAAGTAATTTTGTACGAGAGCAAGTGTTCGTACCATACCTGGATGTTCGGCCCACATGGAATCATGGCACTCTTTGAGGACATCCTTTCAAAGGTTGTCCCATTTCGGCACATAAACTCGGTTCTCAATGGTGTAGAGTATTCCATCATTCACCCAGAATCTTTGAGTCTTGCCTTCTGTCGCAAACTTTACTAAGTCGCTTGCAGTTGAGTCTTGAGACATACCTTCCTTGATTCATTCAGGGAAGTCATTCTAGGGCATGCTTGCTGTGAGAGTGGCTAGCTCAACTTTTTTGCTTAATGCGCCCGCCACCACATTCGCTTTGCCTGGCTTGTACTCTAACTGATAATCAAACTTAGTAAGAAAGTCTTGCCAACGAGCTTGTTTTGGGCTGAGCTTCTTCTGTATTTGGAAGTAGCTTGTAGCGACGTTATCTGTCATTATAGTGAACTTACTCCCAAGTAAGTAGTGGCACCAGGTTTGGAGACAATGGATGATGGTAGACATCTCTTTTTCTTGTACTGTGTAGCGCCTCTCTGTGTCATTCAACTTACGGCTGTCATACACAATAGGGTGTCTTTCTTGCATCAACACACCCCCTATTGCAAAGTTTGAGGCATCAGTGTATACCTCAAATGGCTTGGAGTAGTCGGGCAAGGACATAACAGGCTCTTGCACAACCATTTTCTTAAGCCTTTTAAAAGCATCTTAGCAATCTTGTGACTATTGCCAAGACTTATTCTGCTTGAGTAAATCTGTTAATAGAGTAGCGATTGTTGAATACCCCTTGATGAACTGTTGATAGTAGTTCACCAGACCAAGGAATGATTTTAACTCTGGGACCTTAGTGGGAGGTTGCCATTCTTAAATGGCTCAAATCTTAGTTGGGTCCATCATGAGCTTCCCATCCTTGATCTTATGCCCCAAGAGGTCCACCTCTTATTTGGTAAAAGAATATTTTTCCAATTTAATGTAAAGTTCATGATCAGAGAGTACCTAGAAGACTTTCTTTAAGTGTTGAGCATGCTCTTCAAGAGTGTTGCTATACACCACGATGTCATCCAAGTATACCACCACGAACTAGTTCAAGTAAGGGTGGAACAACTTGTTCACGAGCTTGTAAAACGTTGCTGGGGCATTCGTCAGTCCAAAGGGCATGATAAGGAATTCAAATGCTCCATATCTCGTCATGCAGGTTATCTTCGGCTCGTCACCTACGACAATGCATACTTGATAGTACCCCGATCGAAGATCAAGTTTAAAGAAGTACCTAGCTTTTCCAAGCTGATCGAACAAGTCAGCGATCAAAGGTATTAGGTACTTATTCTTGATTATGATCTTGTTCAAGGCCCTGTAGTCGATACACATCTGCAATGATCCATCCTTCTTCTTCTGGAAGAGGACTGGAGCACCATATGGGGCCTTGGATGGTTGGATGTACCCAGAATCAAGGAGGTCTTGGAGTTGTCTCCTTAAGTCAGCAAGTTCTCGAGGTGACATGCGGTAAGGTGCTAACGCAGGTGGTTTGGCATCAGGCTCCAACTCGATCTGATGGTCTACCTCTCTTTTAGGAGGTAGTTTCTTGAGCAACTCATCCGGCATGACATGCTTGTACTCCCATAGCACCTCTTGGATGCAAGGGGGTAAGGTTTCCCGTGGATTGGTTGTGCCATCTTCTTCCTCGGCCAATGAATGTACAGTAGCAACGTATCCTTCTAAGTTCTTGAGACCCCTCTTGAATAGCAAGGCAGAAATCATAGGTTTGGATTTCTCCAAGTGCCTCAAGGGGATTATCCGAATCATGTTAGAGTCGATGACCACCATAGACTTGGCTTCGGGAATAGAAAAAGCATGTGCTTTGCAAAAGAAAGTAAGTCCTAACACAACTTTAAAATAATCTATAGGGACAATAGTAAAGTCCAGCTTACCTTGCCAATCCTCGATTTTCACCATCACATCCTTGGCGATCCCAAGAACTTGCTTTGCTGGGGAATTCACCGCCTTGATGGTACCTCCTCTCTTGTTGAGTTGGATGCCCAATCTCTTTGCTTCTTCAACCTCCATAAAGTTATAAGATGCTCCTGTGTCGAGCATGACAAGGGTAACCTTGCCTTCGATGGCAAGATCAGCATAAAGTAAACCCTTCTCTTCCTTCTTGAATAGAGAAAAGAGCCCAGTCAATGCATTCAAGTGTTGGAGGGAACCAAGGTCCACCTGTTGCTCCTTGTCCCTCTTTTCCTTCATTTCAGCAACCAAGGCATTCATAGCCTTACGGTTGGGGCAGTCGCGAGTCCAGTGTGGACCGTTACATATGAAGCATGGCTTCCGTAGCTTTGAGGCATCACGTTTGGTTGAGGATGGCTTGTCCTGTTTAGAACTTCCACCAAAAGATTTACCACCATCCATACGTTCGGGGTTCTTTTCTTGTCCTCCTTTGTCTCCCCCACTCTTCCCAGGATTAGACTTCTTGGACTTGGTGGAGTAGTCGATTAGGCACTCAACAGCTGCAATTGCCTCATCCAGGGTTTACACCTTACGCCTGTTGAGCTCTACTCTAGCCCAATCTTTGAGTCCATCCATGAAGTGGAAAAAAGCCTCCTTATCGAACAAGTCATCAATCTCGAGCATGATGGTAGTAAACTCCTTGATGTAGTCAGGGATACTACCAGTTTGTCTCAACCTACGAAACTTACCTTGAGCCTCCGTCTCAGCATTGTGGGGAATAAAGCATTTGCAGAGTTCTGACTTGAACAGCTCCCATGTGTTGAGAGTGCAAAGGCCCTTCTCTCTCGCTGCATACTTTCTATGCCACTATAATGGGCTGCATCTTGAAGGAAAGTCAAACCATTGTTGATTCTGACTAAGTCATCAATGACTCTTATGGCCTCAAAGTACTATTCTAAGCCAAAGAGAAAGTTCTCTACAACTGTAGCACTATGAGCCCCATTGTACATGGCCGGCTTGGGCACTTTCAAACCCTGAGAAATGGCATTTGAAGTACTACTACTAATAGGGCTGCTTACACAGCGATGAGATTCTCACTTATGACGAATCTCATTCATTTAGGAGCGTAGACCTTGCACCTCATCTCTAACGTATTTGCGGAGATCGGTGAGATCATGTGTGAGGGAATGAATGTCCTCCCCAAAATTATTGTCAAGTTCTGCAATTATCGACTTAGCAACGCGCATTACCTCAGCATTTTCTTGCATGAGATTGCTAAGTTGATTGTCAAGTCCCCCAATAGTAGTTCTCACTTCCTCCATGTTAGATTCCAAGCTAGTAACACGAGGTTCAAGGGACTCACCTGCGGGTGCCCTGCTCCGGCCTCGCTCTCGCTTGGACTTGGTATGAGCTTGCTCCTCATGTACGCGAGCTTGCTCTTACGCTTCCACGCCAACAACGTTTCCTTCTTCGATTGCCATTGTGCAATACCTTCCTTCAAGCACAAAGGTTAGAACCGTGCCCTGATACCAATTGTCATGGGGCTAGTCTTTCGACCCGTGCGACACTTAGACAATCTTCATTGGAAGTTGCTAAGTAAGCCTAACTTGTATGAAAAGAAGATGCTTGGCTAAGTTGAGGAAATGAAAAGCTTAAAGGCAAAGGATACTTGAAAGAGAGTTTGGAGAATGTGAGAGTAGTATTGCTTTGAGAACTCAAGGGTTGTGTGTTACAAATGAGGAGGGGGTGAGGTATTTATAGGCCTTCCCCTTGGATCTAGATATTTCCCACATCTTTAATGGATGGTGGAGATTGAATTGATCCTACAGTTACGAATGATTCTCTAGAATCCTCTCCTAGATATTTATAACAAATATCTAAATATTTACATGAAAAGATCTAGTAGCAAATATTAAAATATTGAGGCTAGAGTTGTGTAGACTTCTCTAGAATGTTCTTGCACTCTCTAGCACTCTTAAGCTTGTCCGAGAGCCTTCTGGAGGGTTTTGAAAAGTTTCAGAGCTCTTTAACATCATGAAAAATGATGAATCGTGACATAGGGTAACTCTTCTACACTAACGACTTTTTTACGGCTTTGTTAATTTGATTTTGTTTTGAGCTTCTTCTGGTTGTTTTCTCCATTATTTTTTAGGCCACAGTGCCACACTCATTCTTTCTAGTTCGAGGACTCGTGATCATTCAACATCTGTATATTCTTCACTCAAGTTGGGGAGCTTAGGAGCAAAAAGCAAATAGTGAAATAGCTTTGCCATGGAAACAGCATTAGACTTTACAATAGAATGATAGTTATATCTGAAAAGAATGAATTAATGATAATTAAATTTTTAATAAAATTATTTATAAAATAAAATATAAATATCTAGTTATAAATAAAAAAATTTGTTACAATTTAAAAGTTATATTTAATATTTAAACACTTATTTATAATTAAAACTCTTGGATTTGTAATAATTTAAATTGATATTTTTAACTTATTTTAAAAAAATTGTTAGACACTTAATTGATATTAATTTAGTATTTTATGACCTAATTGTCATTTTTTCCTCTACAATCCCTAGTCCAGTTGAATAAAAAAGCAAAAAGTGATGAATTGTTTGAGGGAATAGAGAAGACTCTAGAATTAGTTTCTCTACTCATTCCTAGAATGAGATATGAATCATTCAAATTTTAATCTGAATGGTCCAAATTTAAAATATTATTATTATATTATTATATATTATATTTATTTAAATAAAAATTTATAACAATTATAAAATAATTTTTATAATTATTTTATTTTTAATCTGATCTAGATTTAATTTAAAAGGTTCAATTTAATACTAAAATTTTTATATTTGATGTATATTAATTATTCAGATATACTCTACATAATTCAAAACTATACAGAATATATCTGAATAAATAATATACATCAATTATAAAAATTTTAATATTAAATTAAATTTTTTAAATTAAATCTAGATTATATTAAAAATAAAAAATTTATTAAAATTATTTTATGAAATTTTATGAATTTTTTTAATAAATATAATATATAATAATACTTTATTCAAATTTAATTTGGATCATCCGGATTAAAATTCTAAGGATGAGCACATGATGTTCATCTTTAGGATGAGCATGAAAATTAGATTCAAAGGCTTTAGAGCTGACCATACGTAATACAACAAAGGACAAAGACCCAAAAATATTCACCAAGCTTTTTTTTTTTTTTTAAGAACACCCAATGTTTTTAAATGAAGAAAGGTGGAGCAATACTCATTTACTAGTTTAAGATCACGTTTGAATATTAAAAAAAATGAAATAAATTTAAAAATAAAGGTAAAAATTACTCCCTTCATTAAAAAATATAAAATATTTTTTGAGAAGTTAGATATTAAAAAATGTAAGATATTTTTAATCTTTTAAAGTATAATCTTTACCTTTTTTTTAAAAGTGTCCCTATTGATAATAACTTTATATTTATGTTAGAGTATTTAATATAGATAAATATAAAAAGATAGGGTTAGTTGAAAAGTAGGTAATTACTTTATTGAAGTGAGATTTGATTAAAAATACTTTATATTTTTGAACGGAAGGAGTAGATGATCAAAAGAAATCACAAACCATATTTATAAAAGAAGGAAGTGATTTAATTTATGAAATTGAAAATCATGATTCATAAAATTTTTAAAGAATATGATAATTTTTATATTTATATTAATAAATTTTATCATTTTTATCATAAAAAAGAGAAATGATTTAATTTATTTTTATATTATTTTTTAATTTATTTCTTTAATAACCCAACGTGACTTATTGTGTGCATCCGTCTCCCACCCATTAAAGATAACTGGACCCTTTTTCTTTTTTTTTCGATGAAGAGATAACTGGACCGTTAATCACCATCGAAATAAACAGTTCAACCATTTGTTGGCTGAGGTGAACTGAAAAATTTGCAAAACTATCGTTTTTCTGCCAAATCTTTTGCTGATCTCACCACTTCTTCTTCATCGCTTCCCTCTCGCCACCTGGCAGTCCAAACAAACTCTTCCAAAAAACAGCAACACGCGGCAAAAAGAGCCTGCAACCAAATAAAAACCAATCACAGCCTTGAGAACAGGATAGCTACGAAAGATTAGAACCAATAATCAAAATCAGAAGCCAACAAGAGCATAAACAGGTTGAAACCATTAAAGCGATGATTCCAAGCTTCTTAGCATGCAGGAGATGAAACCCCCAAGATTGGAATAGAAGAACGACACAAGATCAGATACCATGCAAAAGATACATCGCAGGTCTCCGAAATCTAATCACTTTGCTCTCCCTGGAGTAATCCCAATTGATCTACCCCCCCGCTTTGATCCCTTTCAGGACTCTCAGCATCAATTTCTCTACAGATATGGAAAACCGATTTGCAACTTCGAACTCGAATCTGGAAGCAACAGCGTAACCTAAGAGGAATGGTCAAGCTCTTTCTCTACTTGGCTTCAAACGCAGTGGATCAAAGCTTCTCCTTGCTGTCAATTTTTTTTTTTTTTTGCGCAACTTTGTCACCGGGTGCATATTGCTATCGCCGATTTCAAACTTTGGAAACTAGATTCATTGAAGAATAGAGCCAGTTGAGAAATTGCGTCGCCTCGTCTTTCTTTAGCACGTGGTGATAACGAACCATGGGAGAAAAGGGAATGGAGACACTGCTATTCTTTTTGACGACTCACAAGCCAGGGAATTCCAAATCTGATTGGGGTGGACAGGGTGGATACAAATCCTGGTCTTCACTGTTCTAAAAAAAAATTGCATCGTCTAGCCTCTTTCTTTGAGGAGCGAAGGGCGAAGGATTTGGAGGAAGATTTTGCAAATTTTTAACTACCTCGAAACGGTCAAATCATTGGCTTAGATTTAAATTTTCTGTCAATGTCGGTTTTTTTCCGCCCCTGAATGAATGGTCACAGCAGTTCGTGCAAAAAAACAAAGGTTTGATTAGATTTATCACATTTAATTTTTTAAAAGCACATTTTTATATTTAAAAGTTTAAATGTTGTTTGACTATTTTAGAACCATTCAGAATGACTTTCTAAACACACATTTAAAAGCAATCAGAGTGTGAATTTGCTAACATAACTCCATCAACCTTTTCAAAAGTATATTCACATTTCCTTTCTTCAAATTGCTCCTAGCTGTGTCAGAAAACTGACCCATTTGTATGTGGTTTGATAATTTATTTTGTTCAATTACACGGCACTACATGAGCAACACTTATTTTGCAGCAGTTTTCTTTTATTGTACTTCCATTTCAATAATGGGTGATTTTTTTTTGTCAAATTATTTTGCTTCCATTCCATTATATCAATTTTTTATTTTCCTTTCTTTTTCTCCTGGTTCAGTATTTTTTTTTTTGCATTTTCATCCTTTATTTCTGTTTATATTAATTTCTCCTAGTTAAGTAATATATTTTTATTAAAATTAATTAAATAATTTATTAATATTTACTGTGTTATATATGTATATTACTCATTTATAATTTATAATCTTATTTTTTATAAGACATTTTAATCTAATATGAAGCATTTGTATAACAAAAATTATAAATAATAAAAATTAATGTCTTTTTTTATAATTGTACATTTAAAAGTATATTTTATCATATATAATCCAAATAACTTTCAGTTTGTTAAATTAACTTTTAAAAAAATATAACAAATACAAATTTTATTACAACAACTAACTTTTATTAAATTAATTTTTGCCAAATGAATTTTCACCAAACTAACTTTTAACAAACTAAAAACTAAAGGTATGTTTGAGTGGACTACATTTTACATCTCGAAAGAACTTTCTAATATTTGAGAAAGAGAAAATTATTTGGGTATTAGATGATTGAAAAAATATGTTTTTAAAAAGTACTTCCTAAAGTGATTTGAATGTAGATTTGCAAAAGTAACTTGAGAGAAAATTTGAAAAATAAATTTAAAAAGTAGAATATTATTTGATCAAACTATCTCTTTAATATATTATTCTTTTATTTAAAACATATTCTTAATTTATTAAAAAATATAATTATCATTTAAATAATTATTATTATCAGAGTTTAAGTTTTCACCATTATAGATTGAATAATTAATCTTATTAATTTTTAACATTGTTGTATATTCAACCATTTATATAATTTTTGTCCAATATATCAAATTTTATATTTTATGCTATTATTAATTAATATATCAACTTTATGCTATTTATAATGTTTATTAACCAACAAAGGTGTGCCCAATTGGTTAAATATTTTTTGAATGAAAAAATTTGTCTTATATATCTTTTTTATCTTGTTAATTTTTAATATTAATATGCATTGAAATATTTATTATATAATTTTTTTAATATATCAAACTTTATATTTTTATGTTTATTATTTAACATGTTGGATTTTATGTTATTTAAAATTTTTATCATATTTTTAAAAAATTTAAATATATTATATTTGTATGATAAAAATTATAAATCTTCATGAGACAGTGTCTTTTTTAGTAATTGTATATTTAAAAGTACATTTCACTATCATAATTCAAATAACTTTCAGTTTACTAAACTGACTTTTGAAAAAATATTTTTAAATATAAATTTCATTGCAACAACTAACTTTTATTGAATTAACTTTTATCAAATGAATTTTTAATAAATGAACTTTTGATAAATTAAAAACTAAGCACACACTAAAATTTAGTCATGTTTGTAGCTAAGAAGATGCTTATACATTCATGTAGTGAATCATCAAAGATCAAAATATCACAATTATCATGAGATGTTCGTTGTGCCAAGAGATCAAACGAACGTAATCAAACGTGACCATTGAATTCCTCATTATGATATCTTTTTTTTTTTACGGTGTCAAATAATGGATGACTTCTTGAGTAGTTGTAACTAATGAGAGATAAAGCCTCCATTCAGTCTGAATGAACGTTGACTTTAGGTAATTTTTCATTCCAATGAAGACTAAGGCCTTCAAAGATTCTCATAAACTCAGCTATTATGTTATGTTAATAGTCAAGGTACTTGAAAATTTCTTTAATCTAATCTCTCGTATCGTCTCTGATGCTGCCTCCGCAAGAGGCATCATCATTAACATTAGTTATCTTTAATGGGTTGAAAACAGATGCACCCATTAAAACCATTTTATAAGTATTATTGTGCCCCTACACCTTTCTTCACTTGAAAATACTAAGTAGTTCTAAAAGGAAACTCCATGGATATTTTTGTACCTTTATTCTAGAACAAACCTGCAAAATGCCAAATGAATTAGGGTGGAATATAACAAACCAAAAGAGCATGCTATTTTGCTTCCAAAGGAGCATAGACAAGTTAAATAGTGAGGGTGCGTAAAGATGCACGAAGCTAGACAATAGTTTTATTAATTTTACAATCTTAAATTAATATATTTGACTTATTGTCTTCTCCATTCAAAATCTAAAAATGCATAATTTAGCATTTTAAACTAGGAATTATTACTGCAGAAATGTTGAGTTAGTTAGTATCCACGATCAACCCCCATATTATTAGTGGAATTTGGGAAGTTTGGTGAAGGATAAATTTACCTTTACCTTGCAAGAAAGGTTGGAAATAGAATAGATTAAGGGATAAAAATAAAAATAACTAAATTATTTTCCGTCTTACAGAAAATATGATAAAACCAGATAATAAATACCATAAATGCAAGAATCATTACACCCTTACAAATCTCATAAATTAAATTACCTTTCTCTCATCGTGAATATGGCTGCCCTCTTTCCTCTTCACATTCTAGTCATTCTATTTTAGCTTTTACTTTTTTAATTCATTTCATTTTCACCTTTTCTAAAAAAAATAAAAAAGCCCCTAAATTTTGTATTATCTACTATGTTTTTCTTTAGATTTAATATGTGTTTGGTTTTCTGTCAGATAAAAATTAATTTGTTAAAAGTTTATTTAATTAAAATCAGTTTAGTGAAAATTAGTTTTTGTAATAAAATTTGTATTTAGATATATTTTTTTAAAATTTAGTTTGATAAATTAAAAGTTTTACATTATGTATAGTGAAATGCTTTTGAATGTATAATTACCAACAAGAATATCGACTTATGATAATTTATAATTTTTATTATATAAATATAATAAATTGAAAATTAGAAATGCTTAAAAAATGTGGTAAAAATTTTAAATAACACAAAATTTGATATGTTGAATAATAAAAAGTAGAAACTAGTATGAAATTTGATACATTGAATATATATATATATATATATATATAATGTTCATTAGAATTAAAAATTTAAAAAGAAACTTTTTTAAAGGTACTATATGAAACTAGAAGGAAACAACAAAAGATATTCTTGTTCGAATTTCAAAGCCTAAAACTATAACTACATAAACAAAATGAGGGTATTATGGGAAAAATTTTAAAAAGTTTTGGAAAGTACATTTAAAAACATTTGAGTTCAAATTATATTTTAAAAGGACTTTCTTAACAGCAAAAGTGAAAGCCAAACGGACCTTTAAAGTTCCATTCCACATCAAACACTCTTACTATAGGAATCCGTTTGTCTTTTATTTTTAAGAAAATCACACTTAGGTTTCACAAAGCAAATATAAATACAGCCAAGTTTCACAAAAATAGAGAAAATATTCTATAGTCCCTTGGTCATTTATTGTGAATAATTTAATAAATAAAATTGCTCATTTGCCTTGACTGAGTCAAAAGGAAAGAATGAAGAAGGAGAAACCATTTTCGTGTAGTGGAGGTAACGAACTGGGCTCTCACGATCATTTTCAAAAAAGTGAGCTAGATAGAATCATTTTGTATAACTTTAGCTAAAATATGAACCCACTATTATCCTCCTATCTTATATTGCTGCATCTTCGATCTTCTAAGTGTGTTTGGTGTTTATGACCGTAGGAGTTCATCAAGGAAGAAAAGCCCATCTTTGACTTTTAATTTTAATGTTACTGTAACTATGTCAAATAAGGTAAATGATGAGATTGGTTTGCATGTATTCTTTGCTAGTAATTTAATTTAGTCTTTTATTATTTGCTGGTCGAATAAAGTCATATGGGCTGTCTATTTCTCTCTCTATAAGTATATTAGTTTGGATAGTCTCTCTTTTTTTCTTTATGTGGTATATTTATGGTGAGCAGTTATAAGCTTTGCATTTGTAATGGTGTACTCAAGATTATAATGCTATTTGGTTGAGTTGATAAAATTTTTATGAAATGTCAAGATGTTTTGTTAATAACCTGAGCATAGGTTGTCAATATACTATAAGTAGTTATCAATATGTCTTGTGTGGTTCAGGTTAAGCTGATAAATCTATTATAAAAAATGGGTTGAGTTGATAAATCTATTATAAAATGGCAAGATGTGTTGTTAATAATTTAAGCGCAAGTTGTCAGTATGCTATGAGTAATTGTTAATATGTTTACGCAGTGTAGGTTGAGCTAATAAATTTGTTGCTTACTCACTTTTTTAGGGCCACAATTTCTTTTTGAGTTTGTTTATGTAAGATGACTTTCGAAAGAAGAAAGTTGAATACACATGGTGGCTTTTCAATTATCGCAACAATGAAAATGAACCCGCTGTCATATTTATGTTATCAGGATTGAACCAAAATAAAAAGAGAAGACAAAAGGGCTATCCAAGTTATGCATAACATTTTAGGGTGTAACTTTTTTGCACTTCACCTACTTACCTTATTACATAGTATTACGAACTCTTTATTTTATATATTTCACTTTGTAAATGCTTATATTAAGGATGAATCTTGATTTTAATTTCAACTAGAATGATCATTACATGTTTCTCATCAATACACTATTGTTGACAAGACAAGTGCCTAACAATTATTGTCAAGAGACATTTACATTATTTATCACAAAATATACAATTGACCAGCAAGTTGTAACAATTTTGTTGCATACCAACCATATACAACTAAGATATAGGAAATAACAACAGGGCAAGGGAACATGACAACAGGACGAAGGGCATTGACAATTGATACATTTTTAAGTGTAACAAGCCACTGATAAAATGCACAAGCATTACAAACCAACCATTTACAACTAAGCCAAGGGAAATTATAACAAGGCAAAGGAGAATGACAATGAGGCGAAAGGCATTGACAATTGATATATTTTTAAATGTAATAAGCTACTGATAAAATACATAAATGTTGCAAACCACTATTTACAACTAGGCAAGGGCAAATAACATGGCAAGAGGGAACAACAATTAGGCAAAGGACATTCAAAACTTATCTATTTTTAGTATAACAAGATATTGATAAAATGCACATGAGTACTACAAACCAACCATTTATAATTAGGCAAAAGTTAATAATAATAAGGTACGAGGAAATTACTACTTCATGTTCATTCATTGATAACAAGGCTTACATTATTATCTACAAGTTTATGTACATGATATGGTACAGATTTAGAAGCATCTTTCATATAATTACATAATATTCACAACCTATTCAAACTAAAAAATACATGGGTTGTGTAGATATTTACTAACTATAGTTGAGTCTGATAACATTTAAAAAAAATATCATATGTATTTACAAGAAAATACTAGCTAAATAAATAATAAAATGCATGTCTATATTATTAACTAGTATAGATTAGGGTTCTTTCAAGTATTAAAAGCATGATCGGCCTCGTGACATCTTTTACAATGATAAACCTTCTTGTTTTGAAATTAATATTAACATCCTAGCCCTTCCCAAAGGCCTTTTAATCTTCAATGGTTGTAAGAATGTTTAGGTTAACATATATATAACTATTAATATACCTAGATGTTAAATATCATATGTGAATACTAGCCCTCATGCATTGTTCACTTTCTTTACTTGCTTTCATATCTCATTATTGATAACAGCATTCTTCTTAACTCTCCATATGTTGTCCATTCCTTTGTTATTCTTGTTCTCACGCTCCCCCTATATATTTCATAGTATATTTATCAGCTCAACTTATACTATATACAACATATTAAAAAAACCACTTATAATATATTGACAGTTTACATTTAAACTATTAACAACACATCTTATCATTTCATAATAAATTTATCAGCTAAACTTGAACTAATCACCCATAATATATTGATAACTCATGCTCAGGCTATTAACAACATATCTTATCATTTTATAACAAATTTATCAACTCAACCAAGTAGCAATATAATTTTAAATACACCATTATAAATTCAAAGCCTGTGATTGCTCACCATAGATATACAATATAAAGAAAGAATGAAAGACCGCTTAAACTACTATACACATAGATGGAGAAAGAGACAACCCACATGGCTTTATTCAACCAACAAACAATAAAAGATTAAATTAAGTTATTAGCAACTAACATATGCAAACCAATCTCATCATTTATCTTGTTCGGCGTAGTTGCAGTAATATTAAAATTGAAGGTTGAAGTTGGGCTTTTCTTTCTTGATGAACTCCTACAGTTGCAGACACCGAACGTACTTACAAAATTGAAGATGCAGCAATATGAGATGGGGAGATAATAATAGGTTCATATTTTAGTTACAAAACGATCTTACCAGACTCACTTTTTTAAAGATAATTGCAAGAGCTCAACTCATCATTTCCATCGAGTGAAAATGGTTTCTTTTTTTTTCGTTGTTTCCTTTTAATTCAATCAAGACAAATGAGTAATTTTATTTATTGAATTATTCACACCAAGGAACTGTAAAATATTTTTTTTCTGTTTGGTGTGACCTGGCTGTATTTATGGGTGTGATTTTTCCTTTATTTTTGTTTAGCGCAGTCATTCCCTAAAGGCCCAAAGCTCTTCGTCAATCTATTCCCGCTCGTCTTTCTCCCTGTACGCTTTCAAGCTTCAAGCCACCTCCACGTTCAATTCTTGAGCAAATTTGGGCCCCAAAAAACTAATGTTTCTCCATGAGATACGGAAAAGGACTATTTGCTAGTTGCTGCTTCGGCGGAAAGCCGCAAACGAGTTTAAATCCCATATTTTATTAGTAAATAATTCATAAATATCTTTCGAGCCTTTTTAAATTCAATATATATTGCCTTGCCCATGACGCAAGATAAAGTAGATTGACAATTTGACATATGGGCAGGTGGCGAATGGGTGGATCCACTTCCGTATATTTGCAGCCACAAAAATACTAGCATAATCTGACTCTCCCAGTATTATATGGAGAAATTTTTTATATTACGTGTCTTTTCACAGTTTTAAAATAATATTTAATATTTTTTTATTCTATCCTTTAAGCAATTTACCATTTATTATTACAATACTGTTTTTAGGGATATCAAAAAAGCAATAAATTTGATAAAATATGTCATATTTTTATTTAACTTTTATTTTACTCAAATCTATATCTATATCTTTTATAGTCTATAATCTTCTATTCTATAATATTAGATAATTGTAGTCAGATTACACTGTAGATATACAGTGAAATTGGGATTCTATTTTTTAATTAAAAATACTTTTTTTTTGTAACATTTACCTATCTATCTATTTATTTATTATATATTCAAATCTTGTGGGCTTTAATTTTATATCTTTAAGTCTTAGTTATGGCATTTTTAACTTATTATCATTATCATTGTCATTAACAATTAATAATATCCTACCTATCTAAATTCTGTCCATCCATTTATCTATTTACCTTATTATTATCATATCTATATATCTATCTTCTATCTATTCTATTTACATTTTCAAATATTGTGAGCATATTTTATATCCTCAAATTTTAGTAAGTAAAACTTAATTAGTCAATTTATATCCTCAAATAATAGCCAATTTAAAACTAAAAAGTCAATTAAATTTGTTATCACATTATAAAATTCATCACCAACACATCACATTTTAATCTTATTGGTCAAATTGGTCAATTAAATTCACTATCATATTTTCAACCATCAATCTACATAATTCCTTTATTATTTCAATTGTTAATTGTTAATCTTTGTGCTCCTATATTTTTATTTTCCATCCACTTATAATTTTGTTTTTCAATAGAGTCTTAAATTTAATTTTAATAACAACTTTTATAGCATATCAAATTTCATTTTATTGTGAGAATGTGATATTTAGATGGAGGAATATATATTTTTATATTTGTTAAGGGTTAGTTGATGAAATTTTAACAATTGTATTGACAGGTAAAAAATTAGTTAGTCATTGAATTTTATAGATGAATAAATATTCTTGGTGAGCGATAATTTTATTTAATGGAGCATGTGCTTATTTGTAGAAAGCATAAATCCTCGGCAAAAAACCAGCATAAATCAATGAAAATTTCACTCTTGTGCGATGCTCACTTTTTATCAACATTTAAATTCATTATTTTATATTTTATCTTACCTATCGTTAATGAAACTTCGCATTTTTTATGCTAAATGATCAATAATTATGGTAATTCCAAGTGTCATTTAAATTCAAATTAATTATTATCTTATCTCACCATTTAGCTTATCAATGTTAATGATCTTCTCACTGCTTCACAATTACCAATTGTATTTAAATTTATCATAACCTTCACAACAATGTTTTAAAAATTGAAACGAACAATGAACTTGAAAGATTAGTAGGTTACAGGTCTCATGACTTAATCGGTTAGACCAATAGCTAAATTAGTGACATAATAATTAAATAAAAATAATATTTATATGCATGTATATTAAAAATGCATCAAAACAGTTCAACATCTCAGGTTTCAGGTTTTTGCTTTGGCTCTTCAAAAATTATCTAGGTCAAAGTGGGCTAACGTAAGTCAACTATAAGAACAAGTCAAATTGTCGAACTAAGTCATTTTCTTCTCCTGATGATAGTTCCACCAATCTAATTGTTCGGGCCTGAAAATAATGCTTCACGATTATCAATTTTGCCTTTACAAATTACACAAGACTTCTCTTTTTTTTATGCTATGATTAGTAGTTGTAGTAATTTTAAATATTTTTTTATATGAATAAGCAAATTGATTCCTAAATTATAGATGCAGAAGCATCTAAAACCCTAAATTTATTTTTTATACAATATTTTCTTTTTAATTTTTGAAAGCAGTACAATTTAGCTTTTATCGTTAACTAAAGTTAACTTTGACCATTTGTTAACTAGAAAATGACTTTAAAAATTATAAAAAGTGATCAATAAATTTTTTATCATTCTACATATTTTTTTTATCATTGTCCATAATTTTTTTGATCATTTATTGTAATTTTTTAACACCTTCTCTTTTCCCAAGGCACCAATTTAAATTTAAATTCATTATTGTTTTATCTCATGGTTTAACTTATCAATGCTAATAACTTCTTCTCACCCCTTACAATTCCCAATTAGATTTAAATTTATCTCAGCCTTTACGGTTTTAAATTTTACCTTTACAAATTACATTTACATTTTACAATTTACAATGTAATGCAGGATGTTTGAGTTTGCACTTTATATTATATAAAGCATGTCATTATTCTTGACAACAACAACTATACAATCAATCAATTAAACTTCAGGAGTTCATTTTGTTGTATTAAAAAGTTTACATCACTTTTTTTTTTTTTTACATAAGTCTATTTTAGTCAAAGGCCAACCAATTGAAGCATCTATTAGGCAAGGTAAACATATAATTTGTAGTTTCTATTCTCTCTTTTTATTATAATGAGATTGTTTTATGGTTATTGACTATAAAATGCATTATCAAAGTAGTCTTACTGTGACTGAGTTATTTGAAGACAATTTTTTGTTGTTGTAGCAATTTACTCTCTCAAATAATGAGGTTATCTCTTGAACATTTATCTTAGTACATTTTATTCTTTAACATTATGTAATATGGAGAAAAGTCATGGTTTTGTGGGTTTGACTAATAGTGGGATCATTTTTCAAATTAAAAACAAAAAAAATGTTGGAGGAAAGTCATGGTTATGTAGATTGGATTTCATTTTTAGATTAATACATTACTTTACTTTTTGTTTATCATTGAAGGTTTTGTATATCTAAGTATGGTGTATTTTAAGTATAATTAACTTTGAGTTTTTGCTCAGGTGAAGAATATTAATCTGGTTTCGATGGCTTGAATTTGTGGATATAGGTGTAGGAAAAAAAACCAATCTCTTAAATTTAATTATTAATTTAGTAAAGGTCCTAGCACGTTATGAAATTTAAAAAATAAATCATACTGTGTTTGAGTAAAACAAAATGTACTCTCCATAAATTATTAAGAGCATTGAGTGGACACAAGAGAGGGCCGCTCTTTTAGTTTAATCTAATCCTTTTATTATTTTCAATTGTCAATTTTTGTACTCTTATCTTATTGTTTCCCGTCCACTTATAATTTTGTTCTTTCTAATAAATATTCACTTCTTCACCTTTGTCAATGCATGTCATTTTTACATTTATGTTTCCAATGCGTTAATTTTCAAGCCTCCAATGCTCAATATGATCAATCATCATTCAAATTTTTAAAAGTTCTTTTTTGTTGAGAGAACTTCAAGATAGATTGGTCAATATGATACTTAATGAACAAAATGTTGATCATATCTTGGAATTCTCACCCTACTTAGATGCAAGGAAGGAGGTCTATTACTTCATTCTGGACAAGCTTCCCCCATTTTTTGTAATTATTATTGCAATACTTTGGAGTATAGGTTTCCCCCCTTTTTGTCTTGAATATGACCATTGTTTTTTTATATGCAATTCTTTGCCTACACACTTTATTTCTTATGTACAGATTATCAGAGACAATTGAAATGAGAAATCATACAATTGAAATAAAGAAGGTTTAGACTTGAAGAACCCTATTCCTGGATTTCTAATGGAGAGCTTCATTCTCCATGTTTGATGTGTGACATATCTTTATGATGTAAATTTAAGATTTTATTTCCTGTAAATGTATTTGTGTGCCATTTTATGTTAATTATAATATATCACACCAAATTCAATGTTAAAATTGTATCACGTTTTTAATTATGCATTAAAATTAAAATAATTTAACAGAACTAAAAATTCAACAATTATTAGTTAAAGACGAGTGTAATTTGATGTATAAAAAGAAATTTGAATTTGAATTTATTTTTTTTGATGAAATTGAATTTGAATGTTATGCGAGCTATCTAAGAAATTTATATTTTCAAATATACGTTGTAAGGGGATACAAATAATTTTTTTGGGAGGAAAAGGGGAAATTATTTTTAAAGTTGTAGTTGCTAATATTAAATTATTTATGTGAAAAGAGAAAATTCAAAACCCTTTGAAAATGGTAAAGTCTGATTTAATTCCTCTCATGCCTATTGTAAATATGATGTAATAATATCAACAATAAGAAAATATAGGGAGAAGTCAAATAAAAGAGGAAATAGTGGAAGAAGAAGAAGAATAACAAATGTACAAAAGAAATATGATATAAATAATGACTGGAAAAATACGGGCACAATAACTATTAAAAATTCAATCTCAAAAAAATATCCACAAAAGATGTGAATTTGGATGGAGATTAAAATGACAATTTGACATAGAAACATGTAAAAGAAGATAGATAAAGTTTCTCTAAATAATATTTAATAATTTATAATTCATTTCATTTAATTACTGATATCAAAATTTTCTCGATACCCAATATTAATCAGATTTTCTCAATCCCCAATCATCATTCATTCTCATTCCCTTCCTTTTGTTCAAAGTTATATTATTATAATTAACTAATGTATTTGGAGATTCGTGTCTTTTCAATTATTCAGTTTAAATGAAAAGACATGTATTATTATAATTAATTAATGTATCCAAACTCGTTTTTCAGCATCTGAATGAGCCAGATTTAGAAGCCTTTTTATACAAAAATTCTTCAATTTTTTAAAAAACTCGAGCATAAAAATAGAGGTATAAATAGGTAGCTCCACAAGCTTGGTCTATAATCTTAATTCTATTGATACACATGGCTCACGAGATAATAAATCTTATAATAGAATATATATTTTAATTTTTTAATACACACATACAAGGTAACAAATTATAAAATTTAATAAATTATTATATAGATAAGTGTAGTTTAAAATTTTAAAGTAATTTTACTTACTTATTTCTTTTGTATTTTATTTACCCCCTGATTTTATTTATAGGGCAGGAAGGGTATTTGCTTTTCTCATATTTATAGGACATCTCTTGATTCTTGTACCCTTTTTTATCATTTTACTCATATTAAATGCTAGGAAGGTTATTAAATGCTGGGACATTTAATTTTAAATTATGTACATTTAATAGAGATAAATTTAAAAATTATTAAATTTTTAGATATAGTTAATGAAGTTAAAAGTTTTTCTTGATTATGATAAAAAATATTGGAAGTGACTTATAAATAGAACCGAAAAGAAATATTTTTCTTATTAAATTATAAGATACTTTTAGATAAAATCTAACATATCAATAAATCTCATTAAATACACTTAAACACTTTTTAAAAAAATATAAATTTTTAAAACTATACTTTATTTAATATATATTGAAAAGATAGAGTGACATCAATTAAATAGAGAGATAAAGAGTAATGTTAAAATAAACCTGTTTAATAAAATCTTAATATTCTCAAAGCATCATATATTTTGGAACATCAAATCTCTCTCAAAGTGTTTTACAATTTGATATGGAGAGAGTATTAAAAAATTTCAACTTTCTATTTTTTAAAAATTGAACTCATTAAAAATCTTGGGAGAATGCCAAGTGAGAACCTTATAAGAATGTTAATATCAAATTAAAAACTCCAATACTAAAACAAAATAGGAGGAGTACTGAAATTTGAGAATATCAGTATTAAAAAGTTTTAATTTGATATTAATATTTTTACAAGGTCTTTATTTGTCATTCTTCCTAAAATATTTTCTCCACTTTATTTCTTTATATTATAACTAAGGGTTAGTTAATTTTCTGTGTATGGTATAAAATCCAGTTAATTTTTAAGGCTAAAATATATTTTTAATCTTTTAACTTTATATAAGATTTTATTTTAATCTCTTAATTTTATAAAGTATATTTATAATCCTTTAATTCTATCATTATTGTTTTCATCACAATTTTTTATAATTAAACTTTTAAATATTAACAAAACATTATCAAATATTGACATAATACATTTAGTGTTTTTTAAAATAATAATAATTGGCACACAAAAATAACCATGTGAAACTAGTGGTAATAGGGTTAAGGGATTGAAAACATACTTTATAAAATTAAGAAACTACATTAAAATTTTGTATAAAATTAGAGAATAAAACATACTTTAATCTAATTTTTAAAAACAAATGCTCCATGAAACAGAGAGTATATGGTTAATTTTGTTGGAAATTCCTGCCGACTACCACTAACGATGATTGTGCATAAATATTGAGTTTAAAAATCTAAGAACGATCAAATTGTAAACACGAATAAAAATTCAATTTCAAATTTATTATTTATTTATTGAGTTGGTGATGACCTATTTTTTGGAAATGGGAAGGACCACAATAGAAGCCATGCAAAAACAACACTTAAGTCATATTAATTCTAAAAAAAAAAAACTAGTATCCTCTAAAGATAGTTCCTCTAAAATCTTGATATCTAAACTATCTCTAAGGGATGTCAAGTAAGTCAATATGCACAATTGTTGGCTTTCTCTATAAGTGTGGTTAAAGGTGTGTCGCGCCCAAATCGTGATCTTTCCGAGAAGGAAAATTAATAAATGTAAGAGTCACCATCAAAATTTTAAAAGAATAATTTTAAAAATATTTAAAAAATAAGATGATTTATAATAACCAGAACAAGGGTCGAGAGTCGATTATTTATGAAAAAGGTATTAGGTACACCATATTACCCATTCATGAGAATGATTACCCAAGTTAACTGAACAAAATTAATGTGGCCTTAAATGAAATTTAATTACTCTTAATTAATAGAAAAGGAAAAAAGAAGAAAATTGTAATTAAAAAATATTACTTATTTACAAGTTAGACTTAACATTGGATAAAACTTTGAGGCCTACGTATCCTTTAGATGGATCAAAGGCTATATAGTTTGAGGATAAAAATATGTGTCAATTTGTTAGTATTTTTTTTAAATTTTTTTAATTGGATTGGTACATTTAATTAAAAAAACTTGTTCCCTTATTTGAGGAATGCTTTAAAAAATAGAATAAAATTTCTACAAATATTTATAAAATCTCATACAAAAATTAATTTATTTTAAACCTGTGGAGATTTCAAAATCTTACACAGTATATAAATTATTTTTTAACCTATTTATATTATAAAAAAAAGGCTCATTTTTTTAAAAAAAAACATGGATGAAACAAATCAATTAGGCACAACAATTGGTGTGCTTGTGGTAGCCCATTGCCACACACAGCATGCCAATCAACTAGTTACTTATGAATATTCTAAAAATTTCACACGATATGAACTTTTTTAAAAAATATGAAAGTCTCAAATCAAGTATTGGTGTAGTGTCTGTTAAAGGAGTGTCTAATAATATAGGTAATTCTAAAAAAAAGGATCAAACCTTTGGAGATTTACCATTTGTAGCAACTTAGGTGATTATTCCAACCATCTTCACTTTATAAACACAAGAAATAACCAATCAATACATGTGCTTGAGTGTATGTGTTTGTGTGTGCTTAGAAACCATATATGTGGTTTTATGTCTTTCTATAAGTGTGTATAAATCGCAGCTAGTGAAAAGAGATGAAAAGGAATAAAAGGAGAATAAGGAAATAAAAGGCTTCACCAACAGACACACACCCATACATGTGTAAAGAAGATATCATGTTTTTGGGGAATGAAATACAAGAAAGAACAAAAGTTAAAAAAAAGAGGGCAAAGAAGAGACAAAACACACTAAAAGTAAATGAAAGAAAAGAATGACACGTCTAAACTTTCTTTAGCTGCTAACATTGAGATTCATATATGAACCACAATTACAAAGGCATCAACTTCCTTAGGGTGTCTCAAATAATAACAAAAAAGGTGTGAAGGAGGAAAAAAAACAAAAAGAATGAAGCAAAATATATATGCAGATGGTATTTCTATAAATTCACAAAATAAGAAAATTTATGATTCATAAGAATGTGTCCAGATTCAAAGAAAAAAAACAAAACAAAACTTTACTCTATAAAGCACTTCTTCCTTTTTCTAATCCCATATTACCATGCCAAGAGAAGAGAGAAAATGATTATCTCTACCTTTATTAAGCAAAATCTCTCCTTTATCTTCTCAAATTCTACTCTCTCTCTTTTTTTTCTGCCTCTCTTTTTCTGCCACCATTCTTTTGATCTTCACCTTTTCACAGATGAAAATTAAGGCTTTCATTTTTAATGATTGAATTCCATAAAATCACAATTTGTGATTAATTTTATTTAACTTTTACTATTCTAAATCAAGTTGCACAAATTTGGGAATTGAATTTCTATTTGACTTTCTCTCATTAAAAACTCATATCAAGGCAACAATTTAGGAATTTTTATTTAATTTCAATTTTTATTATTTTATTTAAAAAGGTTTTTCAATCTTTTTTTGTTTATTCATTCATTTTTTGTAGGAGCCCGGACAAAATGGGGTGTTCACAGTGATCGGCTAGTCTCTCATTATAACATCTCTAATCTTCTTGATTGTTTCTAAAAAAAGGTGGTTGTCATTATAATCACGATGAATGAGAGAAAGAACTTTTAAAGAGTCAGCATAAGCATTGACTTTTAAGAAGTTGCTAGTCCAGTGCAGGTTGAGTCTGTTTAAGATACCCAAAAGTTTAGCGACAATGTTGGGATAGTGGCCAAGATATTTAGAGAAGCCTTTTATCCAGTTTCCTTTTTCATCACGGATGATGCCACCACAAGTAGCAACCCCATTTATGCTAATGGATCCATTAGTGTCTAGTCTAACATAACTAGGTTCTAGGGGTTGACGCAGTCTGATATTGCCATTGACGAAATATCCTAATTGTATGCTGAACTGCTAATGCAAGGCAAGGTAGTTATTATGTTATCTTATTTAATTTAATTGAAATATTGTAAATTAAATTGAATTTGAAGTTCTCTTTTGTGCGTCCATGTTCCTTCAGTTTTAGTTTTTGGTGGTTACACAAATGCTGCAGGATAGAAGAGCAGTCCTGTAAGGAAAAAGAAAGAAAGAGTTTATTTTAGAGTTTTTAACTAATCCCATCCATGCTTCTTTAGATTTAGCACAATCACAGAGGATATGGATTAAAGAATCTAGAGACTTGCAACTAAAAGGGAAAGTTTCTTGTAAGGACTAGAGTCATTGAATTTGATGAATTTTGTATAGAGATGATCCCAAGCATCTTTTAAAAGAAAGGATTTAATTTTTTTTCATGTGTGGGCCATTTTCATACCATAGACCAAATTTCATGCTTAACATCACTAGAATTCTTATTAAGGGCTTTATAAGTAGACTTAACGAAGAAACTGCCATCACAAAGAAGAGTGTCATTATCTCCCTAAGGAATATATTTTTTGCTAAATTATGCATTACAAATTATGCATTATAAATTATGCATAATTACATATAATGTTAAAAACAAAAAACTTTAAAAGAACATAAAAAGTGGAATATCATTATCATATATGATATATTAGTTTCAAGGAAAAAATATCAAAAATATATAAAAGATCATATTTTTAATATATTCTTTTACATATTCCATAAATGAATTTTATTCAAAATATATGACAATCCATGGTCTATAATAATGAAAAATACTCCCTCTGATTTTTATTATAGAATACTTTCAATCATTTTACGTATCTTAAAAAAATTAATTTTTTTATTGATATCATAAAAAAAGATGTACTTTTATTTTTATCATTGGCTTTAAATCATAACACAACTACATTAAATATCTTTATGTTAATCAATAAAGGGTGGAATTAAAAAAAGTGATTTGATTATTATAAAATATTTTATATTTTAGAGTAAGTATTGCTTCTAGAAAATGCATTACAAATAGGACTAGGGAGAGTATATAATAAATAATTAAAACTGAAATATCATATAAAGCTAGTAGGTGAAAAATGCAATTTTGCCAAATAAATAAAAAAATTAAAAAAAATGTTTTCAAAAGTCAATTCCTCTGATCTCAATGATAACCATCAAGTCTTGAACCTTGTTGCTTCTTTTTCTTTCTCTCTCTCCCCATCTTAGACCTCATTCATCTCCTCCTCCTTCATCACTCACTCACTCACTCTCTCTCTCTCTCTCTCTCTCAACTAGCTCTCCTGTTGTGAATGTGAAGGAGGAAAGGTTGGGGGGCCAAGGCCCCCTCCAGCTATAATGTAGGTCCATTCTTACATGTAGAACTAAACATGTGATCTAATGCTAGTAAGGTCAAGTACTGTGTATTAATGTTATTGAGTCATAAGCTTATTGGCCTATCTTTTATATAGATAATAAATTTTATTCTTCAATCTTTGGCTACCTTTCTAGTACGCCTGGGATGGCATCACTTTTATGTTTTGGCATTCTGCCAACATCAAAGTTAGTACTTCGTTTCCTGTGGCAGCCTCATCCAAGATGAAAAAGGCAATTGGATTAAAGGCTTCTCCAAATACCATAGTTACCACCCAAGTACGACAGCAGAGCTTATGAATATCTTAGAAGGACTTAGCATTTGTTAGGCAAAAATTTTTGATAACATTAATGTCTACTCTGACTCTACAGATCATCCACTTACTGCAACTATCAACAAAATTAGAGATCTTGTTATGAGAGACTAGACAGCCACTTTTGATCACGTTTTTAAATAAGCAAATAAATGTGTGGATTAGTTGGCTTACCAAGCTCTTATCGGAAGTCCTAAAGTTCACATTTTTTGATACTCTGCCTCTTGATTGTATATATTTTTGTACGCTGATATGAGACATTATATCACATAAAACAGTTTTCCCGTGGCCTACTAATCAAAAAAACAAATTGAGTACTTCGTGTGAAATGGTATTTGTCAACTCAAAGACCCAATCACATGCACACAACCTTCGACACAAGGGAAGATAAAAAAGATCTAGATTTGATGAATATCCTAAATATATATTTACCTATTGAGTATTTTATATGGTGCAATAATGATAATTTTATTTAATTGAAAAATTTTGTCAATTATTTTGTCATGTAATAATTCAAAAATATCAAATTTTAAGTTTTTAGATGAGATAAGTGAGGAATGTTCTGATCGTCTTGATTGTTTGAATTTTTTAAGGGACATATATATTAATAATTTTTAAGTATCAATGAAATTTAACTGTTATAAATGATATACTCATTAAATAAGTATATTTAGGAAACTCACTAAATTCACATCCAAAAAATAAAATATATTTCTAGAGTGATGTAACAAATATCAACCATTAATTATCTATCAAGCATGATGTAAGTGAATTTGATATACTCTTAAAGGTATTTTAAGTAGAAAGTTATTAATTTCTATTACAATTTCATGAAGTACCTTGTATGTGTGTTGCCAGAAACATGAAATATCATTGAAAATGGAAGGGTTTACAAAAGACAAATTAAGTACAACAAACAAAATATAAACAAGAGAAACAATACCAAAAAAAAACTAAACCCAATGCAAAATGTCACGAAGAAAGAAAAGAAACAACACCATAAAACCATCTCAAATCTCATCATAGAACTAGAATGCAAGAAATGCCACGACTACTATGAAAACTCCAAGAGATTGAAAGTCATGTTGAAAAGCAAGGATAGGGGTTCACAAAACCATTCTAACAATCTCATCTCTATGTAAACGATAACTGCTATGCACTTAGTAATTTTACCACCTCCATGCATCAGATTATGCACAAATAGGAGAACCAAAACCACCACTACCAATAACAACAAACTAGCTACTAGCGGCACAAAAAAGGAACCCTTATTCATAAACCACCACATATTGAATTAATAACCTGTACCATTTTAAAATTTAATCCCAAGGTCAAAGTAATTAATTAAGTGGTTGGATTAATTAATCAAGGTAATTAGGGAGTTGTTATCAGGGTTTAGGTGGTTATTTAGGCTTATTTGACCCTTTAATGTGTTTATAATAAGGCTTGAGAGGTTATTGGGCCAAGTTAGGGCCCAAATATTGATCTTAAGTAAAGCTACCCATTTTGGGCAATTTGCCCTTTCTCATAGTTGGGTAAGCTACAGCCTTTAGAGTGATTTAAATGGGTCGTTTAAGAGTCATTTAATGCTTCAACACCTAGGTTTTTATGGTTAACAGCTTCAAATGTCATTGATGAGGTTTAGAGTTAATCTACTCTTAAATAATCAAGTTTAAACCAATGAGGCTAGTTAATAGTAGTCATTAAGCTTAATGAAAGTTAAATAAATTGATAGAAGTTAGTTATGGGACATTTTTTATTAGAGCCCTCTTATGTTCTTTTGATTTAATACCAAATGTGTAAGTGTATGGTTAAGTTATGATTGTTAAATGAATTGGTATGCTGAGGAGTTAAGTATGCATGGTTTGATTGTGTTTTATATTCATTATGGTTGTAATGTCTTGTGGCTAGTTACAAAAGGGAGACACTTAGTTGATAAGTTGTAAATGTGATAAGCATGTTATAACCTGAAGTGTTCCTAGATCCTCATTTGGTGCCGGATAGAGTTGTAATCGGAGCCATTAGTTAGAATTCTTAATTGTATGTATGTAGGCGCTTGGATTACCTTAATCAAAGGTTTATGCAATATATTAGGTGGTTTGAAAGTTAATATTTTATGTTGCTCAATTTTGTGTTGTTGGGAGGTTTCTGCTATGACAAATGCATTCCTAGTTACGGCAAATGTATTGCATGGTATGGGCCATGGCGAAGAAGGTTGTCGGCAAACACCTTAGCCATAATGAATTGTCTCTTTTTCGGGTTAGCCACAGCGGATGCACCCAAACTTCTATGACACCTAAACTTCTATGACACCTATTTTACCTTTGTTTGAATTTGTTTTAAATGCTCAACCAAATTTCCATGCTTATGAAAACTCTTATACTCTAATGTTAAGTGCCTTCAAGAATGGATTCTTTTAAGTGCACTTTTGAATAATTTTTGAGATCCCAATCTTCTAAAATAGCGTAAGGACTTGGTTTAATTAATCGTAGTCACGATTGATCCTTAATTGTAAGGGTTGTTTAATTAATTTAGTTTAGCATTGGTTAATGATGAAAGTCATTACATTAGCCCAAGCCAAGACCCTTAACAACAAACCCAAATCATTAAGATCTATTCAAAAAAAATCTCATACCCCTTAGCTCATGAGAAGAAATCAAAAACTCATGATTAATTATTGCACAAATCATCAGTCTTTTGGATAAATAACTCCTACCTCACCGATGCCAATCGAACCCTCATTCTTTCAATAACTCGGATCAAAGGAAAAAACAACTCAAACCAACAAAAAAACTAATCACACACTCACCTACTCTGGATGCCTTTCTCTTGGCAAAAACTGGCAAGAAAAGTGTTGAAAGAACAAATGTCACCAAAGAAAAAACTCCCATTGATGGAAAGAGAAAAGCTGCTACAAAGGAACCTTATAAGAGGAAAATTATATATGGCCATTCAATCGTGATTGATAACTTGCCATGCATATTGATATATTAGGATTTTTAAAACGTGATTAATATCTAAAACAAAGGTAGTAAATACACTTCCGCTCTAAATATTCTGATACTTCTTTCAATCAAGTGATCAAGCAGCTTGCCAATCATAAAGTCGCATTGGATCCTAAGTAATCTAGGTTAGGCCACTCTTATTATTAATTAGATTTTACAACTTGGGTGATAAATGGAAACATTTAAAACTAATAGAGCTATCACGAATGTATGCACGGAGGAAGGGGGTGCTTTCCCCAATTTCATTCGTCTCTTAGAAATTTTTTTATTTTACTTGTAAAAAAAATATAAAAATTAGTATTAGCCCTCTATATCTTAAGCAATTTTCAATTTTACCCCCGTGGATTTGTTTCTGGGTTCTTTTGGGAACTACGCTAAAATAAGTTAATAGAAGTTGGATATTAGGTAATTATTAACTTGATAATTTTATAGAAAGTAATAGCGCTTAAAAGATGTAAAATAAATTTGCATAAGCAATTACAAATAAATAATTATAACATTAAAATCATAATTAATTATAATTTTTATTCTCTATGAGATGTAGTCTGATATTAGAAATAAATAACAACTTATTATATAAAGGGAAAATCACATTCAGCCCTCTCCCAAAGAAATTAATCACCTATAAGAATTAATGCAGAATAAATTGTTATTAAAATGAGAATGTAACTTATTTTTTCTCAAATAAAACTTATTGTTTGTCTTTATCTGTGATTAATTTTTTTAAAACATGGCTAGATGTGATTCTCCCTTATATAAAATACATGAATGTTTTATATTATTTTATAATTTGTTACTTTCAATTATATTTCAATATTAAATAATAATTTATTTTATTTCACAAATTATTATCACAGTAATTTTTTTTTAAAAAAATAAAACTCATGTTTTGTTTTTAAATCCGTTTATTTCGAATTGTATGCTTATTACAAATGTCAGTTGACATTCATATTGATTTATCACGACACTCAAATGGGGGGTTTTTTTAACTTTAAATGTAATCTTGATTTTAATTTTTAATGTTATTCATTAATTACAAGTATAACCTTGCTTAAATTATTTTGATGTGTATGGCAAAAAATCTTTTATGCTATTCGAGAACTCCCCCCCCTTTATTTTCTGCCACCATAAATATAATTATTCATGTTTTGTTCTCATTTATCATATAGTCTTTCCTATTTTTATAGAGTCTTATTTAATTCAAAATATAAAATATTAAGTAGTTTTTGTAATTTTTTTCTCAGATATTTCATTTGTTATTCCTTTCAAAAATAATTTATTGAGTTTTTAATAGTCATCCTTAAGTCACCTAGGGCATTAGCCAGGTTATGATTAAAAAGAGTTGTAATTTTTTAAAAATTAAAATCTTAACTAATTTTATTTTAAAGCTATGAGATAGCTATAAGTATAATTAATTTTAAAATTTAATCCTTGGATGTGTGTATGGGCAACATTGTTTGGGAGATAATAACTCTTTAAACAATGTCCATGTGTCTTAAAGAATTAATATCATAATTGTCAGCCACAAAAATATTTTAAGAAATAAAAAAACTCTATTGGTCCAAGGTGCAATCAGTTATAAATATAAATGCAATAAACCCATTATCCTTATAGTTTGCAAAACTAGCTCCTCTTCTTATCTGTAAAGTTTGGAATAGTTTATTATCTAATGTTGGATGGAAGGTTGAGAAAGGAAATAAAATATCTTTTTGATATAAGTGGTCACCGCTTCTTAAGCCTCTCATCAATTATGCCCTCCCTAAAGTTGATTCTATCCTTCATGCTAGTCTGGAATAGTTTATTAGCAAGTAATATTTTGACAAGGGAGTCATATACTCACCATTGTCATTGTTTGTAAATAGTTTTACATGCGTAAAATCACATTTCACAATATATAAAGTTATCAAATTTCAAGTAACAATTAACATATCTACTCACAAATAGTTAGGCAATGTAATTAATAGTATAAATTATCCTGTTACCTCAACCTTTTGTTACACAAAATGGCTACCATGATTCAACATTAGCTCCATACACTCTATATGCATACTAAAGCTCGAGCAACAGTCAATCTACACAATCAAGCAATAATTTTCAACTATCACTCTGAACAACCTTAAAATCAATAGGTTCCAAGTACCCATAACTCTCAAATTTCTTATTTAATAACATCAAACCTTCCAAAACACTCTAACAATCCTATTTAGCATCCAAATATATTAAAATCATTATTCAACCATCCACATTGTCTAAAAACTTTCAACTTATACCTAGGGTTCGACCAAACCCTCAACAAAAATTTTAAATCACTATAAAACCTATAAACTTAAGATTATAAGCTTGATTTAACTCCTTAAGAGCTTAAATAAATCAATAGGTTCGTCCATTACCTAAGAAAATTGAATACAAGCCTCAACTATACCTTAAAGCATCAAAATTCATATAAAAGGGAGAGTGGGAGGAAAGTAGAGCTTACCTAAGGTGTAGAAGCCTAATGTGCCTCCAAGATGCCCTTAAGATTGTGCCCTAACTGCCCTTAGGTCTCCCCTGCCTCTCTCCCATTCTCCCTTCTTCCTTTCCTCTAGTTTCAATTTGTTTTTTACGAGTTTGATAAAAGCTAATTTTGTATGTGTGCTACAGTGCATGGCATAGAGAGCCCAACCATAATTTAAACTTTCTTCCATGCCATGGCCCATTTAAACTTCGACCTAGCCTTCTTCTAAGGCTATCTAAGGATCCAAAAACCATATTAATCTCCCAAAAACACCATCAAGCAATAATTTATCTAATTTAACAAAAAGACCCTTGAAAATACTGATAATTCTCAATTTGGATGTAACACTAGCCTTGAGTGTTATCCAAAAATCACATAATTCAAACAAACTAAGTGTGGTTAAGGAGTTGATCCTCTAACCAACTTAAGAAATAAATCATTTAAAACCTTAAAAATAATTATAGGTTCTACCTATAGCGCACGGAAGCAAGTTAGACGAAAATGGAATAAAAAGATGCTGTCATGACAGTAATTTATTGCTGTCATGACAGCCCTCCTGGGCCAACTTCCAGGAGGCGGTGTTCCGTCATTTGACCTCCGATTGAAGTGATTTTAAAGCTCACACGTCACATTCAAAGGGTACTATAAGTGTACCAAATTTCAAAAAGATCCAACGGTCGGATTAAAAATTAGATATGTTAAAAGATTGACTATTTTTGCTGTCATGACAGCTAAAAAGCTGTCATGACAGCACTTCCGGACCAACTTCCGGAGTGCACCATTTCATCATCTGACCTCCGATCGGAGTGATTCCAAAGCCCACATGTCACTTTTAAAGAATACTATTAGCATACTAAATTTTGAAAAGATCCAACGGACGGATTGAATTTTGTGCAGGTTACAAAATCAACACTGTAGCTGTCATGACAGCAATTTAATGCTGTCATGACAGCACCTCCAGACCAAATTCCGGAGTGCGTCGTTTCTCCGTCCGATATCCGATCGACGTGATTCCAAAGCCCACACGAAGCTTATAAAAGGTTTTACTTGTGACCCAAATTTTAGAGAAATCCAACGGTCGGATTAAGATTTGGACACCCGGATGCAAAAGTGCAGCTTTTTGGTAAAAACCATTTTCAAAATTGTCCAAATCCCATCCTAATGGTCACAAACCTGTGAAAACACTTTGGACACGTCAAATAAGATTAAAAACACTTGATAGAACATTCAAATAATGGAAAACCCCCATATATCAAAATTTGACCACCCGGGTGCCATTTCCTAAAATGGATCCCAAAATGTACAAATCATACAAGAGTGGTCACAAATCAATCCAAATACCATGTATTTATATAAATACATATGCTAAACATTTTCACTTGGCTCAGAGCTCCTTGTGGGGCCCACGCACCCCTCTCTATCCAAGCTGTATGTTTTCCCATAGCACACCATTTGCAATGCAACCACTTTGCATTTGCTTATAAAATCACATATATATCAAAATAAAGATCTGCTTGTAATAGAAACTTGGTCTACTAAGTAAATCCATCAAAACCACACACCATAACCAAGTTTCCTAGCCACAAGTCTGCAAACAGACAAAAATTCATACACAAGCACACAATCCACACATATTCACACACACACACATAATCATATCCTACTGGCACCCTAATCTTAAATACATTACAATATATTTGCTCAAAAGAAAGGGGTTGCAGTTCTTTACAAATCACAAGCAAACCCTAGCTTTGCTCTTTTCCCCGTCCACCACTGGATCCTTCGCCTGGACCTAGAATATTGAAAAGAAAGGGGTGAGACAACCACAGTCTCAGTAACAGTGAAATCTATATTGATTATTACAAAGTAAGCCATAATCAAATAAATGAATAATAAATTCAACATAGTATATAATTTAGCCATTTAAAATGCATGAATGCATGACCTAGGCCGGTATGGCCTTTCATGACCAACAGAATGCCCCCTGGCACTCTTTAACTCGCAGGTAAACCTTATACCTACTTGTACCTCCACAGGCACAAAACATAATCTAAGGCATGATCTAATCCACCGAACCGCCTATGCCCCTTCGACGTGAATCCTGAGCAGTCAAAGCTAACTCCCTCCCAGAGCCAGCCCGACTTACTCTCCATGTGAGGGCTACCTTGGCCTAGGCACTCAACCTCACACTTCATATGTCGGATTCCCTCCCCCACTGAGAGGTGTCGAACACTCAATACACTAACCACTTTAGTGCACTGAGCCCACAATACGTAAGACAACACTGAGTACTGACAGTGTGCCATAGAATATCAAAAATCCACACCTTCTCATTGGTGAACTCCCACCGAGATCATGCCTTTTACTCTTGTCTACCTTTCCTGAGTATTGACCATTCAACACTCTAAAGTAGTATAATATTTATAAATCTCATTTCCATAAAAACATTGTTATTAAACAATTAGAAAACATATTTGCACTGTAATCAAAGTAGTACCCCATAACCCCTTATAAAGCACATTTAATCTTTTAAAACATGTAATGCATGATAACTAGTAATATTTATTCAAAAATAGCTAAAACAAAGTAATAAGAAATATAAATTCCCCTGTTACCTCAACCCTTTGGTACTAAAAGGGTTCCCCTTGTACAAAATAGGGCTCGGCTTGTTCCTTACTTCTCAATAAGTTCCACCAACAATTTTCTACAACATATAAGTGATCCACATCACTTATCATGACAAATAGTATTAATGAAGACTATAACTTATACCACACAACTTAGGTCAATGAGTCATAATCCACCCTAATGGTCCATATATTAAACCAACCATTCACATAGTATCACTTAACCACCAAAACCATTTATTAGCCATCACTAGGCTAATTTTCAATTTATATAATTTTTTTAATCAATTAAAAACCTTTACTTAGTGCCACCAACTTTCACCATTAGCCCTTATAATGAAAACCAAACCTTAATTTAAATCTTATTGGGCTCAAATAGCAAAATTATAACTAAATCAATAGGCTTAAACCATTGAAGAGCAAAAACCCAATTTCTCAGGATTTATTTTGTGTCCAAAACACCTCTTTTCATCTAATTATCCACTCAAAATATTAGATCACTATATAGAAACTCAAAACATGCTCCCTAGGATCCAAAGAAACAAAAGCTTACAAGAATAAAGCCTTTGGAATCAAAATCCAAAAATCTCCTCTTCTAAAAATTGAAGAAAATCAAGAGAAAGAGAAGAGGATTGAAGTAGGGAGTTTACCTATCGTGTAGCCGAGCTCGCAACGGTCACAAAGACTCCTAGATCCGAGCCTAACTCCCTCTCTTTCTCCTTCCTTCTTCCTCTCTCTCTCTCTCTCACGTGTTTCCTTTCTTTCCTTGTTTTCTTTTCTGCGTTCTGGTGTGGTTTTTCATCTTATAAAAGCTGATTTAAAAGTTTGGGGAAAATTACAAGAAATGGCCCAACATTTTTTATTATTGCACAAAAGCCCGGGTCAACTTTGGTAATTTTTCCCATAGTTAAAAATCAAATAAAACTAAACTTTTGCTTAGTAAAATTCAAACTCTGGACCTCTATCAAATTATTCTAAATTTTAATTTAATTATAGATATTTTATTTTATTTTTATTTATTTTTTTAAATAAATTTGAGTCTTAAAATTTTTAGGATGTTACATTGGACACTTAGGATGTTACATTGGGATCCTAAGAAAACCTTTAAAAATTTCATTTGAGCTCAAACTATATTTTAAAACCAATAAAATGAGATAATGGAAGCATGGGAATCATCAACATCACTTAAAAATATTATTAAACTAAAACTAGAAAAAATTTTAGAAATTGGCCTCGTTTGCCATGGCACAAGTATTGCTCACCGCTACAGATAGCACAAAGAGCCAAGGCTTTTACTAGTCATTGAGCTAGGGTGTGACCATCCTATGTCATAGCACACATCTATTGTCACGACAGCACTCCAGGCTAACTTTTGAAGTGCACCAAATGTAATATTATGAATTTTATTAGGCCTAAAATAGTAAGAAAGTAAATATATATATATATATAATAACTAAAGTAATTAAATTTAATAAATGTTTGAAAATAAGAAACTAACTTATAAATATATATAATATTAAAATTCAGATAATTTTGTTAAGTTTTAAAAGATATAAGATCCTTCTAGAATTATCTTTAAAGATAGTATAAAAATGATAATTATTATTAAAAAAGAAAATTAAGTTTATGTTTGTAAACTAGTGAGTCTATATTTATAATGTAACATCCTGAATTTCTTAGTCTTGTGATTAATTATTAACCGAGGGTAAAGTGGTAATATTCTTATCCTATAAATTATTTGTTATAAAAAATTAAAAAAAATTAATTAATTATTAAAAAATTGGCCCCCTTAAATTTGGAGGCTGGTTCTGCCCCTGTCGACACGCCATCACTTGAGAACACCAAACATTGATACAAGCAATCTCGTGTTTCTTAAAATTTTACTGATACGCTGAGGTGGAGTTGGCGAGTTTAAATTCAGTATGGTTCTAAAGTGCAAAACAAAGTGGCAAACACTTCAATCTTTTATCCTTCTTTGTACGAGGTTGCTCCTACTTTCGCAAAGAGCTTACTTTTTTCTTTTTTGAAAGCTTGGAATCTCAATCCCTTGATATGCAATCTTTTTAATATTTTAGGCTTAGCCCTCTCTTGTGTGTTACATAAAAAGACACAGATGAAAGAAGATTCATCCATGAAATGAAACAAGAATAACATCATTGCGAGTCTGTTTATTAAAAATTAAAAATAAGTAATTTTAAATAGTTGGGAGATTGTATAAACAGATATTTAATTTATAAATTTTTTATAAAAAACAGACATTATTTTATGTTAGGTTATATTAATAAAAAAGTATTTATTAGTTAACTATTTTAGATTTTATGGTATCTTTCTTAATTTCTGTTTTATAAAAATAATTTATTATTTTAAATTTTATGATATTGTCATTGTCTCATAGTTATTTTCAAAAGCTACTCAAAAGAACTTATAAAAATAATCAAAAATATTTTTTTAGATTATTATTATTATTAAAATTTTAAACAAATATAATAAAATATTATAAAATATTTTTTCTCAAAAAAATAAACAATTTATTTATGAAATAAGATAAAACAATCGAGCCCTTGATCTTATTTATAAGTAATATTATTAACTTTTCATCACAAATTTCTTTTTTATCTTCTATTAAACGATGATGATAGAACATATGTTATTAAAACGTAGATATTTAAGAGAGACAAAATTAAAAATTTATTAATTTTTTAAACATATATAATAATTAATAATTTTTTAAGGTTTCCTTAATTTCATATTAATATTGAAAGTAATTTATAAATAAAATTAAAAAATATCCTTTCATGTGATCATTTATACAGGAATGATGTGAAATTAATATAAGCAAATGACATTAATTGTTCCAATTTATCATGGTCGGGGAATTTATTGCTAAAATTAATTTGTACTATTGGATTTATATCCACTCGTAGTTTGAGGACGCAAGTTTGGAAATGCAGCGGTGATCCGTTTCAAAGCAGAGAACAAAGATGAAACAATAGATTTGGCTGTTCCTGGGAGCCTTGCTCCGCAATACATGCATAAGCCTTAGAGTTGAAAATAAAAGTTGGGTCTGGAAGACTGGGCCTACAAGTCTTGTTTAAATAAGGGTTCGGACTTTAAAAATAAATTTTTTTTAAAGTAATCGGGCTTGGCCTTGATAAACCCTGTAAAATAGAACTGGGGGCCGGGCTGCCCTTTAAGGCCTGTTATATTATTTTTATTATTATTTTTTTTAGTAAAACACGTGTTTGAAATCAATGACCTGCTAACTTAATCCTACATACATTATATTATTATTAATTTTAATTTATTCTAAAATTAATTTAATATAATTTAATAAATATCAGTGTATAGTATAAAATTTATGATATTTTTAATTTTTCTATAATTAGTATATTTGTATATTTATAAAAAAATGAACTATTTTCTAAATGAAGATTTAAATTTTATTACTAGACTTCTAATGTATGTTATTTAATTTCTAAAAAATTATGATGATTTTAATTTTTTAAATTTTAAAATATTTTAATTTATTTATAATGTTTAATTTTATTTTAATTTTTTTATTTTTTAAAAAAGGGCTTACAGGCCTGGCCTTGAGCCCTGAGTATAAGGGTCGGGCTTGAAAAATAAGGGTCAAAATGAGAAATCGGGCTTTAGGGCTTAGGCCTTGAAGGGCCGAGCCCATAAGGATTGGGTCCGCCCGTATTCCCAGCTCTAATAAGCCTGTATAAAGAATTGACCTAACATGATTTAAGTTTTATTTAAAGTCTGATTTTTTTTTTATAAAAAAGATTGAGTACAATAACTTATGGTCTAATCTAGTCTTAGTACCCGAAGCTGAATAGGACAGGACTGATCTAGTAGGACTACGACATTGGTCTCAGTCTTGTTTAGTATTTCACTTTGTTTTTTTTTTCTTTTTCATATATAAGAAATACCAATTTATTTCAACATAATAAATTCAATTAACATTATAAAATTACTTATAATCATATAAAATTTATCATAACAACAATTATAAATCCACAATAATCTTCAATAACAACAACAAGTATTTCAATTATAACACAAATGATTCAAATTAAACAACCTTTTAACATATTTAAAGTTCATTACACCAAATTAACAATAAATTTTATCAATAAAAAGAGAAGACTAAGATTGGTCAATGCTGAAATTTTACTTAATATTTATAACTTCACAAGTATAAAATATAAAAAATTACTAATTATTATTATAAATTAACTTATTGTAATAATAATTAATAATTTAATTATAATTATATTAAATAAATTTATAGGACTGAATTGAATCAAATGATTTAGATGTTTGATCTCTTATCCAATCTAACCTAAAAAAAAAAGTATGACATTTTTAGTTTTAAAAGACTAAAGTTTATCTAAATTAAATAAGATTGAATTTATCTCAAATTAAATTGGATCAGATTGAAATTTTTTTGCCCAGCCCTAATCTTGCATGCCGTCGGGCCTCATAAGTATATAACGTCTCTTTGGTTGGGAAGCCATCTTTGATGTTCACCAAAACCGATATATAACATATTTAATATGATTAAAAATATGTGATGGCTTGGCCCAGAAGCTTTTAATTGAAACCGAAAAGTATTGCAGCTACTCCATCAAACCTCCGGAGACTTGTTTTCGTTTGCCCATTGCCAGTTACAATGATGCTGCTGCAATGGCCTTTTTTAAAAAAAAAAAACAATTCCTCGATTTTTTAATCTGCTGTTAATTTACCATAGCACCCTTAAAACTTTCAAATTTCATCGTTTGCCCCCTGTTTCTTAATCTTATATGGTTATATTTCAAACACCAGCCAGGGTTCATTTCTTTCTTACATCACGATTTAGTCATCTTACTTTATTCTCTGTATTTATTTGATAATCAATTGTTAATTTATATTATTGTTTAGTATTACAAGACTTGTTTTTGAAGATGTTATGCATCAATATTAAGAGCAGTTCATGTGCTTGTCTAAAATTACTCCCGACAAGTTAAACATTAGTGGACCCTGTTAATTTGGTTAATTATCAGCTGAGAGAGTTAATTATACTTAATAATTAGTGTATTTGAAAAGTTCGAATGCTTTACCAATATTAGGCATTAGCTTGGTCAGCTAGCGTGAGTTAGTTAAAATTATAATGATAAACAAAAAAAGAGGGATGTTATTTGTTCGCACTTAAATTGTAAATTTAGAGGTACATGCTCAACTTAATTTAATCGGCTTTTAAAATAATTAAAAACAAATATTCATGAAGCTTTAGTTATTAAGTCAATATTGTGTTTTGGCCATTACCTCTAGACTCCACCTGTGATGCTTGAATTATGAAAGTGCTTTCTAAATTAAAAAAAAATGAAAATTATGGGGCTTGAACATCAAGTTATGACCATCTATAAATAGTGGCGCCCTCTCTTATCAAAGATAATTATCATCATTAACAAAGTGCTAGTCAAATCTCAAACCCCACGTCTACTACTTTATTTTCCTTTTTATCATATAGTTTTAGTCTTTATTTTTCTGTTATATGGTCGACATAGCTCGCCACTTCTTTCTTTAGTTAATGTATCCTTGCTTCCTTGCATTTATATTAATTCTCACATTAAGGTGAATTGTGGTAAGAGAACCCAGATTCCTTGCATTTGATTAGAAGTCAAATTCTTTCATTATTTTGAGACCCTGCATCTATGGCACGCCTTGTGACACTCTCTTTTTTTGTCGGACAATCTTTTGGCACTCTTGTGGGAGTCGTGTCAGCGAAATGCCTAGAACGCATATGGATCAATATGTTGTTGGAAGGATGGACATAAGTCTTATAACTCAAAGAACGTGGCTGCGCACGCAGAACATGAAGTACATGCCTCTTGCACTCTAGTAACTGTGGGGTGATAGGCAACACTTTCTCAAGGAATGCCTTACCTACTAGCTCAGGACAAGAGTCTCAAATCCTCTCGCTCAAGCAAACCTCCTATTATTGTGTCTAATGATGTCGTGGCTTTATCTTTAACCATGATATAGAACCGTATCGATAAGTAAGCAACGACCTCACAAGCACTGATAGAGGAATTCAAGAGACAACATCTAAAAAAGCCAGCCAGAGCTCTATTGCAAACTTTAAAGGATGGGTTAAAAAACATCCCCACTATGTTGTCTAGACTGTCACAAGAATAAGCTCTAACTGACTCGCATGTTCAGAGGATAAACGGACTCGAGGGGCAGTTTTCTAACGTGCCCTTCAACTAGAAGATCAACAATAATAACCACTATAACATCTCTCAAAAGAGAAATGGTAGGTCTAATTCAATGATAGGCCTGTTCGACAGTTATGGAGGCTAAAGGACAAGACATTATGAGGAAGAATAGCCACGCCACCAAGACGCCTTTCATGAAACTCTTCAAAAGTGGCACCACTCAGCCAATGCTCTCAACAAGTCTCTCCAAGAAATGGAAAGAGATCTCAAGGCTAGAGCTGAGCTTATGAGTCAAGTCACCATTGAAAGCTTAGGGGAAGTTTGTATGAGCTCACCAAGAGGACTCTATTGCTAAGTCTTTAGGCCATTTTTTAGGCCAAGGAGAAGTAGACAACTTTACCTAAGATGTGGGAAGAAACTCGAAAGTCTATAAAAAACTTAGGGAACAATATCCAAGGGCTCTCAAAAAGAGATAAGCAAGGTCCTAGGCTAATAGTTTTTGCAACCCTGGTACCTAGACTATCAATTTTGAAACCATAGGGCCTGGCTTGTCACATTTGTTAAGTCCTGGGGTGTCATTTTTTATGGCCTTAGTACTTAAGCTATCATTACTTATAGCCCCTAGTCTATCAAACTCAAATGGCTTTTATAAAAATGAGTCATATTTTGATAGATTAAATCTCAAGATGCCAATCTCATAAGGGCCATATTCACAAAGATTGGATCCTAAGCTGCCAATCTTGCAAGAACTAACTCCATGAGAGCTCTCTCCCCAAGGTCAAGCCTCGCAACAACTAGATTTTATAGAACCAGCCTTGAGATCTCAAAACTTAAAAGGCCGATTCCAAAATTAGCTCTTGAGATCCTAAACCTTGAGAAACCTGATCTTAAGCCAGATCATATGGCCCCTAATCCTCAACTATAACAGTGTCCTCCAAGGAAAGTACTAGATCAACTATCAATCAGGATAGGAATGAGATGATCCTTCAAGACATACTATACTTGAAAGTGAGACCAATGGAAATATTCATACAAAATTGGCCTATGAAGGCTCTGGCTTATTTGTATGCAAGGAGCATTGTTTGCACCCAATTGTGAATTTGGAGGCTTAAACTCAACTCAACTTAATCAACCTTGAAATAATTAAAAATGAATAATCATGAAGCCATATCCACTAAGTCAAGATTGAGCCTAGGCTATTATCTCCACACTCCACCCATGATGCTTGAATTATAAAACTAGGGAAAGTGACAACAATGAAAGAAGTACTTCCTAAATTCAAGAAAAGTGGTGCTCATAGGACTTGGGCACTAAGATAAGACTATCTATAAATAGATGAGCCCGCTCGCATCAAAGATAATTATCATCGTTAACAAATTATTAGTTAAATTTTCAGACTCTACGTCTATTACTTTATTTTATCTTTTATCATGTAGCTTTAGTCTTTGCTTTTTTGTTGTATGGTCGGTGTAGCTCCCCACATCTTTTTTTAATTAATGTAGCTATGCTTCCCTGCATTTACATTAATTCTTTTCACTTCGCATTCTTACATCAAGTGAATTATATTAAGGGAGTCTGGGTTCCTTGCATTTGATTACAAGTCAAGTTATTCCATCCTTTTGAAAGCCTGAGTCTCCAGTATGCCTTGCAACACCCCCTTTTTGCCGAACAAGAATGAAAAAAGAACTCCAAACATATATGTTAGAGTATTTAAAGATTTTAATATAATCTCACAATCAATTATTGAAAATTTAATTAAAAAAATGATGAAGTTACAAGATGAATCAACCAACATCAAATGCTTTCTAATAATGCATTAATTTCCCGTGGTGTTATAACACAATGACACCAGTACTCTTCCTATAATAAGGAGGATTGTGTTCGAGCCAAGTTGCATAGGGTGCGTGAATTTTCGTCCTATCAAAAAAGAGTGTAAATATAAGTAGATGAGTTGGTTTTATTGGGCAGTTGTTCCCTAAAAAGAAATAATAATGCATTAATTTAAAAAATTCTCATAACGTGAAAAAAGTAAAAGTAACATCATCTTTCCTGAATTTTAAGATCATATTGGTAAGATGGAACTAAAAGTAATTAGCCTAATTATATACTTCCACACCATCTATGTATAATTTTTTAATAATAGGTTCTCATCCACAATACTTGAAATAATCAGTGTCTTTCGATTCAAAGGATTGTTTGCAAGTGAATAGGTTCAATGTGGTAAAAGTTTGGACTTTTTACTGATTGGCTGTATATCTAATCCAATCCAAGTAGCAAGCCTCAAAAAACGGAAGTAATCAAATGAGAGGGATAGATGCGTCAATTTAAAGTCCAAGGGCATATCGGTCACTCGGTGGTAAAATGTCACGAAATAAGTTCAAAACCCACATGATTTAAGGGGGTAGCGGAATTCTTCTAAAACATAAATTAAACACTGGTCTTCTCCTCATCGTCCCTTTCCTCAGACTACATAAAGACTCTTCTCCCTCTCCCAAATCCAAACCTCCCAACACAACACACAGAGCTTCATCTCCAGCTTCAATGGCTGTCTATCCTTCTCCCTCCCTCACTTGACCCTAAAACACCTTCTACACCCGGTGATTCTGTTTCTCAATTTTCACTCTGAAAACAATTTATAATTTAATCTCGCCTTTGACTATCAGTGATTGTGCTGTTCTTGTTAATTCCAATAATGTCTAACTCCGGAGGCTCTGCCTTGGCTCGAACTCGCGGTGTGGACCGCTTCTACAACCCGCCGGCTGTTCGGAGAAATCAGCAGTTGGCACAGCAACTGCAAAGACCATTAAAGTCCGATGCCCGAGTCGGTTCAGTGGAGAAGGAGACGCCTACCAACTCTGACGAGTCGACATTGTCGAGACCCAACTCCCTTGGCTCGTCTTCGCCACCCGAAACTGTTAATTTGACTAACTTGGATCGTTTCATGTCATCAGTCACTCCCTTCGTTCACGCTCAAATCTTATCTGAGGTACAAATTCAATCTTTGGTCGGCTAAAACTCACGAACAAGCAAAAAAAATTGGACTTTGTTTCGTAACAACTGAGACTCTGACCCCTTCTGTACGAAGCTCTTGACATTTTAAATATCTGCTAGAATATATCCTCCGAATCGTGTTCTTCAGGCTGCTTCGCATATAACTGTTCTAATGACTTGACTCGGAAATTAAATGACGAGGATGAAATGATAGTTTTTGTTTTTGAGAAGTGCTAAATTGATTTTGTCTGCTTTCAAATGCAATGTTAAGGAGAGAGGCAACCGGCTGCAGCCTTCCATTGGTGGTATGACATAGCGCGAGAAAATTTTAGGGGGAGAGAGAGAGAGTCGTACTATTTGATTTACTGTCTAGATGTTGGTTCCACCAATAGTGCTAATCCCATCAATGAAAGCCTTGAATCATAATTCTCTTGAAGTATATGCTTGTAACTTGAAGCAGACTGCCAAGCCTTGATGGTTGAATTCCTTTAATTGTTTGATCCCGATTAAATTATGCTGAGATGATAATTTAATACATCTGTATAAATCCTGAGTCAATGTTGCGAAACAGGAGCAGATAAAACTTTTCAGTAGTTGTTTCCGTCCTGCTGCTTTCAATAAGTTGCTAGGCTTTAGTTGTTTGTTTGACTGTGCGCCCATGCTGCTATAAGATATCACAGTTCTCTCTCCCTCTCTCTCTCTCTCTATATATATATATATATATAATTCCCCCCCAAGGATTTCATTTTTTATGTTGTTAACTGGTGGTGTTTGTGTTGCACAGCCCAAACAAAAAGGATGGGAGACTTCAGAAGTTGATGGTAATTGTTACTTTTGCCTTGGGGATCTTTGGGAATCTTTTAGGGAATGGAGTGCTTACGGAGTAGAAGTGCCGTTGTTAATAAATGGAAATGAATCTGTCAAGCAGTATTATGTTCCATACTTGTCAGGCATTCAATTATACGTTGATCTACATGTGCCCAGGTCAGTCCCTTTTGTATGTCCTCTGTCTATATCTTTTCATATGGATTAAAAAATGGTTAATTTTATAAATCTGTACTGACAAGGTTTTCCTCTATAAGTTGGTTTTTGACCTTTCTTCCTAACTTATTTTGCATCTGCATCAGCATCTGTTACAATTGTATTAGAATTAATCTTTGTTTATTTCCTACTTCAATTTGGACCATTTCTTACATGGTGAAACTTATCATTTAGTTTTTCTATGCCAATGCTATGTCTTGTGATGGTGTGCTAGAGGAATGCATATTATTATCAAGTGACGTTTGCTGATGTTGATCTTCCTATGGCCAGATGCTGTTACTGTTTTGTTGGTCTAAATATCATCTGTAGGTACATATTGTCAACTTTTGCTAAGTATCAACTGTAGGCACGCATTGTTAACTTTTGGTAACCACAATGAAGCAGTTACTGCAAGACAAGGGGTTTCAGGTTAGATGAAGGTGCAAGGCATATTAGGACCCGACAGTTAACAATTGTGGTGGTCAAGGCATAATCTTAACTTACAGGTATAGAGCTTTTGATATCTGATAGAGATGGTGAAAACCATTCTTTGCTGATCCAAAGTTGGTTATGGTAACTTATGGACAATTATTATCAATAATTGGGATTGCAAAGAAGCATGATAATGATACTTTCGATTTCTTAGGGTTTTTGGTTGTTTAAGAGTTATGAGATGGCTTATATATAGAGAGAGAGGAATGTTAGATGGGTTGTTTGATGCATGGAAAAGATGCGGGCTTCGATTTAGATCTTGCATTAAATGCAGGGCCAATGTACTGTTAGGTATATTGATTTATGCATTAATTCCTAAAGAGGAGGAAGTTACATGTGCCAAGTACAAAAACTGTATGTGTGCTTGAGGGGACATGCGATTACCTATAACGATGCCTTCTTGCTCGTTAAATAATGAAATATATTGGTGGTCCATAATGGATTTATACAACTTAAATGGGATTAGATGGAAAGTCGAGCTAAAGACAAAAGACTAAAGTTGGTCAAAGGGTAGGCAAAATTTTGTTGGAAAGGTACATGAAGAACTAAAGTAGTGAGAAATTTATTTCAGAAGGCACTATTGTCCTAGCTTGAGGTTAGCTCACACAAAGCACCATTGTCCAATCTAGTTTGACTATTGCTCATTGTTGTTCCTTGCATGAGAGGTGTCAAATTCTTTTTGGGTAGACATTTTTCTGTCTAAGGTGGGGATGCTATGTATTGCAGAGTTCTAAAGCAACTGGCTTGGGAGGTTGGGTACAACCATGGCAGTTTAGAGACCTGTGTTATCGTGAAATCATTCTATCAGTCATCAATTGAATGCTTGCCTAGGTTCAACCTGATCTCAAGTCTTTCTTTTAGGCCAACTTCATATAGACAAGGTAAATGGCTTTGGGAGGTTCTCTCACCGAGGACAAAATACTCAAGCGTGGGCCAGGAGCCTCAGGTGATAAGTGGACTAAAGGACCCTGTAACAGACATTTGAAGTTGACTGGCTCTCTGTTTAAGGGTTCAAGGAATTGTTAGGTTAAGGTGCTCTGGCTCCCCATCTTAATTGCGCGAGTATTTGGAATGCCCAAGTACGTTTGAGGTGAAGGAAAATTTTTTATACTCTTTGCTCTTCTTGAGAACATCTTCAAACCATAAAGGCAGCACCTTGGGGTAACCCCAAGGTATGCACTTAGGAATGTAGTTATTCTGCCGCTGTTGTTCCATGTGTGAAATTATATTAGGATTGAGGAGGTTAATAACATTCAACATGGGGAATATAATACTGCAATAAATTTCAAAACTATTATCACATGTATTTTACCATTTGCGAAGGACTGTTGACATTTCATTTCAAGTTTAACTTTATTGCTGCATGTACTCTAGTCAAGGGCTCTTGCTTTAAAAGCATGTTTGTGAAGCAATTAGTTATGCTTTGCAGTGCTCTAAACATTCCTAATCAAGTTGATACCCTGAAATCCCCATCCTAACATTCAAGCTCATTGATGAAACTCTTATTTTTTGGTTACTAAAAGGTTTATTAGATTTCTTGAAGCAGAGATGATAATCTATTGGTTGGTAAGGCCGCCTTTTGTGATATTTTAGAAAAACCAATCCTAAATAAGTGCTGAGAGGATAGAGTAATAACCTTTCCTTGGTTAAGTTTCTCGAGTTGGAAGTTTGATTAATTGGTCATTCATTGTGTACGCTCGAGGCCTAATGGACCCACTCGTAGGTGGAATAGGTAGTCTTTTTTTTTTTGGATGAATTCTAGATATGGCCTTCTATATTGTCAGTGCATATGGAAAATTAATGCTTATTTCTTGGAGGAAGTGGTATGTTTAGCTTAAGACATATCCATGATACAAGCTGGCCTTTGGAAAAATGTAGCAGCATTTATAAAGCGATGGTATAAAGAAGGTGCCGAAAGAGATTACATGCCAGGTTCTTAAACTACTGGGAGATTTAACTGAGATTGGTACTCAAGCAGTTATAATTTTAACGTAGCTATTTCAATATGCTTGTGCTTCTGCTGGGATAAACATGAGGGATGGAGTGACAGGTGATTAATTACTTAGCTTTGCATGCTTGAGTCTTAATGGATGTCAGAGTCAGAAAGTGCTGGCTACTGATGTTTCCGAATGGAGTTCACGTCCTCATGGTACTACCAAGGTGTGAAAGTCTACCTAACTTGACTTGTTAAGACACTGACCATCATATACAATATGAAATTAGTTCATGCCCACGTCATCCATTCATATTTGTTATTACCATATCTCATGTGCTGCATATTTATGCTAGTTTTTGCTTGTCAGTCTCTGGAAAGAGATGATTAAAGAGAAGAGAAATGTTCATCTTATTTGCTTTGATAAAATGGGATCTCATGCATCTTGTTTTGTAAATCATGTATGGTTCTCTCATATTTTATCTATATTTGTATTTATCCCAAGTCAACCTGTGATGTAAAAATTTCTTTGTGATTTTGTGATATCACTGGTACTCTTTTGTACTGAGGTAAATAATTGGATTTTTGTTTCCGGTGTACATCCTGAATGTCCCTCCCCACTTTTACTTTGAAATTAAAATGTCAACTTGCCGTCTTTGTAGTTGTTATGATGTATTGCTGTTTCACATGTAAAATAATGGAATTGACCTGGACCAGGAAGCCTTGTGAGGTCCGTGTTGATGGAGCTTCAAATTACTCTAACCTGATGAATGTTAATTCTGAGCGATTTAGTGGAATAACTTTAAGAGATAAGCCTCTGATGGCTTCTTCTAGTGATGAAACTGAGGTCTGCAACTCACCAGGGTTGCTTGTATTTGAATTCTTTGACTGGGAGCAACCCCACTTTCGCCCACCTATCTTTGACAAGGCAAGTTCATTCATGTAAGATCTGCATGTGGAATTTTCGTTCTGATTTGACACATGATTTCGTTTGTTTTGTTCAGGTTGGTAGCCTTGCCTCTCAATTTCCAGATCTAAAGAAATACAGGAGTTCTGACCTACTGCCTTCTAGTTGGTTTTCTGTGGCTTGGTAAGTGTCAAAATGTTCTTCTGTTCTCTTTTTGCGGTTCTTCCATTGATTTGTTCTCTGACTTGATGAATTAAACTTGGATTCAGGTATCCAATCTATAGAATACCAGTTGGTTCAACTCTAAAAAGTTTGGATGCGTCTTTCCTGACCTTCCATACCTTATCAACTCACCCTAGAAGTAAGTCTGTAAGTCTATCTCATTCTGCCAGATACACAATGAATGATTGAAGTCTGATTTATTTGTATCTTTCAAACAGGCAAAAGGGAGCCGCAATTTTGTGTTTCTCGTGGGGAGAAGGTTCATGGTGTTGGTGCATCTTTAAAGATTTCTCTTCCTTCTTTTGCCCTGGCCTCCTACAAACTGAGGGGTTCAATTTTGTCTCCAAATGGAGACTCTGAATGGCAGCAAGCTAACTCCCTGGTGCAGGCTGCTGACAATTGGCTTCAGAGTTTGAGGGCCAGACATCTTGATTATCAGTTCTTTGTTAGTCATAGCTCTCGGTGGAGATGATCAGGACAGGAGTCTAAATTTTTCTGTCAGAATGAGGAGTGTTGATAGTCTGCTTTGCTCCTCATCATCTTACTAACCACCTTGATTCAACCTCACCTCAATAATTATTTCAGGTTTCGCCATAGAAGTTGCAGTATACCATACAGGACTGAAGATGGCAGTTGCTGATTTGACCATTTTAGATTGATGTGTATAAACAAGTGAATGGAAGGCTCGTAGGCAATAGGAATCAGCATGCTTTGTGGGGAAAGCGTGATAGAACTGCCGTAGGTATATTAAAATTATGCGCCCCGCTTTTTATATTGTTTGGGGTTCCTCAAACTTCCATAGTCCGGGTGTAAGGATAAATCCGTCTATCTCCTCAATTTGGGTATTTTTTATTTTTTCCCTTTTTCATGTGACAATTTAGCAAAGGTGGTTTTTAGTTTAGATAAGCTACTGTCGAGAATTTCGAGTGTACATCATTAATTAGTCCTTTGAAGCTCCTATTGAGTTATCACGCTGCTGCTTGTCCCCCCCGGGGGGGGGGGGGGCTAATGCATGCTCTGCTTTGTTTGCCTCGTTAGTCAATTCATCCAAAGGTTACTATATTTCTTAATATTACAACGTAAAACTACGACTTAGCAGTTGGCGCACTGGAGCAGGGATTGCATTTATAACTTGAGATGTTATTCCTATATCAGTCAGTATACAATAAATTGCCGACTGCTATAAGAAACCAAAACATTTACCCAACTAGTATAGTATTAAATTAATTAACCCTCCTTGTGAGCTTTGATTTACTGCCGGGAAATCCAAGAAGATCGCAACAAAATAGAATACCACGAAAACGGTGCAATTCATAACAGACATGAACGCAAAAAATCTCAGCAGCATCGAGATTAGAAGAAAGCGGTGCAATTCAGTGAATGGCCATACTGATGACCCGGACTCCTCAGGATAAGGCATTCTCTCACTCTACACTCGAGCACTTGTTAGGTCGCTGTCGCAGTTGCCACAGAACACCTCTCACTTTTCAGCCTACCTCAGTCCGTTTCCCACAATAAGAGTAAACCTTGTCAGGGATGAAGTAGAATAGGACTTGGAGTTGTTCTGAGCTATAAAATTACATTGCCTCCAATGACGGTACATTTAATTCCTAATTTCTGAAGTAGTACCATATAGACAGTACATTTAATTCCTATTTTCCTATATACCTTAGCTCCCTATATACCTTAACTTGTACAACAAAAATACAGAATTATTGTATAGACTTGCTACTAAAATTATTAAACTAACCCAATGGAGACCTGACAACTAGACATCAAACTATGTCACCAAGGTGCATTCTTTACAACCGAACTTTGGTAGACCATCAGATCGAAAAAAAATTATATGGTAGACCAAGTTTGTGTTAATTTGTCAGGGGGAAAATATGATCAACCATCATTTTCATTATAGAAACTGGCTGCTGCTTTGATTGCCTTGATTGTCTTGATCAGAAGTCGGAGTCTAGGATAGTGGACACAAAAAGTTCTTGTACAAATGCACTTCGCTGTGCTTTCCCTATCTGGTCTTCGTCAGTAAAGGATTGTTGAACATCTCTGCATTCATCACAAGTATTAATAGACCATGCTACATATCTTCAGGGGAAAAAAGATAAAAATTATCCGAATTAACATCTAACACAAAAGCCCCCCCTCGCTCTTCTGCTTCCCCTGCAATAAAATGAAATAAAGACAATAGAACCCGAGAACCCCACATCCGTTTTTAGGGACTTGCATATTAAGCGAATCTTGTTTCGGCACAAATCATCATACTTGCAAGTTCACTCCTCACTAGTATATTTTGATTAATTTCAAACTACGAAGATTTATAGAAACATTTGTACCCAACTGGATCAAAGGAGCTATCGGTGACCTCATAGGAAGTGCCCTTTTTCACCTCTTTTAAACTACTTCAGTGTGATGAGTAGTATCACAAATTCAACATTTTTTTTTAATTTTATCAATAATCAAATAATAACTCCTGCATTTAAAAGTAATTGTTCCTTCCACGAAGCCACAATGACATCAAGCAACTAATTAATTTAAATTTCTTAATAGATGTTAAGTGAAACGAGGAATGCAGCATGATCACAGTCAACCGTAAGAATTCAGCAAACCTTGCTGGCACTGACTCTCCTGAGTCTACTTCTTCTATGCTTTCTTTGCTTGAAGCAGGCTGCAGATTTTCACGTTCATCCAAAGCAGATGAACAGTAAAGAAATGATAGCAATTGATCACATGCTGTCTTTGAGGTAGAAATCTCACAAGATGAACCAATAGAAAAAGACTGCCAACATCCATCTCCATCCATTAGATCTTTACTAGAAAGGGAAAGGGCTCCATAGGGCTCGAATTTAGGGTATCCAGATTTGAATTGACTGTGATCTCCAGTGAAGGAACTTTTAACACAATTGTATCCCAAGGAAGGCAATAAGTGAAACATCAAAGGACATATATTAAAATAAGAAGACAAAAGGCAAAAAAAAAAAACGAAACAATTTCTAGCAGCCAGCACAGAAAGGATATCTTAAGTATGTTTCCATGTTGTGCTGATATGTGTTCAACCAAATTCGTGCCCACCCATGTAACGCAGAGAGGACAAATCTGCAAAACACAAATGAAATCAGACATTAGCAAGTGCAATAAAAGAATATGTATTAGTACTTCGATCGAGCAGGTTAAACAGATGAATCAATTGTATTAAATATTGATGCACTTCTAGTAACTAAATTTGCTAGTTTGTGGAAGCTATTGTTGAAGCAGCCTCGGGTAGATTGTAGATTAGATTCATGGGTTAATTTCCTAATCAGGTTTTTCAGCCAAGGTCTTTTGAGTAATCACGCTATTTAGATATGTTGCTCTTTTACCGTGATTCACATTCAATACTTATAATTCATAAATACAATTGCATTATAATATGCCAGTTCTCTGAAAAAAGCAGCCAAACCATCAAAAAGACAATAAGATACGGAAAAGAAAGTGGTAATGAGATCAATCTGGTTCCCCAAAAAAAAAAAAAAAATCAGCAAACGCCAATAAAAAAAAATAAATTTATCGACCCTTTGAGATGAGATACGCATACCCCGGTCTTCGCTTCGACCGAATGATCCTCCTCAATATGACAACACAGTTCCAGAAGATCAAAATCCTCTCCACAAAATAGGCACGGATATGCGGTCTTCAGCTCGCCGTCACCATCTACTTCCTCGAAATCGACACAGGTTTCTGCTTCAATATCCACAAATAAATAAAGAACGCAAAGACACATAAAACTCATTATTTTATATGTATCACATATTCATATAAAAAGGGATTATATGATCAAAGATAAGTGAAAAAACAGAATGGAAACTACAGAATCACCGAAATGGGACTTTAGCTTCGAGCGGTAGCTTCCCGATGCAGTAGATAGGACAGGACTCCAAGCTTGGTCTTCCATGGAATTGTAGTCAGTACTTTTTGTAACGAAGGCCGTTGACGAAGTCACGAGAAAGTCTGGAGATGTGAGCTATGGATGGATTCCTTTTCAGAGCTGGCGAGGTGGAGTTTATATACTGAAAAAGGGCGAAAAAGTGGACGGAAACAGCCAGGGATTTTCTGATTGCTCGTGGATCCTTAGCCAACAAGATTTGCCCCGGCCCCGCCCCCCACCCTTTTCATTCCGACTGCAAATTCATATCCATAGCTTTATATTTTCAAAATTAAAATTATAATTTAGTTACATTCTGTAAATTAGTGTTATTTCATTATTTGCTCCTCGTTAAAATTATATCTTAATTTTTTAGTGAGTCACATTATATATACACTATAAATATGAATATTATCATCAATTTATCACTTCTTTCAATCTAAAGGATAAGGAAAAACAAATCATAATTCCCCATTGGAAGCATTCATGCTGAAAATATTTGAAGGAGACTTTCTTGTGAGTGTGTTGCGGGCTTGTCTTTAAAAGCTCTAAATATAATAATGATATGCATGACAAGTGGGATTTAGTTCTAAAGTGTTGTAATATGCTTTGTTGTTAATGGATGGTGGATCTTGGATTCATCCCAAGAGAGGATAATGTTGTAGCTGATTATCTAACAAAATAGGCTCTCAAGTTAGCCTCTAGTCTTCACTTTCTTCCGTTGAAGGAGCTCAATTCACTTCGTGTTTAATTTGTAATCTATTATCTTTACTTTCTTCGATTATAAAAAAAAAGAATAAGAAAAAATTAGAAGAATAAGTTGTAAATTACTTGTCTATAATTAATTCAACATTTTAAGACATAATTATTATTAATTCAATCTTTTAAAATTTAATTGCTATTTTTGAAAAAACTAGTGTATTTTATTTTAAGCATACGTAATAGATATTTTTTTGTTGTTACTCATTCAAAAGTAGAATGGAATAGTAGTTGGGAATTTGAAATTGTTTACATGCTCTGACTACTATATATTCAGTTTAAAGTAAAAGAAAAAAAAGATTTTAACAAAAAAAATAAAAGTTCTTTAAAAAAAAGAGAGAGAGGAAAGGAGAGGGAAGGAATCCCTTCTCAAACATCCCACCCCCCACTTTGAAAGAGAGGGAAGGGCTCCTCTTCTTTTCGCCAAACAAAAGAACGAAAGCTCTCTCATTATTTTATTAGAATGAGAGAAGAAAAATTGTATCTCTCCTCTCATCCAACCAAATAAAAATGTAACATGGAAAAACATATATGAAATTTATTAAGAAAAAACTTATATATTTATTCTTACATATTTAAATTGCTTAATTTTAATTAAACTAAAAATGTGGTTTTTTATAGATTATATATTTTATAACAAATTTTTATTATTTTTTGGCCCACCAATTTTTTATTACTTTTTATGATTTGATTGTATAAAAGGTAAGGATATAAATTTGGCCATTGACTATTTTTTTAGGAGCATTGTATAGCTTATATATTATAAGATAATGTAAAATAAATTATCAACTTTAAAAAATAAAGCATCCAGCACCCTTCATAAATTTTTATTTAACGGGAGTTAACTTCTCATATGAGGTCTACAAATTTTTGATTGAAATAACATGTGACATTCTACCTCAGTAAATAAAAGTACAAATATAGTCATTAGCTATTTTTCAATGAGCACTTAGCAGCGTCTATTATAAAAACAGACCATCCAGCACATTTTCATCAATTTTGACTAAACAAAATCTATTTTCAAACTTATAAGATCCACAACACGTTAATCTCTCTTATATTCTTATCTTCACTTTCAACCTCAGCTTGAGAATAATAGGTTCGAAGAAGAAGAAGAAGACAATGTTTTGTTTAAATTTTGATGGCAATTCTTATATGGGATCCATAAGTTTTAAATTGAAACAACATGTGACACTTCATCCTGGCAAATAAAAGGTACAAATCTAGTCAATAACTATTTTTCGAGAAGTACCTTGTAGCCCTTATTATAAAAATGGGCCATCTAGCACTTTCCTATCAATTTTGACTAAATGTAATTTATTTTTAGACTTATAGGACTCATAATGCATTAATCTCTCTAATATTTTTACCTTCATTTTCAGCCTCACCTCGAGAATAATAGGTTCAGAGAAGAAGAAGAAGAGGAAGAAGATAAAGTTTTGTTTAAATTTCTATAGTAATTCAAGCGAAGTAGCAGTTTGAATTGTGATGCCACTACGTATCAAAGAAGCTTGATTCAATTGCTTCATTTTTTATAAAAATAGTTAGTAGTTAAATTAAATTTGAATTAAGCTTTTTTGATGCATGGTGGCATTGCATTTCAACTATTAATTGGCTTGAATTATCATAGAAATTTAAATAAAACTTTGTTTTCTTCCTTTTCTTTTATTTTGTTAACATCATCCACGTGAATGTTTTCATATAATAACTATTTGAACTTTTTCTTCTTGAGTTAAGACCAAAAATAAATGCAAGAAGATTGAAAATTGACACTACGTGGATCCCATAAATATGAAAATAAATGGTATTTGGTCAAAATTGATGAAAAAGTATTAGATGGTCCATTTTTTTATAGTAAAAATTATCCAATACTCTTCAAAAAATAGTTCACAACTAAATTTGTACCTTTACTTACAGAGGTGGAGTGCCATATGTCGTTTTAGCCAAAAATTTACGGGCCCACATAAGAAGTTAACATTCATTAGATAAAAATTAATGGAGGTTATTGAATGTTTCATTTTTAAAAGTTAGGAATTTATTTTACATCACCTTATAATATAGGCTGTTTTGTGCTCATGAAAAAATAATTGAGTGCTGAATTTACACCTTTATCCTTATATAAAAATAAACTACATTCGTTAAAAAAGTACAATGCATTATTTAAGAGATTTAATATTTAAAAATATAGAGTATTATTAGAGTTTTAAGATATAATTAATGTGCTTTCTTAAAAGTGTCTATAAAATATAAATTATTTTATATACATTTTAATATAAAATACTCTATTAAATTGAAGTAGATATAAAAAATATATTAATTTAAAAATAAATAATTATTTATTAAAAAATTTAATTAAAACAGAAAAAATAATAAGCCCAACCCCGTTCATTATATTTACGTTTGTCCTTGGAACAAAAAAAAAAAAAAAAAATTAATTCATGCGCCAGGGCTGGGTGTGGGGAACATCTACTCAAATTGACGAAACTGACCCTATCGGCCCCGCTGACGGAAATCTGTTGATTTCCGATCCGAGATTTCCAATTCTTGGTTGTTCAGTTCTTTCCATTGGTATTGGGCGCTTGAATCTGGCCCCTCTACGCCAATCTTCGCTTCTCAGTACTGTGTTTACCGAATTACAGGGTTTTAGGAATCAATGGCCAGCAGAAATCGAACTGTACTATTCAGAAAGCACAGAGATGCCGTCAAGAGCGTGCGAGCCCCTTTATCTTCCTCAGCTTCTGGTTCCGGCGGTCCCGTTATTGAAATGGTGAGCACTTCACTTCTTCGTTCGAATCAATCTTCATATGCTCCTCTAAGCACCGAAGATCCGGGCCCTTCGAGGTATTTTCTGTTTTTTTAAAGCGGCATCTGGATTTGATCTATATATGCGAGTTAGTGTATTATGCTTCACGATTTTCGGTTCCAGTCACTAATTACTAGGCTACTTCTCTACTAAATACTAGGTTACACCCGATAAGTTGTGGCTCCTACGGCTTTTGGTGCACTAGTGGATTCGGGAATTATTTCAATTCGTCCCCTTATAGCAGCGAAACCATGGGGATGCTTTCTTGATATCATCATCGAACAAAGGAGATATATCCTGTGGGAATCGCTATCTATCATGTGGAATGAGTTAATTAGGATCAGTAGATTTAAGTAAAAGTTGTTAGATAACTTTCATCCTAATAGTTTATAAATAAGTGATGAGGCAGACGTAAATTTGTGAATTAAATAAGAATTTTTTCATGTTTTTCTCACAACCAAACTTCCAATTAGTATCAGAGCTTAACCTGGCACCATGGCTAGAATGCATGATAAATTCCGGAAAATGAATTAAGGGATACAAATGGACATTGTCGGATGTTGAAACTTCATGACATGAATGGGGGAACTAATGAAGACTGGAAATGAATTGTAGGAGTCAGACGCAGATCACCTTCTATCAAGATCTCCTGCCCATCAAAATTCAAGAAGAGGAAGATATTCTAATCTAGATCTGGGACATTTGCATCCTAAATCGACTGAGAAGTGCTCTATTGCCTTCTATGGACTGCAATTGTTTAGCGTTGAGTGTTCTGACAATGGAACTTCCAACACATCTACTACAGTGATAATTGCAGTATTAACAATGGAAGCAGGGTAGCTAGATGATGTATTAAATATGTTCCATTGTACCCACGATATTGTTTACTGCATAGGTGATGATAAGGATATAAAAGCTGTATCAAGGGTCCTATTGCAGTTCAAATGCACATGTAGTCTAAGGCTTCTGCTAGAGGGAAAAGTGTCCAGTCCAATACAGGTGGCAAAAGTCATGCAATTGTCATATCAAATCTTAACATTAGTGTGGGACTGTGGGTTTTACTCTAGATGGCTTTATTAATGCAAACCCACTTGAGTTGGTGTTGCAAGTGGGGAGTCGATGATGTCCTAAGTTTTAGTTCTCCACGACTACAATATAAATGACCATGTGAAAAAGGAACTAAATTTCCAAGTTTTTCTGATACTTTAGGGCAGTTATTATTTTTAAGGGGGGAATTATTGTTAAAAGGGATTAGTTGGATTAGTTTTGTGGTTGTTAGTGGAAGCTATTCTTTTTTAGACGATTAGTATCTCTAATGGCCTATAAATAAGGCATGACACAGATGCATGCGGGTGATTGAATTGAATACGAATTGTTACATTTCCCTTTGTACCAATATCTACCGCAGCAAAATAATTCTGGAAGGCAATAATTTTGTTGAGTTGATAGATTTTCTTGTGGAGTTTGGAAAGTTACTTACGGTATTGTTATAATATTGAATTCTGGGGCCCATTGCCATGGGAGATTGGGGAAGTGAGGAGCATGTAGCCCCCAATCTGGCTTCTTGTAAGTGCGGTTGTTCAGTGCTTGGCCAGTGGGTACATTTTTTGTTTTAATTTCCTCAATTGGCATGGCTTAATCCATTCCTATAGTTTGGTTGTGACATGGATATAGTTATGCCTTCAACATTGAATTTTTTTCTTCTTTAACAATCAGAAATTGTGCCTTGGCTTTCAGAGATGCATTTACTGTGGGGTTGCCACCAGCTTGGGTAGATGATTCTGAAGAAATAGCTACAAATATACAACGAGCTCGAGCTAAAATGTCCGAGCTAGTCAAACTTCATGCAAAGGCATTAATGCCCTCTTTTGATGATAGTAAAGAAGATCAACAACGGATTGAGATTCTCACCCAGGAGATTACTACTCTATTGAGAAAATCTGAGACGAAGCTAAAAAGACTCTCTGGTGCTAGTGGGTCCTCTGAGGATTCTAATGTCAGAAAAAATGTACAGGTAATTTAAAATACCATATATTACACAGTGGATAGTATTTGATTCTATATTCACGTTTTCTTTGGAACGGGGCTTCCAAAGGATGAATTGGAAAGTTAAAATTTTTCATTCTCTTTATTTAGGAGTTTGTCTAAAAGGAGTTATATGAGCTATTGCAGATTACTAATCTACTATTTTTGTTGAGGCATGCTTTGCTGGCTTTCTGTTGAATTATGGTTCCTCCCTGTCCCCAAAAGTCCTATTGGCAATTTCATGTCTCTTTATGATTTGATTTATTAATCTAAATGACTTCTATTTCCTATCTACATTGCCTCAGTTGTTCTCCTGATTGCACTCAGAACTGATTCTATCATTGTTTTGAGATTGTTCCTTGAAGCTGGCTTAAGTAATTGCTTCCATAAGATAATCATAGGATGCATATTTTTGCTAATATGCTTTGCATCATTTGCCAACTAGTATGACTCATTTTTATCAACTTATGGCAGCGCTCCCTTGCTACAGACCTTCAGAACCTTTCAATGGACCTCCGGCGAAAGCAGTCAACATACTTGAAACGGTTGCAACAGCAAAAGGAGGTTGCAATTATCATGCTTATCCTACTTCTCTTCTTTCCAAAATTATACAGACCCTTTTACTGTTTATTTAATGACTGATCAATTTATTTGTTTAGGAGCCATATTTTTTCTTCACTTTTACCCCTTTTGTTATTCTTTTAGTATCCAAATGATCAAATAGAAGATCATTATCCTAAGTCTAAATTATGTCTATCCCTCAGCTACGACAATATATTTCATTTATATTTCCTCACTGCTCAGCTACGACAATATATTTCATTTATATTTCCTCACTGATGTCTACGTTCAAATTTGATTTTGTAGGGATATGATGGTGTTGACTTGGAGATGAATGTGAATGGCTATAAATTTGGTTTGCAGGATGATGGATTTAGTGATGCGGTATGCTGTTTCATGCAACTAATTGCTCCAGCTGGGCCTAATTTTTAAGAAATCGTGTACCAAGTGCCTGTTAATGACTCCTTTTTCTTTCCTAGAGATTGTCAATAAAAAAATTAAAATGTTAAAAACTGCAAGATTTTCTTTCATACAGAGCAGCAATTTCTTCCCCCACCCTCCCTCCCACAGAATACAAAGAAAAGGACAGAATTCCCATTAAACGTTGATAGTAACTGATTTATGTTTGATATTGTACCAAGTGACTGTGGCTTTTCTTGCTTTCTTCTAGGTTGGAGATCACGTATTTTCAAATGTCTTTCTTCATGTTATTTTGCAAGTCCATTATTACGTTATTTAATAAGAACTAGCCCAAAAAATGAGGGACTCTGCTGTATGATCTGGAATGTGGAAACAAATACCTGGTATTTGAGGGGGGGATGAAGTTTTCCTGTAGGGCCTGCACTTGGCCTCAATTTTTCTTAAATTACATAATGAGAATATGAGGATTTATTTGTCATCTTCCTGGGGTCTGCCTAAAGGAGGCATTGTTGGCCTGTTTATTCTATAAATTAAACGTTATCAAGAGTGAGGTAATGATTAAATTATTATAGCTTGATTGTGTTCATTTTCTTTTTCATTTTTATAAACTAGAATTGCTTGTATTGGGTTTAAATTTAATCTTTGGGGCCTACTGTTTTTGTACTTGTCTAAGCTGATAGTTTAAAATAAACATTGTATGTGTTGTTATTGGCATTTTTTTCTTGTGCTGCTTGGAGTTCAATGCGAGGACAAGACAATTGTAACAATTGTTGGTTGATGGTTCAGGGTTTCAGTGATTATCAAATGGCAAAGCTAAAGAAGAGTGAACAATTCTCGGAGGAAAGGGAAAGAGAAATAGAACAGGCAATATGAAGGCTTTCGATTGCTTAGAGACAAATCTCTTTCATTACCCTGTCTGACAATGTGAAATGTGCTGTAGGTCACTAAATCAGTAAACGAACTGGCCCAGATCATGAAGGATCTCTCTGTTCTTGTGATAGACCAGGTTGGTGCGCCACCCTTGTATAAAATGGATTTAGTGAATGAAATGTGATTAGTTGACCTGATATTCCTGCAGGGAACAATTGTGGATAGAATTGACTACAACATTCAGAATGTTGCTACATCAGTTGAAGAGGGCTTTGAGCAGTTGGAGAAGGTTCTGTTACTGCTTGCCCTGTTACTAGTTCAAGCTCCTGATTATGCAAATTGGCTTGTATTAGCCTGCTTTTTTAGAATTTCAGTTGGTGTAAGTGTTCTCAGATAATTTTATAACATCTACTTGCAGGCTGAGAGAACGCAGAAAAAAGGAGGAATGGTTATGTGTGCAACAGTGCTTGTTATAATGTGCTTCATCATGCTAGTCCTCTTGATACTCAAGGTGATATTGTTTTAGTCATATATCTCAGAGTCAGTGACTACTTTGCCTGCCAGTTATCATGCTCATTGGCGTCCTTGGGCCATGGAGAATGAAATTGCCTTTTATTGGAATATGGTTTTATCGGCACTATGATATGCACTCCAGTCCGCGGAAGTAGGGAGATTGATTCTTTTTTAATTGTTGCGTTGTCTGAATAGTGGTTGTCACGATGGTCTGAGGACTTATCTTTATGAGAGGCCCTTGCAATTATCAAAGATTCATCAACTTCTTGAAAGGAAGCGGGTATGATGGTGTCTGGGGTATGCAAAAATATTTTCTCTCTCATTCAATATATATCTGCCTCACGTGATTGATCATCGGGAAATCTTGAGGGTGCCGGATGTCTCCTTTATAAATGTTCAAACTGGCCACAGGAAATTGGTGTATTTTTCAATTACGTTTTCTTGTAATTAGATAACTTGGCACTGTATGATTATCGTGACCCTCCACTTACACGTTCTTCTGGTGGGTTTAGTCACAAAAGCGTTCTCAATTTACGTGATGTCAACTGTTAGGGGCAAAGAAATATACATGTTGGTAGTTATTATTTGAAGTTTTGCAATTATTTTATTTCGAACGAAATTAGACTATAGTAGGCAGCTAGCATATGACCAAAATGACTTCTTCTATCATGATTACAGTATCATCTGGAGGTAAAGGCGGTAGTCAAGTACTCTTACTGTCCTTATATATATAAGAGATTTTTTAAATTTTTATTTTAAAAAAAGATTTATTTTTTATTTATAATAATTAAAGATAAAATTAAAATGTTGTGTTTTTAATTAAATAATTAATTTTTATTAATTTGTGTGATTTAGTTAAAAATAGTTTATATATAGGGATGGAAGGAGTGGAGATAAAGAAGAGAACCAGCTCTCTGACTCGGCATCTTGGGAGATCGTAAGAGCCACCGAATCATCAAACCGGCTTTGATTACATTAGTTGGCTCTTCGGAACAAAAAGAAAACATTAGAGATGAATCGGGTCCAAAGATGGATTGAGCCCGAACCAGGTGTCAATTCCTTTGAACCCACAATTCCCCGAGAAAATCATTGGATACTTTTCAGTTTTCCCCATGGTCTCATGGAATTAAATTCTTCAATTTACTCGACAGTTAAATTTTCGAACAAGATTGTGAAACTCACATCACATTTAGTAATACAATAGTGGAATCTGTGTATCAAGTGCCGCCCTTCATACACTGCCCTTCAAATGGGACATCTACGCTACAATAGTCTTACGTGTAATCCAACCTACCGTCCAGAGATGCACATAATGAAACAAAATCCAGTTTATTCTGAGTTTAGTATTCAAAACAAGACTGATTATTCAATCAACTTTATAAATATTCTAATAATCAATTAATACTAATGCAAATCCAAACATTTGAAATTAATACAACACATATTTTTTGCAATAATCATTGTACGGTTGTCATCGCATGTGGAGAAATTAATTTAACCCTGACGATTCTAATTGTGATTGGTCCCCCCCCCCCAAAAAAAAAAAACAAACAGGAATATAGATTTTTCTCACATGGTCCCCTCGAGGTAGTGAACTTCGTTGTAAAGGACAAAATCGGACTGGCAATGAACATTCATGTGTTGTTTGTCGCCTAAAACTTTAGTTTGTGGTTCATAAAAGATAATTAGATCACAAATAATCTTCTTTGTTTTTCTTCTTTTTTGCTCGGTGAAATTCACGTTTTGGCATTGTTACATATTCTTAAGAAAATCCTGGATCCAATCACTCTCGGCCAGCTATTCATCTCTAGTTCATTTGCTGTAGCTTTTGAATTCAATGTGCCCATCTCATATCTCTCACATCAATGGCCGTGCATGTTTAGCTATCAAGTGCTCCTGAACCCAAAGACGAAAGGAAATCTATGAATCTGATTCAGGGATCAGAAGAACAGCAAAGACCATGAAGGTTGAAGCCATGTCCAAGCATACCGGTTGCAATTAAAGTAGCAGCAAGCAAGCTGGTTCTCCATTTATATTCATCGGAGTGCATTAACTGCATGAGGCTAGCCATTGACAAAAGTACAGGTGTTTGATTTGCCATAAATGTAAAAACCAGCGGGGCATTAAGGTACCTTGAGAGATTCAAACAGTGGTTGCCAGTGGGTGACTGTCCTTGCCTCGGCATGCCAAATCATTCAAGGTTCACCATAGCAATTTCAGCACAAACAGGTATATCCCACGTGGAAGTAGCTTCAGCTGCATAGTGATATCGAGATTGGCGATGTGTCTGTGTGCGCGCGCACCATGGATGTGTGGAGAAGAAGAGGCCATAAATGTGAATAAAGAGAGAGTCAGAGAGATACCAGAGTTGGTGGACCACGGAATGTCTATGGTCCACCAGGACCCCAGAATTAACTCACCGACTGTTTTTAGCTGCAAGGGTTCCAAAACCCTCTTCTCTTTATTTGGCTACTTTTGTGCTTCCTCCTTTTCTTTATCTTGTTCCTTTCCTTCCTCTCATAATAATGACCAGTGAACAAACTCAGACCCTGAAACCAGATGTGCATCTTCCATAATCTTCATGTTTTTATGAGAATTTATGGAACTTATATAAGCTCCATACATATCTATATATCCTGTTCTATGATGTTTGTCTTGATTGTAGCCAAACATTTTTAGAACCTCGTTTCAGTAGCTTCCCATAGGATGACTTTCCAAAAAAAAAAAAAAAACACAGAAGCAATTGAGTTGGTTGTTGGTTTTTCAATACTTCTGTCAAGAAATTGGTTTGGTTCGATCTTCATTCCACTGACAATACTGTGGGATGTTGTTGCAGCTTGTGACTTCATGGATTTATGAAATGCATCAGCATCAGTTAAGAACCATGACAGTTGTTTATCTGGTGCTTCACATGAATAATGGTGCCTGAAAGTGACACACGCAAGCTTACATTAATATGATTGATCACTGAAAGCTTCCTTGCACAAGGGCACAATCTCACCGACAGCTCAGCTAAAAAGAATTAGAATCTATTCTTCATTCGATTGAATTTATGCCAAGTATGTAATCAACGATATATATATATATATATTAAAAAAATCATGTGAGAACATCAAATTTGAGAATAGAGAATATACTATACAAGTATGAAGGAACTATATGATTGATAACCGCATGAACAAAAACGGTTGTCTTCTTAAAATTATATATGCTATTGATTTCTCGGGGGTTTTATATTAAAAAATAAGGTTGAACAAATTTTTAGCGTTCGAATTCCATGCTTTGCAAGTAAAAGAGCATATGGCGCCTAGCAAAGAAAATCATTCGCAAAAACCACCTTATCACAACATGCCACATTAGCAACTCGCTCAAATCACAATCGGATCATTTATCTCCATAGGATTGGATCCTCTCAAGTTTAAATCCTCTAAAATTGGTAACGTTACTTCTTCTTCTTCTTCTTTTTTTCATATTTTCAAAGATTGGGAGGGGGATGCCATGTAAAAAGGTGAGGTTCTACATGTTTGTATTAAAATAGATTGCCAAGAACTACTATCTTCATCCCAAATTATAAGATATTTTTGGGTAAATTCAATATCCCAAAATATAATATTTCATTAATAATGTTTTTTTATTATTACTCTAATATTCGTTTATCAATGAAGTATTAAATGAAAAATATTTTTAAAAGTTTATATATTTTTAAAAAAAATAAAATTATAAAATATAATTAATGAATTTTATTAATATGTATGATTTTATTTAAAAGTATTTTATAATTTAAGATGAATGGAGTTATTTTTTTTTCTTTTGTTTTTCTTTTTGGCTGTCAGAACAGATGATACAGAGATGAAAGTGAAATGTGCCACATGCTGCTTTATTCAACTTGAAAAGGTTTACATGCAAAAGAAATAAGTTGGCCTAATAAAGCAACCTCTAATAACAAGATGAAGCAGAATAACAGCACCTCTTAATTCTGCCAAGCTGCTGCCTCTGGTATGCGCATTGAAGGAAAATTGTGTGTGATCCAATTGACAATGGCAAATTGTTGTCAGCATTTTCTGAGCCACGAGCAATTTCTCTTCACCAACTCTTTTTCATGAATCCATCAAATTCAAAACTATCTGCATATGGATTTGAAAAAAAATAAAATAAAATTGAACGAGGCTTCAATTCCATTCGCATGAATCAACAACCTTCACCCGCTAAAATTAAAACGATTTTTCCTCTTTAAAAAGGAGCGCTTCTTATAGTCCCACGCAGATCAAGCCATGGAAAGTTGCCAGAGACGGCAAAAGTTCAGATTAAAAAATAATTTAACATTGAAATTCATTAGTCGATTAGAGAATCACATGATTGAGATCATAAATCAGCTATCAAGAGGAATGCGCTACCAGGGTTACTCTACAGGGATCGGCCGCTCGTTACTTTGATTCGTAATACGTCCGTGTCCCCTTTCATATTCTAGAATCGTCCGAACATATCAAATCATTTCCTTAAAATGATTACTTTACCTTATGATTATTGAGTAACATTATTATAGTAGCTCCAAATCTATGTCTAGGAAAATGATCTGTCTCTATTTGGCCGCGAAAGATAAGTGAGTCAACTAAAGTATTAGTTGCCACGTCCTAATCCCTTTTCAGTACAAAATATTATTTGCCACTTACCAAAGATTTCAAAGGCAACAATTTTGCTCACGTATTCGTTACTCGAGAGAGCTCTGCTCATTGCGTATTTTGGTCTCTAGATCATACAACTAAACATTATAAAATAACCTAATCAGAGACTCATCCTTACCGATTACTTAATGCGGCGGCTTCAAGTTTTAAAGCCACGTGTAGGCTTCCAGATATTTTAATAAACCCCACTTAGACACTTGTACAGAAACAAGAAGCCTCAACCGACACTGATTCCGCTGACCTTCAAGCCAATTTTGTTGAGGGAAAAAATGAAGCGGCATAGATTGTATCAGCAATGGAGGATAAAATTTAAAGCTATGGGAGTGGGAGCAAAGGATAAAGTGAGACGCAAGAAAAAGTGAGAGCGTGGAGAAGTCATGGCTGCGAACCACGCAGTGCCTTCTTCCCTTGGAGTACCCTCATTGAATAAACCACTAAGCTTAATAGCTTCGTCAGAGAGACCCACACTCATGGGATCGTTACTGCCGCCGGCAAGCATTACCATATCATATCAGAAACGCAGTTTTCTCCCCACTAATCATAGTTACAGCAACGCATCTACTTGTCTTCCATCTTTTCCCTTCTGACCTTTTAGCATCGACATACCATGCCCCAAGAACAAAGATAATGCAGACTGTTATCATATCTACCCCCTCAACCAACAGTACATCAAGTTAATAACTGATGCAGTAAAGAACATTCATGGATGCAGCAGACAGCACCTAGAGCCTATAATGGGAATTCCTGAGAACTAACCAAGAAAGCCATAACGCATCAACATAATTATTAATTAGAACTGCTGCAATTGCAATTAACAAGTTCAAAATGTAATTATTTGGTCGTTCCAAAGTCCGCGCCTTTTTTAATTCTATAGCATAGCTTTCGCTCAAGATACTCAGATAGTTAAGAAGGAACCTAACTTTGACGGTTCAACCTAAATGCCGCCCGCAAAATGTTTCGTTTATGAAACAAAGCAAAGTTGAATGTGCCCCCTTTGTTTTTCTTTTTTCTTTTTATTTTCAGAGCTGGAAATAATCTGATAGAATACAAATGAAAAATCGCCTGAAAAAAAATAATAGTCTAATATGAAAAATTAGTAGACGATCGAAGTAAGAACTAAGAGAACAAAAGAAAAAAAAGAAAGAAAGAAAGGAGGGAAAAAAAAAATACCAAAATGAGAATCAAGTGAACAAAGGATGTGTCACAAAACAGTCCTGAAGGCTGGAGGGAATTTACCGGCAACAACCCTTGCTGCCGTCATGACGTTTCAGAGGGTGTGACCGTACAAATCGTAAGGAGCCCATAGGGCGTCGAGTGGGCAGGGCCGTTTGGAGTCCAACCTGAGCCATGGCTTGCCGCTACCGGACCAATGCAACAGGCTAACTGGACCTGGGTGCAAATCTCGACAGCTGCCTCTGACGTAATCACCACCCAGGCCGTGCTGGTTCCACCGGTGCTCGATGGGTGCCACGTGTCCTGCGAAAACCAGTAGGAACGGCGGAAGTGAACCCAGCTCGTAGATCCGATCGCTCTTCTGGATTTCCATCCATCTTTCGATATGCTTCGTGTACCGGGCTTTCCTCCATTTGACTAGATCTATAACCATCACTCCTGTGTTGAAATAGCACGGTTTCCGCCGCGCAAAAGTGGCGGAGAACCGCTTGTCTGACCAGAATCCTGCCGTGAAATACTTGGTGAAGTTGGCATGGCAGTATTCCGGTGCCCCGATTGTTTTAGAACCCAAGCTCGTACTCCACAGTTTGGATATATCATCAACCACGACTAGATCAGAATCCAGGTAAATCACTCTGCTCACGCAACCCTCCAGAAGATCCGCCAAGTAATTCCTGGCATAATTCAAGGGTTGTTCAAGCGCTTGCCTAACAGAGGTCGAGATCAGGTTCCTTACAATCTTTGGATCGAAGTAATACACCTTGAACTTCAACTGGGGGAACGTCGATTGAACTATCGACTCCAGATTTGTTTCCGACACGAGGAAGTGAAAGAAGATGCTTTCCGGGCACAAGGAATGCTGCAGAATGGAGTGCACAGCCGCGATTGAACCGCGGAGGTATTCAATGTCGAGTGTTATCGCCACGTGTACCAAAGAAGGATCGCAAACACTCATTTCCCCCGAAACCTCCCTTTGATTCGAACCACATTTATCGGCATTGCGGAATGCAGAGGCTTTCCGGAATGAAAATCGGTTTTCACTATCGGTGGGGGGCATCTGGACTGGCAAACGGAGATATCCGTCGAGGTGGGAGGATCTGATGGCTTCCGCCGGAGGAAACGATTGCAGAGATGGAGAGAGAACAACCAGAGCCATTGCGGCAGAGAAAAATCCCGAGAATCGCATGAGCCACAACATTTTGGCGCCGCAAAACCCCCTCCTCCTCTTCTGGATGGACCGGAAAAGGAAACGATCTGCCAGAATCGACGATAGGAAGGTTAGGGTTCTTCTAATGTCGACAGGGAGGAGGCAACAACTATTGAGAACGGAAAGTTATTGGAATCGGACTCTTTCCTATGCGTCTGCGTATGAGTATCAATCAGAGCAAGGATGCCGTGGGGAGGAAGCGATATCGAGAAGGGATAAAGCAGATGAGAGAGGAAGACGAAGAAGAAGGAGAGGAATCCATGAAAAGGCAGAGGTGCTATCGTGGGCACCGTCGCTCTTTTCTAGTGCTCCTCTGCTTCTTTAATTCTTTCCCTCCACTGCCTCACTCACTGTGTATCTTCTGCGGAACAAAAATATATTGACAGATGATAGTGCAGTGTCATGAAGGTGAACTGCAGGGAGGGGGGGAGAGAGAGAGAGAGCCCTTTTCCTTTCCAGCTTAGCGGTTGCGTTTTCCACCATAGAAATACAGAGCCCCAAACATAATTATAATATTTTAGGTGGGTAAATCTATAATTTTAATATTTATTTATTAAGTACTCTAATTAATTACCACGGGCGTGGGAACGAGCGAGACAAATGCAAGAAAAAAACCCCATTTTTGAGAAGCACCAGCTGTTCTTGTCTTTTTCGGAAATTACTATACTAGCCCTCAGAATTTTCCATCCTCGCTTCCCTTCTCTCTCCTCTTCTTTGCTGTCCTCCTTCTGTTCCCCTTCGGCTCTTCCCAATTCCCATCCTTCCAAGTATGCCCCTGTACAGTTTACCTTTAAATGTCTTATTATTCATTTCCACTTTTTTTTATCATATTTATAACTAAAAAATGCCCTGTATAATGCAGGGATTAAAAAATATTCACCGATTTTTTTCTTTTTTTTTGTTTGTTTTTGGCCATCATGTGAACATGTATATTTATAAGAAGTTTTTGTCTAATAGAATGCAACTCTTGTTAGGGTATAATTCAATTTGAATTCTAGAAGATCAAATGTTTAACAAAAAAAAATTATAACATTTAAGTATTTAACTAATAGCATTGTAAATTGCACAATGATAAATATCAAAACCAATTTCAATACTTATCATACAAATAAGAAATGAGAACTCATTACGTCTAAACCATTAAAATATAATTTTTATGATCTAGATTTATAATTTTTCAATGAGTGTTGTTTGAATAAAAAATTATTTTTGGACAAAATAGCAATTAATAGATTGTCTTTATTTTGGATTATATATCCATTAAAATAATTTCTAAAAAATTGAAGTAAAAAGTTGCAAATCTAGACTATCTATGTTATATGTGACTGGTCCAAAGAGAATGAGCTCTTAGTGTTTATCTATATGATGAAACACTAAAATAATTCTAATAAATATCAACTATTAGCCTTTCTTCTTGAATAAATAAAGTTTAACTCTTCCCTCTTTCATGTCATTAAAATCATTTTTTAAAGATTTTATATTAACCTCTTTGGCAATGTATTCTCTTTTTTTTTTTTGGAATATAAGGCCATGGAAAATCATGCAGGTAAAAGGAGATTAGGTCAAGTCTAGACTCAAGAGTAGACGACACTCTGAAGGCGGAACATCGAAAATTAAAAGTGTTGTACCATCGCTCGTTGCATGGTGTGCAAGTCAATTCGCACATTTGTTAAATTTTTTAAGTACATGATTTAATGTGATAACTCAATCCTTCATGGCAAGGCATCTCAATCTATTCTCTTTTTAATATATACATGTGCAATGGGTTTGTCTCTCGCAATATGACAAATCAATATTCAAACACATATGTTTATATGTAATGCTTGTATTGAGTATTTGACCGTGCTTGAAATATAATTATCTCCAATAAGAGAACATGTGTGCACATAAAAATAAAAAAAAGTTATCCACCATCATCCATATTTTTGCAATGTATGATCTTAATAGTATTCATAGCTAGGGAAAAAAAACCTTTATAACAAATCAACAAAATAAATAACTTTTTTTAGCAATATATTTAAGTTAGATTGGGTTAAATTTTATATAACATGAACATCACCACTTCCCAGTAGAAGGCAAAGCAAAGTCATAGGTAGAAAATTCTAGAAAGTATGATTGACAAGCATATTATTGTATTAATATTCCAAGTGATAATTAAATAAAAGGGCTTTTACATATATAACTTATTTTATAGAATCAAACTTAATAAATAGCTCAAAATTTGTTATATTTTACATTATGGCCGTGTTAATATTTAGTTAAGCTTTATATGACAAAACTACCCTCTTTGTAAATAATATGACCTTCTTTCAAATATTTTTTTTGAAAAAAGCCTTCTTTCAAATACTCGAAGACAGAAGAGAGCTTTATTTAATCCTCTTTCAGAAAAAAAAAAAAGAAATCACAAGATTAAGCATCCCCATATATATATAAGATTAAATGATGTTGATAAGTTTTAACTGATATACTATCATAGATCAAAAACACAAAAAAAAAACACAATAATTTGCCTAATACAGATCAAACACGATCAATAAAAAAGTATGAACATCTTAGCTTATTACAGGGAATCAAATACCTAGAATAATAATAATAAATTCTATTTTCTATCATAATAAATGATGAGATCAAGCATCTACGTATATACAAGATTAAATGGTGTTATTAAGTTTTCACTAATATAGTTTGTCAATGATATTTATATAATGTCATGGATTAAAAACATGAAAACATAATCCTTTACTCAAAACAGATCAAATACAGTTCAAACAAAATTTTAGACATTTTAACTCATCACAAAGAATCAAATAACCCTCTGCAACTAAATTTTAGGTTTATATTCATCTATACGCAAGGAAACTTAATAATGAGACTCATTTGTAGAGTCACAAAATTGAACTACTTATGTTGGGACATATCTTGCAAAAGGGTGCACTTATTAAGAGAACAAAAAAGTAATTTGTGAATATCACATTGATTCCTCTACCCACCAAGAAAGGGAAGGAATTATTGTGAAAAAATGAGAGATATGATGGATGTGTGTGCAGTGATTTGATTTAATTTGTTAAAGCTTAAAATCATTTAGTTAGTTATAGGAGATATATTCACAGACTAGTTTATGCAAAGCATTTTAATAATATATTTGTTCTATAAATAAAAAGAAAAAATCACCTTTAATTAATTTTGTGAATGGACCATATTTTAAAATATTTTAAAACTCCATCCATAATTTATGAGAATTGTATTTTTTATAGCCATTAGGCCAATTTACGCTTAAACAAAATATTTGAGCAGGCCAACATGAAATTATAACACAATAATTAGTCCTGAACCTATTTATGTTAGATTCAACTACTATAATGTCAAGGTTATCATAATCAAATCAGACTAGTAGGTTCAACCAGTTTAATCGATAATTAACCAGGTAGTTGGCCAAAAGCAAGGCAAAACTAGGGGGAGGGGAAATTGTTGGTGAACTGCCCAAATTGGTCTTGAACCGATGAGAATCAAATGAACAAGTAGTTCAAAATTATTTTTTCCTTCTCCCCTGATTTGCTAAGAGCGACATTATTTTTATTTTTTTTTCAATTTTTTTATTTTTCCCTAACATGGAAGGACTTTGATATCTAATTTATTCACTCTCAAGTCGCACACCCTCATCCCTCTGTGCCGTAAGGTGTGTTTGGTTAGAAGTTTTTGGAGGAAAGGGGAGAGGATTTGCTTCCCTTCTCTTGTTCGATTAGTGCCTAATAAAAGAAGGAGAAAGGAACCCCCATTTGATTTAAAAATCAGAGGGGAAGGGAGAACTCTAGTCCCCCTCCAATTTGAAGTTTTTTTTTTTTTGAGGCAAAAGGAAAGAGAAGATGATTAAAAATAATTTAAACATTTATTTTAAAAATTTTAGCGTACCATTAATGTTAAAAGATTATGTATTATCTTTCTTTCTCTTTTTCTTATGATAAAATAAATTGTATTGCCTTACAAAAATTAATATATAATTTGTTATGTATAAAATTTTAATAGTTTTCATTAGACTCACTAATAAAATATAATATCAATGTATTTGTTTTTAATTTTTTTTATCAATATAAGTTCATATCCTAAAAATAAAAACTTAATAAATTATAATGTAACAGTTTTTTTTAAAAAAAAATAAATTAAATTTGATAGAAATAAAATTATAAATTTATTTTTTATTTCCCTCCCCTCTTAAATCAAAGAAAGGTTTATTAAATTCTTTTCCCTTTTTTCGTCTCTTTTTGAACCAAGCACGTCCTTAATTCCCAATTTCCATCTACTCTTTTCACCTCTATCTTGCGATTATGGCCGTCCTCATCATTCTTTAAACTTCTTCCTCGCCATCATCTCAACCCAGCTTGTTGTTCATTGTCCCTTGCCTCAGCCTCACATGTTGTCATTCATACATCATCCCTGCTCGTCCTTCATCTGCTCGAGTGCTCGAGTGTGAGTCATTCATCCAACGTCGCTTTGAATCTACATAATCCTATGCGAGCGAGCATCACTCTGGATCAGCTTTAAATCTCCTCCTATCCCTCTTTCTCTCTCTAGCTTCACTGTATCATTTACTCATCAACTCTCTCTCCCTCCCTCCCTCTAATTCTGTATCTGTGCATCCCCTGTAACATCAGAGGCTTCAATCACTTGGTAGGAAGTTAATCATGAGTAGTTTCATGACATAGAAAAGGAATTTCAAAGCATATAAAATTTTTGAGCATTTATTAAGGACTTGAATTTTGGAAAAGAAATAGGAGAATTTATGCCAAAAAATAAAATACATTATAAAGATTTAATTTCAAGTAAAATATGATGATGATGATGATACATGAGAGAGGGGATAAGTCATGGGGTGTGTGTGTGCGCGCACACAGACACACGCTTATGTATAATTTAATATATATTATATATATAGATTAAAAAGAAAAAGAAAATAAAAGCCCCAGGCCCACTGAGAATATCCTAAACACACACATGCATTTTCAACAATTAATTCCCAGAGGCAAACAGCGCGATTGAGAGAGAAAAGGGGCATGTGGCGTCTGGGTGGAGTTTTAGAACTCAACCATAATAGTTTAAGGATAATTTGAGACTCTCTAGGACTAGGCAAGTATTCCAATTTTTTTTTATTCTATTTTTACACCTCCTTAGTTTTCAGATTCTTGAAGAAGAAAAAAATTTTTTTATTCTATTTTTACACCTCCTTAGTTTTCAGATTCTTGAAGAAGAAAAAAATCTAGGTTATGATCTATTTAAAATTTTTTAAATCCTTTTACTGATAGAAAATTACTTTAATCATATATCTAAGTCTATTTTGAGATTTGAGGATGTTTGATCTCTAAATATAATTTTTTCTATCTGATTTGAGAATCTTAGAGTAATGCTTAATCCTTAAAATGAGGATTTGAGATGAGCATAGGCTTAACATTAATGCTTTAGAGTTATATAGAAATTGAGAAATAAGTTTACACAAGGGATTGAGATGATTGGCGGACATTTTAGGTTGATATTTAGTCTAAATTAGCCCTATGAGTTATATGCTTATGTGACTTGTACTCTTATGGGCTGTGTACATTGACTTTGTGACGTTACCGTGGTCGTGCGGAGGCCACAAGTAGTTTCATTGAGCTTTTGAGAAAAGAGGTAACTGTATTGGTTTACTTCATATGCTTGTTTGTATGGTTGAAATTTTATTCATGCATTAAATACTTATCTATTCATAGAAAAATATTTTTAATATATAAATAGCTAAACATGATAGCCTGCATTTGTTTTATGTTTCCATAAACTGCTGTTGAGTGGAACTATTGCTACTATGATATTTCTTGAGAACCATGTATTTTTATTAACGATGTTATAGCTGATCGAAAAATGATACCACGACTTGGTTAAAAATTTTGGAAATTGATTCCATGATTGCTAGCATATGCGGGAGGTTGCATTAATGAGAAGTTATCTATTTTCAAAATGTTTGATTGCATAATTAGCCCCACCTTGCGTATAGTGGTTGGCCATTTTTAAGGTCCCTAATATCTCATATGGAAAGAATTATTGGGACGAGACACCTCTCTAAGAAGTTTTAAAGAAAGCCATTGGGATGAGACACCTCTCTAAAGAGTTTTAAAGAGAGCCATTGAGACGGGACACCTCTCTAATAAATTGCAGAAAATTGGTTTTGAATTTTTATATCATGGTAAACAATTTTGTGAGTTTAGTTTTTATTATCATAATATTTGTTTAAGATTTCTGGGTTATAAGTTTAGGTGTTTCATTCCCTCCCCTCCTTCTCTCAGTTGAGTTGCTTGATTAAGACTAGATGACTTGTTGAGCAACTAAAGCAACGTGATCAGGGTGCACACTTTCTCAACCTGATTGCACTCTAATAGGTTTGTGTTTGTTTAACTGTTGAAGAATGGATCAATGCAGTCATAATTTTCTTTGATTTTGATTATTATTTTTAATATATAATATTTAAACTATATTAATTTATTTACAAATACTTTGACCCTAATTAAACAATTGAACCAAGAATCAATGCCTTGATCAATTCAATATCCCGTCTAATTCTAATGATATTGCTAATGATACACAAATAATAGAAAAGGTGACGAGATTTATATGAAAGGGAACCAATAACCTAATGCACAATTAATAATCACATATAAAACTATCTTGAAACAAATCAATAAAGTTCATAAATATATAATTAAAAGTGAGATCAAACACTCATTTATTGTGTCCGCATGTTTTTATACACCACGTACTCAAGAAAAATAAAATATAAATCTAGTTTCTCCAATTGCTAAAATATGGACAAACTTTTGCTTTTGTCGTGCTCGAATCGTGATCTTCTTAAGAAAAAAAATTAATAAATATAGGAGTCGCCATCAAAATTTTAAAAGGACAATTTTAAAAATTTTTAAAAAAAATAAAATGATCTATAATGATCAAAATAGAATTTGAGAGTCAATTATACATGGGGAAGGTGTTAGGCACCCCATATCACCCATCTGTAAAAACGGTTATCCTAAGTTGATTAAAAAAAATTAATTTGGCCTTAAATGTAATTTAATTATCCTTAATTAATAAAAAAGGAAATAAGAAGAAAATTATAATTAAAAATATTATTTATTTACAAGTTGAACTTGACTTAGGATAAAATCTTACGGTCTGTTTGGTTTTCCTCCGTTTCACATTCAGAAAGCAAAATTTTACTTTCAGAAAGTTAAAAGTTGTTTGTGTGAAATATTTTACAGAAAAGCACATCCTGAAAGTACATTCAAACAGTAGCTAAAAGTGAATTTCTGAAACGTAACTATTTAAAACTTTTGAAAAGTGGATTTGAAAAGTAAGATATTATTTGACCATACTACTCTAAGTTTAATATCTTATTTTTTTATTTAAAAAATAGTTAATTCATTAAAAATATAATTCTCATTTTAATAATAATAATTAGATATCAATTTTTTTAATATTATAAATTGAGTAATTAATCATGTTAATTTTTAGCATTAATGTATAATAAAAATTACAAATCTTTATTACATTTTTTAAAAGTACAAATTAAAAAATACAAATAATTAGAAATTAAATTTTTAGCATTATAGATCAAAATTTATGTTATTTAAAATATTTATTATATTTTTTAAATATTTTAAATATATTATATTTGTTTAATAAAAATTATAAATCATTATAAATTAATGTCTTTTTTGATAATTGTACATTCAAAAATACATTTCACTATCATAAACTAAATAACTTTTAATATATCAAACTGACTTTTGAAAAAATATATCCAAACACAAATTTCGTTACAATAACTGACTTTTACTAAACTGACTTTCACCAAATGAACTTTTGACAAACTGAAAACTAAACGCACACTTAAGGCCTTATACCTTTAGTTTAAGGGTAGAAATGCATATCACTTTGTTGGTAACTTTTAGAAGAAAGATATTTTTTATTTTTTTAAAAAAGGTTTTTTAATTGGATTTGTGTCTTTTAATTTATAAAAAAAATTATTCCCTTATTTGATAAATAATTTTTTAAAAAAAATATTGAAATTCCTATAGAGATTTTAAAAATCTCACACAAAAATTAATTTATTTTATGCATGTAGAGATCTCAAAATCTCACATATAATATAAATTATTTGCCAACTTATTTATTTATATAAAAAATCTCTCATTTTTTTTAAAAAAATGATTTTTGAACAAATCAAATAAGCACCATGATTGGTGTGCCTGTAGTAGCCTATTATCACATAAGGCATGCCGATCGACTAATTACCTATAGAAACTCTAAAAATCTCACATGTCTAAAAAAAATACGCACAAAAAATCTCAAATCATTGGTGTAGTATGTGTTAAAGAAAGGTATAATAATATAAGGTGCTCATAAAAAAAATAAGAGATCAAACTTTTAAAGCTTTATCACTCTTAAAAATTTTGATGATTATTTCAATGTTCATCTCACGCAGAGTAAACAAAAGAGATGAATGATTAAAGTCTGTATTTGACTATGCATGTGTGAGCATTAAAACAAAACACGCATGTGACTTTCAATTCATCTATCTGTATGCATGAAAGGATACTCATGGGGATAAAAAAAAATTGATTCGTCCCCTGTGTGAAAAACTGAATCAAAGGAGGAACAAAAAAGGAAAACGAAAAAAAGAAGATAAAGTAAAGGAATGTGAGAAAGAGAGAGGGATGGGGATGAAGAAAGAAGCAAGAAAATACAAGGCACCAAAAGTAACTATATATATACACGACTGCATAATTTTTTTGAGAAAGGAGCGTGAAAAACAAAAGGATTAACTAATTCATTAATAATCATATGTCCTTCAACCTTCAATATTTTTGAAAATTATATATGTGATCACAAGTGTGAGAATATTGACTTTTCTTAGAGCATTATAGAATAATGATTAATGGATATCATCCTCTTCAGGACATCTCTATTCATTTCTAACCCTATATTATAATGAGTGAAGATGATATAAAAGAACAGTTAAATATTTTTCATCTTTTTAACAAACTCTCTCATGGTACTGTTTTTTTTTTTTTGCCTTTGTTTTCGTCCTTTGATCCACAACATTCATTTCCTTTTTATAGATGAAAATTAGGGTTGCATCTTTAATAGTTGAACCCCTCATATCATAATTTATAATTAATTTTATTTAACTTTCACCATTTCAAATCAAGGCATAAATTTAGGGATTGAATTTTCATTTATCTTTCTCTAATTAAAGACTCATATTAAGGCACAAATATAAAATTTTTATTATTTAAATTTTATTTTTCATTTTTTATTATTTTATTAAAAAACTTTTCAATTTATTTATTTATTTTTTATAAGGGTTCGGATAAAATGGAGTGTTCGCAACTTTCATGTAAGTTTTACATTTCCCTTTTATGACTTGTGAGTTTTTAAGCCAAAGTTGTGATCAAAAGTAAGTAGAAAAAGACCCTTTTAAAAAAATATTGCATTTTTTTAAAAAAAGCTATTATTTTTTTTATAATAACATTTTTTTAACAAATCTTTTTACTTTTGTTTATGCGTGAAAATATTAGCACCTTATTTTCTTTATGAACTTATAAATTGTGAAAACAATTAAAAATTATATAATATGATATTATAAAAAATACAATATAAAAAACATTTTTAAGTGTTTATAGTTATGGACTTATGGTTGAGCGTGTTTTAACTTTTTTTTTTTTGGTTTAACAAAATGAAAAAAACAAGAACATGGAAAAAAAAAGAAGTTGCAAAAATGTTGACAGGCAATAATTGAATTAAAAAAGACAAGCAATTGGCCCATAGTACTGTTAATTATACCATCCCATCAACAAGAGAATTTATTATACTTTACTATATATAATATAAGATGTTACTACTTCGTAGCAATATAAGATGCCTTGAAATTAATAATAAATCATTTTATTTAAGAATCAATGATATCATGCTTTATCTTGCTTTGTATGCAAATATAAAATAAATGCCTAATTTTGAAATGAATTCCTCTAATTTTTGTGCACTATATCGCATCTAAGTAATTTTTATAATTTATGTTATTAAAACATGTAAATGTTGGTATTAATTATAAATTTATCATTATACAACAATGAAAATCATATTATTTACAAAATAGTGAGTTGCATGGCTTCCCATTTATTTGTGATCTAATCATGTATCCGTGTAATTAGGATTATTTTACGCAGTTGAAATTACAATGATTCAATTATATTAAGTATTATGTGTTTATTATGTGTTCATGTTTTCAAGCATTTGATGGTTTTCATTAAAACTGTATGGGAGTTTCCTCTCAAGGTTAGCTTGGGTGGATTGGAATTTGAGCTATGTGTTAAGAGTTCAAAACTTTTTACACATGGTTAACTATTTGTTGTTATATCTTGAGTGCTAAGTGGGCAATGATTGAAGATGCTAATTCTTGATGTAGATGGTAAACACATAAATTTTACTTCCAAGGAGATAACTTATATATAGCAATCACTTATTCCCTGAGGTCATGTACTTATATATATGTATATATATAAAACTTTATCTATCTTTATTTATTTTGTGTAACAAATTATTGCATCCAATTTATTTTCATGTTTAAAATTTATCTAGCTATCATGTTATCCCCTATCTTTTTCTCTGTTTGGATTATTACATATTAGTTATTGATTGATAAGTTATCTCTTTTTATTGTTTTACTCATATAATTACTTAATATATATTGATTATTGTTATTTAACACTTTAAAAAAATTTGTGAAAATAACATCCCATGCAACGGGTGAGTGATCAACTAATTATGTAAAAAAAGAGTGTTGTTCAATTATCAACATGTTCCAAATGCAAGCTTATTTCTATTTTAGTGGAAATGCGAAAGAATATATTAGTAAATATAAGTGTATAATCTGATTACATTTGATATTATGGTTGAATTGGAGTAATTTTAGGTTTTTTATTTAATGAAGTTTTCTGTTATATTCATATTCTCTCAATCACATGCATTTGATTATTGTAATTGTCATTATTGTCTATAAATTTTGTATTTATTAAGATTTTTATTCTTAACCTTCGAATATATTGAATTAATAGATATGCCACTAAATAGGAAACTTCACTTGTATAATACCATATCGTTCGAAAAAGTTTTTTTTTCTTTTGCGATAATCGTTCAGAAAAGTTACATTTCAATTGGATATGGGTATCAAAATTCAATGAAAGGACAATTGTTTTAGAAAAAAGAGCTAATATTATTTGTCACCAAAAGAGCATTACGATCACTAATAGCCAAAATAAGAAAAAACTGAATACAATGTAACACACAAAACTCACCAAAAAGGAAAAAAAGAAAAAAAAAGAAACACAACACAAGAAGAAAGAAAGTAGCAATAGTAGAAAATTAACCAACCCTAATTACGTTCCAATAATTACAAAAATTGTCAATATCAAAACTTATAACAATTCTTAAATCAACAAGTAATAAAACAAATAAAGAAGATGTAGCTTGAAAAAACCATCCATACAAGTGTATTTTTCTAGAACTTGTCACTACTAACCAATTAACAACTTCATTATCTTGACGAGCCACGTAGGAAATAGAGGTCTCCTTGCTTGATTCACAAACACCTAGAATATCCTGCATAAGATCAATATAATGCCAATCATAAACTTGAGAAAGCATAAAAGGAAGGGCAATTTTGACAGCAAATATATTGTCAATTTTTAATGGTTAAAAGTCATTCGTGCTTCAATATGAAACACAATGGGATTAAAGACTAGTTCACTATTTGAAAGGTTAATTACACATAATTGCTAAGGGATTTGTGTGAACATCGATGGACTTTCATTTAAAGAAGACTCAACTTGGAGATTAAAGCAGTTGGATTAGGAGTTCCTTCATTTGTTGTGCTCAAAAAATATCTTGAAAGATGGGAGAATGCAGCTAAGCCATCTAATGTATATGATACTGCATTTTAATTCAAAATTTTAAATATGAGTCTTTTACTTACGTAGTTCTTCTTTCATTCAACTCAACTTGATGTGAGATTTTTTTTTTTGTTTTCACATAAAACAATTCACACTTGATATTCCAACATGCAAGCTATCTATCACTATATATCCGATGTCACTGTACATTGTACATGCATGTCTCTCAGAGGCGATGAGATAAGACAGCCAAAGTAATAGCTATTCCATTCCTAGTAGGTTTAGTATATCCTTACTCTCTTTTAAATAGCATCATCTAATCTAATATTTGTATGAGGTGATTCAATAAAATGCCATGAATGATTCAACTATTCAAGTATTATATGATGATATATTGCAACTAGAGCTGGGAAAAATGGGCTGAGCTCATCGGGCCTATCCATTTGAGCTTGTATAATAAGAGGGCTAGGCTTGCAATTAAAATCCTTAAACGATAAAAAGTCTCAAATGGCTTAGCCCATTTAGGCCATAATTTAAACGGGCTGGCCCTAATGAGCAGAGGGCTAACCCGTTTAAGGCTACGTAATATAGTTTTTATGTGCCTTTAGTTCTGTCTGTGGAGTCTGGACCTTGCTTGGACAAAAGTATTTTATAAGTTAAAGCCCATATGTTGAAGGAGGAAAGGAATGAAAAAAGCCTAATAATTCTGATTTTGTGATTCATTTAGTCTTCAATCACGATTCATGCACAGTCGTACACACTACTCCTGCTTTGCTCACTCACTCACACCTCACGCCCTCATGTGAACTTTATTGATGCTGTCTTCATCTTGTCAATTTTTTTCATTCTTCTTGTCTTCTCTTTCACCGCCTCACGGCTTCACTCACGCCACAATGCCTTTGATAGCTGAGAGCGTGAGACTTAAAAGTCAGAACTCATGTGAACGACTGCCTCACGGTCTCACGGAGTCATACCGACTGCCTCACCCCCACTCAGCCACGTTAGTTTCTAGATCCATCCTTAACAACGGTGAGGCTATGTCAATCACTCCTCCAATCCTCTTATGAGTCTTCGAGTTTCCAGATCCATCCTCTTTTGCTTGGGTGTTCTATTTTTCTTGGGTCGTGTCTCTTTTTACTTAAGTGTTTAGCTCGTGAAAAAAATGAAAAAAAAAACAAAAGGGCTCGAAGCTTGTAGGGCTATCCTAAAGCCTATTATGCTTAGGGCTGGGTTTCAGTATTAAGCTCTTTAAAGGAAACTCTAGCTTAAACAAGCTAGCCCTTTTAGGCCCAAGACCTTCAAGGGCCAGCCCTTTAGAGCTGAGCAAGCTTGTTTTCCCAACTTTAATTGTAAATTCTTCACTTCTTTAAATCGCTTTAAGTTGTTGATAAGCTAATGATTTAAATCAAAATAAGATTTTTAGTTTTGTTGTTAATAAGCATGCAGAAGTTCTTGATGGCCGGAGGAGACAGACTCATTTGTTTGATGAAATACTGTGTTACAGGCTTATAGCTTTCAAGCTTGACTAATACATGAAGAGATGCCTTACCATTTAGCCATGGTCTTTCAAGAAGCAAATGTCTATACAGATTAGCCTTCAAATTATATGATGTTGCATGTCTCTCGGCTGCCTCCTCTGGCATTCTTACAACTTATAAGCACTGTTTTCTATAGTGTAGCCCATTCCCACATTTGATTGATTCATAATTTATAATTAGGGGGCTCAATTTTTTTAAATGCAAATGTAAAATATTGATCCTAATCATGTCAAAATCTTGATAGTATTGTTAAAATGTTACTTTGGACACGCATGATTAAACACGTTACATAAAACAGGATGGCCCTTTATTACGAATTAAAGACAAGACCGGGATGCACGAGGGCTTATTCAAATGAGGACATGAATCATTAACTCAGCTTAATTAAAATGCTCATTTAAACTGTTGAATGCTTGAATGTCAATAGACAAATAAAATTGAAAAAATATTACTTTTATTTCCTATACTTTGTTTTAATTTTAATATAGGTCTCTACACTTTGTTTTCGATGTCACTTTCCTCCATCCGTAACATTGGTCCTTATATTTTCAAAAGGACGTTGACGTGATACAAATAGTGTTAATAATATTAACATGTCAATTAACATCATTATTTTTTTGCTTACGTGTCAAAATGATACTAACACGAAATCATTTAATAAGCAAAAATTTTTAAAAAAACCTACATTAGATGAAATAAAATTGCTAACCTGAACTTTTTAAATAATCAAAAAAAATGCACGTGCTCCTTATAGGCATTTAAAAAAATGCTTATTAAAAGTTTCATGTCATTTCAATGTTAATTAACATTCTGGTATTATTGATGCTATTTGTATCATATTAATATCCTTCTAAAAACATAGAAATTAACATTGCCGATAGAAAACAAATGTATGAATTTAAAACATAAAAAAAAAGTGGGGATTTGCAATAAAATTCAATCAAATTGGAGATCAAATTTAGTATATTTTTTCTTAAAATAAGAACATTAAATTAAACGTCATGATACAATGGAAACCACCGAGTCAACATTTTGCCAGTTGGAATGGAACACTGACCAAAGCTAGCGGTTGAGTCTCCCGAGTCGAGTCTACGCCCTAAAACATAAACACCAATGCCCTCCATGTTTCCTTCCTGTTATATAACTTGAGGATGAACGAATCTCATTTTATTGTTTAATTTTTCTTTACGTTAATTTGGAGAGATCTTGTTCTCATTCTGCTTTTCTTCTCACCCATATTTCTTTTTTTTCAAAAAAAAATCTGAATATAAATCCGTAATATAATTGGCAGAAGGACAATTGAATTGGGGTACAGTACAGCGGGGTCCGCAGAATCTATTGATACTAATTGCTCGAGGCAGTGTCGTCTAGCGTCAGAGCGACCTGCACATTTAAAACGCATCGTCTCACGGAGGCCAAGGCGGTGCCAGGAGCCCAGGCCAGAACAAAGCTGTAAAAGTCAGCTGTACAACTGAAAATATTACAATGAAATTCGGGAGATTATCAATGATTTGAAAATTTACAATTTTTATTAATTTGTATTAATGCTTATTGAGGATGAATTGCGGTTGCGGATACGTAGTATGTACTTTTGGAGACTTTCAATGGTGGATATTTTCCAAACTTTTTTCACTCATTCGATCCTCATCACCAATTTTCTCAATATCATATACAAATACAATCACATATTCCTAATTGACAAAAAAATTATAAGAGTTTTTATTATAAAATTACAAATTCTCAGCCCAAAAAATGAAAAAAAAATTTAACTTCTGAAAGTATATAATAAATATTTCAGCATTTAATTCAAATAATTTACAAATCTAAAATAACTTTTTAATTTAGTCAGAATAGACAAAATATATTTCTAGCCACCACGCGGAAAATTATATACGGAAGATAAAAATTAAGATTGTATTTTTTTATCTTGTGAAAAAATTTATGTATAATTTTAAAAATAATTTAGTTGCAGTTATTTTTACATGCAAGTTTTTTATTGAAATTGGAGGACAGAATAATAATATTGTTATAATATATTATTTATTGAGATTTATTTTATTAAGATTTTAAATTTATAGACATTTCCCCTTTAATTAAGGAATAATTTGTATTTACGAACCATTATTAGGATGGTCTGTTTTTTGGTATTTATTGGCACAATTTATGCATTCTCTTATCTTTGTGCCTTTTAAGAACATTCTTTCTTTGACAATGCTTATTTCTTTCATGGTATCTAGTTAATCAAGTTTTTATACTGGGTTTGTTGGAACTTTGTTTTGTGTAGCAAAATTCTAGCCTTCCCTCTCTCTTTGTGTTTTATTTCTTTGATAATCACTTATGAGTCTTTCAATTCGTGATTCATTTATCCTCAGCGTTTCTCCTCACGGAAGACATCGTTAACCTTTTGTCTATGCCATCGTTAACTTAATACCACATGTTCTTGAATATTAGTTACTAATTAGATAGGTTTTTTGAACCAAGCTTACTAAAACAAAATCCAAACACTGTAAGAAAGATCAATGTGCTTTACCATCACTCCGTTCTTGAAGATTAGTCACTGATTAGATTGGTCTTCAGTGGTTGAATACATCCCCCCTCTTTTGACCCAAACATAATAAACCAAACATCGTGTAAAAGATGAATTTGAATTCATTAATGGTAATAAAAAAACCTAAATTTACATAATAATGCTATCGAAAGACATCAAAACCCATATTTGATAGAATAATGCTACTAGAGAAACATCAAAACTTGTATTTGACGTTCTCTCTTCGTAGCTGTATCGGCCAAAATAATGAGTCATGTTCAAAGCTCTTCCATGAAACTTAAAGAAACTTCTGTAGCAGAGTTTAACAAAATTTTAGCCAACTTGAATGCTAGTTCATTGAGGCGCTTTCACTGTAGCTTATTCCTCAGCAATGATGGCACAAGTGTAGGATACGAGCCCTCCAACAAATTTTCCAACAGTATCTTGAATCTAAATAAAGAAAAAAAATTGTGAACAAGAATAGAATAATAAAAATTGAACTCAAATAGGAAAGAATAAGCAAGTTGAATTTTGATCGCTAAATAAGGAATTAAAGAAAAAAGAATGATCTTAAACCCCAACAGAGAATTGGATGAGAGCCCGAAAACTACAGTGAGTTATTTGAAAACCATTTAATGATGGCATCATTAATGTTAGATCTGCCTATGATTTTCTTATTACAGGTGAACATATCACCAATGGTGATATTTGGAGTCAAATTTGGCTATGGTGAGGACCAAAGAAGATCAAAGTACCTCTTTGGCTCTTGGCTAACAACGAAGTTCATAAAGCAAAGTTGAGAGCAAAAAGGGGTTTGCTTCAATTAGAAATGTGCCATCTTAGGTGCGATACGTTCGAAGATGCACTTCATCTACTTAGAGATTGCACACATGATGATGATGCTAGAGGTGCCTCATAAAACTGGAACATTGGAACTACTTCAAGTGCTTCAATAGGGAACAGTGGCTTAGGTGGAATCTTAAAAAGGAAATTGGCAAAGATTTTACGTGATAGGTACCTTGGTCTGTGCTCTTTGAATATGTATGTTGGGATGTTTGGTGTGATAGATGCAAGAAATTATTTGGGAATGAGGTTGTGGATTTAATTGGGTTAGGTTTCACTATCTTACAGAAAGTGAAATTTGATATAAGCCTAAATGGATCATCTAACACTTTAAGGAAAAACTTCAGAAGGGTTTATGAGAAATGGACCCGCCCTATGAAAGGGGAAATCAAATTTGATATGTGGATGGGTCCATTCAAGAGGGTTTTGGGTAAATGTGCTGGTGTTATTAGATATTACAAGGCAGATTGGATTCTTAGGTTTAATGCTTGTGTCCAAACACTTTCAGTGACCTTAACTGAATTAATTGGGACTGTGTATGGATTACAATTGTGTTGGAGTAGGGGTTTTTGCAGAGTTAATGTTTTCACTGATAGCACCAAAGCTATCAACTTGATCTATCGCAACAATGTTGATCAACATCCATTTCAAGATATCACCGAGCAGGCTAGAGCATTGTTTCTGAGAGAGTGACATGTCACGATTAACTTCATATTCGAAGAAGCCAATTTTTATGCTAATTACTTAGCTAGAAATGCTTCTTTTTGTTTTGATGGTTGGTATACCTTTGATCCCCCATCCTTTTATTACAATAAGGTGGTGGATGAAAAAATGAATTCCTCTTTAATTTCTACTTAATTAGAACTTTGGTGCTCTTGTTAACACTTGTTATTCAAAAAAGAAAAAAATCAAGGAGATGCAAACTGGGATATTACTGTGGAAATGCAGAAAAGAAAACGCGAGGGTACGTGAGGGAATAGCAGGCGCGCTGAGTATGTACGGTACACTTCCACCACATTCACAGCTGTAAGCATCCATGATTAGATCTTTCAATCCATGCAATTCTGGGCTGCTTCCGGCCCAACTCATCCTTGCCTCTCTAGTCTCTACTTCCGCTTATTTAATGTTTACTCCATGTTTATATTCTTTCTGAGTTCTGCTGCTTTGTTAGGCTAATCAAAAACAAAAGTCAGAAAAAGAACAAAATAATCCTCGCGCTCATTCTGTTTTTGATACGCTATTCAATACTATGACATAGCAATGGACCCCACACACGCAGTCATTTAAGTATAGCCACGGCGATACGCGTCGGTCAATAAGCAGAAAGTCTAGAGAAGGGAATAAAAGAGGGAATTAAATCATTAATTATTAATCAAACAAAAGGGAAAAGGGAGAAAAGCGGTCAGCGTGAAATATTAATAGAATAGAAAAAAAGGGTTTGCATTGGTGACGTGAGGACGTCGCCGATACAGCAAATAATAATAGAGACGTTAATAAGGTAGCCGTTGGCACTGGTTCAATCGTGACACCGACTCGCCACCCGAATGTCTGCCCGTTTTTTCTTTTGTCAAAACCTAATGAACCTTTCTTCACAAGCAACTCACTGTATTGGAAGACCCTAATCTCGCGAGACCAATTCTTAGAGAAGGAGCCGTTAAAAAAGACAACGAAAAGAAAGAAAATGGAAAATATTAATAAAGACCGAGATTAGACAAAAAGAGCCTGGGAAAAGTATGGCAGCTGGATAAACAAAATTTTCTGAATCATACCCTTTCTCAAGCAGACGGAAGTTAGCTGTTAACGGGGCACGTGCATGTACATTTCATCCTTTTCTCCATGAAGGACACTCGTTAATATTTTTCTTGAGAGGGTGGTGTTTGGTGAAATTGTGAATTACATGTACATAAAATAAAATAGCTCAGGCAATGGCGCATATCCATTCTGTTGAATGGGCATGCATTCAAGTTTGACGCAAAACAAAGAGAGAGCAAGAAAGTTACATCAGGATATTGTGTCTCCTTCACCTTTGACAAGAAGGAAACGAGGCAGTTGATTAATGGCCAGAACCATATTCATATTTCCACAGCCAAAATCCCCACTCCATAAATCAGTGTGCATTGGGCTTAGTTACACTTTGGGTTCAAGCTAGCAGGTAGCAATTAAATGCATAAAGGGAAAAAGGGTATCTGATCCTTATCTACACGAGCAAAACATATAATATGATGAAAATAAAGTTATTTGTGGGCGGCAGCATTTCGCGCACTGCGTATACTTATTGGTTACTTTACATCCATAATCATCCACCCCTTGTTCTTAAAGAAAGAGGACCGGTGATTGAGACTTGTTTACTTAATAATTTCATTTAAATTAAAGGAGTTGGAGGGTTGATCGCATCCTCGCTTTCTCAATCATGTACGCAATCGTCACTGTTATCGTTTACTTTACCAATAATGATCAACGTATTGAATTTATAAATGCTTTCTTTCAACTGAAAAATTCGTATTACGGTGAGTTGTTGAGGGACGCAATTTAATTTAGAAAAGCGAGTTCGTTTTCTTTTGCTTGGAGTGAAAGAGAGTGATGATGCGAAGGAGGACAAGTTGAAAAGGATCTGTATCGGAGAAGTGTCACTCAATTAACAATCAAGTTGAGTGCATGGGCTGGCTGTTCTCCCAGCAACGGATTTTAGGAATTGGCAGTTTAGTATTAATTTTATATCGAGACATTTGATCGACCAGAGATTGTTTCAGCGAAGAAAATGCACATCCCATGTGAAAGAACATGAAAAACTATAAATAAATACGAATTTGCTTAAAGGACATGCATGTAAGAGGGTTGGTAGAACATACATAACCTGCTCATTGAGTTGCTATTTTCTTACTCCTCCCTCCTTATCGTCTGATTTCACATCTTTTTTCCCATTAGCTACGTCTTACGTTGTTGGTCATTCATGTTTATTACATTTGAAATTGAAAAATTATGTCTGATAGATGCTGAACCGTTAAGCTTGTCGTTCTTTTTTTTCTTTTTTTTTCCAAATGCAAGTTAAGTTTGTCGTCCTAGTTGTCTTTTTCTCTTTCATATTTTTGGATAAATTGGCCTATTAGTCACAAAAAAATTGTATTAAAAAAATATGGACAAAGTTTTTAAAAATTTGAAATTGTGGTCATTTCACATTCATAAATAATGGGTTTATCATTGATATGAAAGAGATTTATTATTAAAAATTTATAAAAAATTTATTATTAATATACAACAATATATTATTAACATATATAATAAATTGGTTATAATATAAAATATAATAAATGTTGGTTGTCTAATTAGTTTGATCATATAACATGAATTATATTTACAAAAGTCTTTTTTTTGGATCAGGGGTGAGAGTTGTGCCACTATAGCCTATAGGACATGAAAAGGTTTTGCCAAATTTTTAATCCATTGTTCAAATATGGACAATTACACAGTATTTCCCATTTCCCATTTAGTTGTGACACTGTATGTTTGGATTTTTTAAAAAATTATTATTGAATGAAGTTTTAAACTAATTAATGATCAAATAGAGTTTCAAATATATTCTCCGATAATAAAATTTCTGAGCTTAAATGGAGTTTATGAAAAAAATGAGGTGTTTGAGTGATTTTTTCAAAAAACAGAATTTCAGGAACTATAACTAATTATGAAGAGGTTTCTAAACACATTTTAAGTAAGTCCTCATTTCATGCTATTCTCACGGTGAGACCTTTGCAGCCTAAATTTAATTTGAACACTCTAAACTTAAGTACTAAATTTAAAGTTTTTAATATGTAAAATTTTAATTATTAATTTTTTTTTAAAAAAATAGAGACAGTTAAAAAAATTGCCTTTATTTCATCTGAAATAAAATAATTTTAAAGTAAAATAAATTAAATCTGTACATTTTTAAATCAAATTATAAAATGGTTCCTGGAGGTAAGAGTGTATTTGATAATAATTGTTTATATTATTGATTTTGATGCCAATATTGACATTGATGTTAATCTGAATAATCGGTTACGGGTTAATGTCCGCTATAGAAATTGAAAAGGAAGGAAGAAGGGCCGTGTCCAAGTGCCGGGGGAGATTTTCGTAGCCCAATTTGTTTTAGCGGTTCAATCGTTTTGTGTTTTGAGTAGATTCGATGTACCAGAACATATAGAGAACTGGAATTTAGTTAAGGTTGGGGACCTGGCCGATCTTCTTCTTCTTTTTAATAAAAATGAAGAAAGCGAAGCAAAAATAACTTCATTATTTAAAAATTAAGCAGATCTGCTTGAGAATTAAGTGTGAGGGCATACTCATGAAATGAAAGGATCCATAGGAGAATGGAAATGGAATTTACCATCAAAACTGATAAATGGGTGGGCCATACTTATAAATTTAAGTTCAAAAACTCGATTATCGTAATTTTTAAATCTGACTCTTATTGTCAAATTTAAGGTCAAGTTTGTAAGCTCTCCTTTTATTTTTAACATTTTTTTAATTTTTAAAATATTTGTTTCATATTATAATGTTACATATTCTTTCTCTAAAACATAAAATATAATGTTAAAAATTTAAAATAAATAATATAGATTACAATTTTAAAATATAAACATATAGTCTAAAATTTAAATTTAATTTAAGAATTGAAAATATGTACTTTTTTAGGGATAAAATAAAAGAAGATCTAAATAGGCTATTCGAGCTCAAGCCAGTTTTTACATGATTGGGTTCAGAAGCCCAATTATATTAAAAATTCTTAATTTTTTGTCAAATTTGGCTTGTATTTCCAGCTCAATTTACTATGTCATGAAGATGAACGAATTTTGTGGAATCTGGCTGTGATGTGGATGGAATGGAAAAAGTTCGCCTTCATCAACCAAGAGCATGCATGCATGCCACTAAGTAATTCCATTTCTTGACGGAAGGTTTATATGCCAATAACTGCGAGGATTGGTTTGTTCATTTTATCCACGACATGGAAAGTACCTTACACTATGAGCGAGCCTCCTGTCGATGAACGCAGAAACTCGCTCCACCTTAACTACCTATTCTATCTTTTCTAGGCTCCTCTTCTTAAGTTTTTTAAGAAAAGAAGTCCCCTTCCGGTCAAACAAAAAAAAAAAACAAAAGAAAAGAAGTCCCCTAGGGGGAATTCCCCTTGAACGGCTTGTTATATGTACTTGCAAGAGAGTGTCATATCACTAAATCTCTCTCTCTCTCTCTCTCTCTCTCTCTCTCTCTCTCTCTCTCGGCGGTGGGTGTGTTGAAAAGGGAAGAAAATAGCTAGGCTGGGCCAAGTGCCAACTATTATGGGAAGCTGTGGCTAATGTTATTCGCGTTAGGCCCTCCCAAAGCCTCAGATAAATTCATAAATCATGGCCTTCAGATTATTTTAGCCAACCATAATATTACGGAAAGAATAGCAATATTACAGGCCATGTCACGCAAGTAGCAGCAAAGCTAGCTAAGTGAGCAACAATTTGTCTCACCAAAATTAAAGAGGAAAAAAAAAAAGATAAGTTGCCAACATACTAACCCGGTGACTGCTAATTATTTAGCAATTAGTCGCTTCATGCGTTGGCTTCAACATGTTTTGTCGTCGTCCTTATTCCTTAACAATTTAGTTCCAAGATGCTCAGATCTCGTGATTTCATCAACCACGCCGTTGATGTCCATAACGAAGATCACCTTAAATCACCAAATGGGACTTTGAAGGGATCAGATCTCTTCAATCTGTTCATCACCATCAAACTAATCCCCGCTATAATCCTCAAGCAAAACTCGATTAACTGAAACTTTGAAGTCCAACACTGGAGGCACCAGGAAAAAAGGGGCTCTCTTTGCTCTGTTGTGGGCTTCATGCGAAGAGAAAAATGAGAGAAAATAACGGACGAAGGACAATACAGAAAGGAAGAAAGAAGAAAAATCCAAAATGTCGCAGACAGAAACTGCGGCAAAGTATTGGATTAAAGGGACCAAAGATATCGTTTTTCAAGGCGTGCGTGATTCAAATGGTGACTAGCGGAACTCATATTACTGCGTTAGGAGCAGAAGAGACAAGACTCCCGTTAAACTAGAATGAAATTACAAAGGGGGAAGGGGAAGGGAGGTTATTTACAAATCTTGAAGAAGAATGTACGGCAAGCACGAGATCAACATTCGATTTGTTCCTAAAGTTTGAGGTCGAGGCATCAACAGTGATTGAGCGAGTGAGGGAGCTGAAGAATTTCGGTATTGCAGCTAAATTTAAAAGAGAAAGAAAAGGGGCCAGACGCATCGATCGTACAAAAGGCAAATAAAGGAAGTCAGTTTCTGAGTTCTGAGGCCACACAAGATCCGAGGAGGCGGCGGCGTCATATATAGCTCGAAAGCTGAAAGCAGTGAAGATGTTTCAACTTTTGGGAGAGCAGGCGGCGAGAACAGAGGAGATTCTGGGGGCGTCGCCAGGCACCAAGTGAGCCTGCCTCAGCATCAACGACTTGTACATCTGAATGATCATCTTCTCGTCGTACTCCTTCAGAGGTCCCCTCCCGAAGCCCAAGGCGGGCGTTCCTCCGCCGAAGCCCACCACCGGGCAGCCCATGTTGAAGCTCATGGCTCGCGAGTTGGCCACTCTCATCATCATTCTCACGTAGGCGTCCCTCAGCCACAGCAGCATCTTCTTGGGCGACGGGATCCTCGTGAATCGGATCCTGGGGGCCATTTTGATCCTCCAGAAGCGCCTCCTCCGGCCGCTCCCGAGCTTCACCCTGCAAGTCCTCCTCCTCCTCCGACCCGACCCATTTAATCTCTGGTATCCTCTCCTCTTCCAGTACTCCTTCAATCCCTTCAAGACGCTCACCGAAACGCCTTCCATCCCCTCGTTTTCTTGTTGCAGGGAGAAAGAGGACGGGAAGCAGCAGAAAAAAACGGTTTAGGGTGGGTGAGGGAGTGAAGAGGGCAGATAATCAACTTAAACAATGCACTGACACGTCCACCTATATATTCCCCCGCTTTTTCTTATTCACGTCGCTATTATTATGTCAATATTGAATAGAGCAGATGATCACGAATCCACCGTTCTTATATTCACATCCAACATATATTTAAAATATATTTCGGCTGAAATCCGAATTATTTGGCCATATTAAAGTAGTAGATAATTTTCATGAAATATATTAAGTGGAAAATAAATAATGGTATAGAAAATGGGTGAGGATATTTAATGAGAGGGGAGGTGGCATGTGCCCTGTTCGTGTCCCAACTCCCAAGATTAGTTGGATTAGCATCTTGTCATGATTTTGGGGCGCTAATTTTATCAATTCGGATCGTAATCTGGTTGAGGCCAATGGGGCAGAGGAGTCCAAATCAAGAACCCCCACAGAACATTATACCAGTACAATACATTCTCTTATTATACCAAAAACAAATTAAATATACTAAACATTAGCTGCCGCATCTCGTTATGTTATACCTATCCTTCCTCTGTCTTTTTATACAATAATTATCATTTTCAAATTGATTCAACGGCTGGGCTCCAAATCTGAGCATATATATATAGAAAACATATACGGTCCTATCGTCAAGTAATCGCTGTTGTGTGATATTTGAAACAATAAGCACAATGTCTGCGTTTGGTTGCGCGCCTATTTAGGAAGGCCAGCTTCATTTCCGATCTAAGATTCCCAATTAATTCCTTGATTAATGAACATCTTCCATGATTTGACGAACCCTGGCGTTGACAACCACCGCCCTCAGTTTCATTTACTGGACGGTGGGGAAGCCTCAACAGAATTTTGAGACGTAATTAATGTCCAGAAAGAACCAAGTAAAAGGTGAATTGTATTCCTAATCTTAACTTTGATTGTTTTGAGGGGAAAAAAATTTATTAGCCCGACTTCACATGAGTTCGGAGTAATTGGAATTTAGGGGATTCATAAGTATATTGTGACGGTGAGGTAGGTGAATATGTACGACTGAGAGACAATGAACGCCTTATTATCCATTAATTTGGTTTACAAAGTTATTCTTTTCATATCCGAGATAATGAAATACCTCCCTCCCCGACCCAACAAAATATACTATTGCGTTGATGCGTGCGTATTCTTTTCTTGGATGTAGGATGAGTATATTCAAAGTCAGGGTCTTGGCAGTGTCAGCCTGTTAGGTGTCGCGTCGTAATATTTGTTATTAGACATGCTTCCACTGGAATTATAATTATAATTTATAATACAGAAAAAGACTTGAAATTATTTCACGTTGAGCGTGACGGTGTTCTGGTCAAGGATCTGAGAAACCGTAGTCGATCTTCATCCATGGGACCATGGCAACGACTGTGAATGAGAGCATATGTAACATCTGATTCTGATGCTGTTCGCGAGAACAGGTCAATGAGCAGCAAATGCATAAACAATAAAAGATTGGCCCCCTTCGTATGTTAATTCGCCAAATGCCAATATGCGATTCTATTGATTTCATCGTCCTAAAAAGGGAGGGAGCGTACAGAGTACGTAGTGTAAAAGAACGACTAGCGAGCTGTGCTTGCAGGGTCAGGTTGCAATGATAAGTGAAACTAACAAGATCAACTGAATTCCAAAGACCAAGCTCAATCGTAACAAGTGTCTTACATGTCAACTAATTGAAAATGAACCTTCTGCATTAAATGGACAACCCACAACATGTGTACAGGTTCAATTTAACAGGAATGAAAGGCCAATCTGGGAATTTCGTGGTAGAGACATATAGCAATTGATCCCAATATTCACCGGTTTTGTTGCCAACTATCAACCCCATGAATTAATTACTGCTTACGGTTACTAATCACAATGAGAAACTGCGCAATGTATGCTTGTCAAATTACTTTCAACATTTTTTTGTTGAATTTGATTGGAAAAATTAATTTTTTAGTTCTTTAATTTTTAATTCACTTATAATTTAATCTCTTAACTATAATTTGATGCGATTCAATTTCTCGACTACGACTCACTGTGACTTAATCCCTGAACTTTTAACTCATTTATAACTCAATTTTGATTTTTTATTTTTTAATTATCCCTATCAAATAAAAGGGATAAAAAAAATACTCATATCTTACTCTAAAATACCCTCATCTTATTCTTAGATGCTGGATTTGAATTAGCATGAAAAAAGAGAGCTAACAAAAGCTGAGGGACTGAGGTTTAGATGAATCTAAAGTTGAGGGACTAAATTACAAACAGGTCAAAAGTTAAAAAACTAAGTTATAAAATTACAAACAGGTCAAAAGTTAAAGAACTGAGTTATAAGTGATCTAAAAGTTAAAGGACTAAAACACTATTTTTTAAAATTGAAAAAAATCTTAAAACTTATTAGTTTTATCTAAAGCTTTACTCATAATAAATATACATAATTTTTCTCAATCTTGCCAACATTTAATGTGACAAAAAGAAAAACTTATGATAAAAATTAAATAGCATAATTTATAAATATGATTAAACAATTATTTCCTCTTCATGTCTTATAAATAGGATTCCAGGAAATATGTTTTCTTTACAAAAATGTGCCGACTCGATGCCGACTCAATGCTTGTTTTGCCCTTATTAAATTTCAAGTTTGCAATGCATTCCTTGTCTCATGGGGCAGAACAACTGAAGTAGATATTTAACCAGACCAGTATTTATTTAAGGATTTACCTTCCGAGCTGTGTTTCTTCCATAGTACCATGCAACATGGCTTCATTGAATCCTGTTTGTGTAGCAGGTAAGCTTTCATAAATATTGTTTAGTTTAACTGTTTGAAATGGTTCTTGGGGATGGAATTAAATAAGCGGCAAATCAGAAAGAAGAGTGCCCAGCATTAATAAGAGCAAGTCAGCAACCTTCATTATGGTCAATTACGAGAAACAGGAGACCAGAAGATATGAGGGCTTATTTAGTAAACTGTTTTAACTTTTAAGAATAGTATTTTATTTTGCAGAACCAAAAAAAAAGTAAAAACATCTGTTTAATAATGTGTTTTTAAAAATTATTTTAAAGAACAATAAAATTAGATATTATTTTAAAGAATAAAAAATGAAAACATATTTTAAATATTATAGGATTATTATTCTGAAAAACAAAAAGAAAAATAAAAAACACACGTTTTTCATCTCTTTTTTTTTGCTTTTGAAAACATGTTCAATAAAATATCAATTCTCAAAATAATGGAACAAAAATAATTTTAAACAAGCCCTTGAAGTTTTATAATTTTTTTTTCAAAAAAAAAAAAAACAGCAATGAATGCAAGGGGGGTTCTCCGCTTCTCTGTACTGATAAATTATAACAGAATTTGGGTCAACCTTATGCTGGAGCGGCCCACATCGCGTTAGTGAGTTCAAAGCTTACAAATGAATACGTTTGGGTAACTTATCCCCAGAAAACAAAAAAAAAAAAAAAACCCCAAGAAGACCTGTGCATAATTGAGTCAACCCAGGAGAAATAGAAGACGTCATCGAAGATCAACATAAGTTTACTACAGTCCGATCGATCAAATTCTTACTTGTCATATTCCATTAATCGGAAACACAGATCAGACTCGCGGGCGAACTATCTAGTTAAATTAACAGACTGGAAAATGTCACAACGGGACAAGCAATGAATTAGATACAACTACTATGAATCTGTGGTCGTCACTAGCCAACAATCGACCCGCACACAATGACATTACACTATATCTAATAGCATCGATATATATACTACTACAGGGAACCAAATCAAAGAAAATCTAGAGCACAACAGCGTTGCAGGATATTTAATTAGCACACTAGGCATTTGAAAATCAGTAGTGGGGCTGAAGTTACTGAACCGACCTATTTCCTAACCTTCTTCGCAGGTCTAGAAGGTTTGATGGGTATGGAAGCAGTCTTCCCCTTCAGAGGGGTAACTTTGGTCTTCTTCTTCTTCATTGCTTCGGGAGTCTTAACCTGACTTAGACGCTTCACTTTCCCGTCTTTCCCAGCCGACGAGACCATCGACTTCTTCTTAGCATCCCTGTGGGCCTTCTTGAGAGCCTCCGGCGTCTTGGCGTGACTCAGCCTCTTGGTCTTCAGCCCCTTCTCTGCGATCTTCTTGGCAGCCTTCTGCGCAGGCGTCGCACCCTTCTTGCTTGGTTTGGCAGTCTTGGTTTTCTCCGAGGAGGAGATCTTGAAGGAATTCTTCACCTTGAACAGCCTCTCCGATTTGACAAACTTCTTGAGTTGAACAGAGAGCAGGGTCCTGAAATTTGGGGGCAGCAGTGGACTGTGTTTGTCCTCGATGAACTTGGTGATTGCTTGCTGACTGGAACCCGTGCGGTCGTTCAATGTAGAAATGGCGTCCGCGATCATCTGCAAAAGAAACGAGAAACAGCGCCGGCTATTAGCAGAGAGAAGATCGTAAAGAATGTTAGCGACGAGGAAGGAAAGAAGAGACAACATGGAAATAGGGAGGGTGGTGAACGGCGGAGGTGAATTTCTCCTTAGCATTGGCTTTGGCCATGTTGGAGGATGAGCGCAAAAAATGGAAGATAACTGAAAAGTTGGTCTGACGTCACAGGGGAAGGACGTTTCGGGAAGAATGGGCAGGGGATGCATAGTAACAAAGAGAGCGTTTTGAATTTCAATTTTTTATTAATGGGTTTTGGCGGTATAACTTTTTGGCATACGTGGATAGTCTTCCTTTTCATTAGATTTTTACTCCCATGAAAAATGTAAATGTGAATTAAATTGTAAGCACTTACTCCCTTATTTCCTTTTTATTGTTAGACATGAATTTTTTTATTAGAAGTAACTTACTTGAGATTTAGTTGGATATTCAATAGAGACATATTTTTTAGTAGAGATTAACCTTTTTTATTATATCTAATCCTTATTAATTACTCCCTTCGATTTTATTCGTTATTCATGTTGTGAGAACTAATCATTTTTATTACATGTAGCTTTAATTGATTGCTCCTTCTGATTTTGTTTATAAAGTGGAGAGATAATATTTTTTTATCCTTATTTTATAAGTTATATCATTGTATTTCTATCACAATTTTTTTATTTTACTCTCTATTAAATATTAGTGAAAGAAAATATGTTATTAAAATGTGTGTATTCAATGGAAATAAAGTTGAAAAATTATTAATTTTTTGAGTTTTAAGATTTTATTGATTGTGATAAAACATGTGAGAAATGCTCTATGAAAGGGATCATAGAAATATATAAACTACTGCAACCCCTCTAATCTCCATGCTACTTAATTATATATACCATCACAAGTTCAATGCCTTTCATGTTTTTAATTTTTTTTTTTGGTCGTTAGCAAGCCTGCGCATCTTTATCCATTGTGTATATGACATAAGACTACCAAGAAGCCGTATAAATATAAACAATGCAACTCACTCAAGGCCCCACCATTCAGTCTCGATTGATGATGTTACATTCTCACAAGTTGGTTGTAAATTTATCCGGTTGAATTTCATGTTTTTTTATTTCATGCTTTAATATTAAATGACAGATAAACATGTTTCTATAAATTTTATTTTAATTTTCAGATTACGATCCGAATTGATAAAATTAGCGCCCTCGGGCCCATGCAATTCACTGTCAATCACTCAATTGACACTGGACGCGAAATGTGAATTAGAGTTGAGAAAACAGACCGAACCCGTCCGACTAACCCGTATAACAGTAGGACCGGACTTAAAAATATAAATCCAAAATGATAAATCAGGCCCGTTCAAGCCCGTTTAATCTAGAACTTAAACGGGCTGACCTTGCAGGGTTCGAGGGCCAGCTCGTTTTAAGCCTGCATATATATTTTTTTAATTAATTCTCATAATTTTTACTCTTTTTAGATTTGAAAAAAAAATTAAACTAAATCTCACTCCACATCACATATCAGCCCACATCTACTGAGGATGAAAGGCAACAAAAAAAGGAAAAATAACAATGGAGAATCATTGATAAAAAATTATATCAGTCAAGGATCACTTGTTGTCAAAATTCGAGTGGATACTTGTGAATTCGGGTTAGCCTTTATCAATAAGTATTTATTTAGGTTTTAATAACAACTCATTTTAAATTAATAATAGTTCATTGTAGTTTGTTTTTCATTCAGATTTTGACAACAACTGATTCTTAATTAATATAAATTTCATACAGAAATCCTTGGCTGCTATTTTCTTAAAAAAATATAATTTTAAATCTCTTAATTCATCTAGATCCACGATAATGATTCATTCAATTTAACACTTACTCTTCTTTCTTCAATATGCCTCTCTATTTTTTGCCGCTACAAGTTGTCTTTGCTCTTCAGCAAGTCATCACATCGTCGTCCCCGTCCCTATCATCATAACCCACAAGTCATCCTTGCTCCTATTTTTGCTCACTCTTTAGTTGTCCCTGTTGCTCACTCCGATAATGCTTCCTCCTAAGAACCAAATCTCAACAGTGCTTAACTAGTTAACGTTCATTGTCATTGATCTTCCAAGTCCTCCTATCACTTATCATGCTTATGCATTTGTGACTCATAAGTTAAGTTCCATCTAATACACATATACTACAACAGAATAAGCTAAATATGACGGATTATATTTGACGGTTATAAGTGAAAAACGACAAATAAAAAAGGCGCTAAATACTTGACAGTTGTTTTAAAAAAACCGTCAAGTATTTAGTATATGTTTGACGATTATATTGGCATAACCGTCAAATATATATGCATCCCAGATTTAATTTTTTTATAAATATATTTGACGCTTTTTTCCAAATAACCGTCAAGTATTTTGGAATACTTGACGGTTATTTGTAAAAAAGCGTCAAATATATGGTTCAAAAGGAAAAATAAAAAAATTAATTACTTGACGCTTGTTTATTAATAACCATCAAGTATGTCTGCATTTAATTTGACGGTTGTTTCATAACAAGCGTCAAGTAATAAATAATTGACGGTTATTACGAAATAACCGTCAAGTATTGTCTTTTTTATGGTTATTTGTAAAAAAGCGTCAAATATATAGTTCAAAAGAAAAAATAAAAAAATTAATTACTTGACGCTTGTTTACTAATAACCGTCAACTATGTCTGAATTTTATTTGACGGTTATTTAATAACAAGCGTCAAGTAATGAATACTTGACGGTTATTATGAAATACCCGTCAAGTATTGCCTTTTAAATTTACACTTCACAACCTTTCATTTTCACATTTCTGCAGCTTGAACATTTTTGAAAACATATCCAAAGTGCTCGAAAATCATTTTCCGTCACTAAAACTGCCCAAAAACACAGATTTAGACTCAATTCTTCTTGGGTTTTGCTTGTGGGTTTTATTTTTTGGGGTTTGTGGGTTGTTCATTCATCCAAATCTTCATTTCAGGCGTTTTGGGTTCGTTTTCCGTCTTCCATATGTAAGTTTAATTTTTTCTTTATCTATTTAATTCGTTTTTAGGTTTAGTGTTTAGGGCAAATCTAACTTCAAATTCCCCTACTTGCTTTTCAACAGTGCAAAACGCGAGTTGTCTTCTTTCCTCCTTCCCCTGCTCTTCTTCTTCGTCCTCGTGCTCTGCCTCTCTTAAGTAAGTTGGCCTATCTTTCTTCCTTGTGATATTGTTGTCAATTGATTATAATTAGGGAGTTGATTGGAATTAGAAATTGGAATATGAATTTTTTGTTCATTATAACTACAATTTATGATTGAATGTATATATGCTTTTGTTTTCAGTTCTTTGTTAGTTCTGAAATTAAATTTAAGATTATATAAAAATTAATTTACTGTTGGGCATTATATGAATTTGTTGAAAATTTGCTTCCCTTGTTGTGGTGATGATGATTAATTCTGTTATTGGATAACTTGATTAGAAATGATTGAGTTATATTGAATTTATAGGACAAAATAGATTATTGGGATAAAATTTTTATATCAATTGTTGCTGGATAACTTGATTAAGTATAATTAAATTATATGAGTTTCTTGTAGGACATTATCACCCATGCCCCTATCACATTACCTAACAAGGTATATATTAAATTTAATGATACTTAAATTATAAATTTTAACAACTTTTGTTATACAGCTATTAACTTGAATTTGTTGTAACTCTTTACATACAGTACTTTGAGGATGCCTACTGTATTCAGTATGCAGCTGCACATATAGAGGAAACCCTTGAAGAGGTAGCTCATGTCGTGTTTAACATGTGGATAGCAGCAGTGGCTATGCCTAATTAATTTTGGTATACACATTTATTTTTTTAGTTAATTTTATGTCTGAGGCCAATTAATTTTAAAATTTAGACTTGTAAAGTAGGTAAAGTTATAGATTTTTTTATGGCATCGGGTTTAGAGTATAAATAGATATAAGATAAATTAAAGATATTTAGATTGTAATTTTAATATAAATAATAATTCAATTATTTTTTATTGTTGGCTGGCTAGTATATATATTTGATTGCTTTGTATTTGCAAGGGGGCTGCTTTCCAACTTTTAAAAAAACCCATCATAAATACTTGACGGTTATTTAGAAAGAAACGTCAAATATAAGTTTAAATAACCGTCAAGTATGTATGAATACTTGACGGTTATTTCGAAATAATCGTCAAGTATTTGGCACACAAAATTTACAAAAACATATTTGACGCTTGTTATAAAATAACTGTCAAATATTACTAAATACTTGACGGTTATTTTAAATAACTGTCAAGTATATTGCTACAGTATATGCAAATGTTTAAGTGATTACTTGACGGTTATTTTAAAATAACCGTCAAGTAATCTCTAAAATATTTGACGGATATATGACGCCTCATTACTTGACGGTTAAAAACTGTCAAATAATTTCTAAAATAACCGTCAAGTAAGAGGGTATTTTGTAATAGTGATATTGTGCTCGTGCTCTTTGTTTTCCTCGATCTCCTAGTCCTATATCTTAGTCCTTCAAGGCTCAATCTCGTCTAATTTTGATTGGGTATTTGTCGGTTTAGCCAATCCATTGCTTTTTGTATTGCTATTATTTTATTTGTGTTTTTAATTCATTTAGATGTTATTTAGTTAGTTTTTTTTCTATCTTTCTTGATTGGATATTATATTAAAATGAAGTAATTTTTTGTTTGATTAAAAAAATTAAAAAAATAAAAATAGTTAAAAGAGCCAAAAGCCCATAGGGCCAACCCTGAGCCTGCTATGTTAAAGGTCAGGTTTCGTATATCAAGATTTTTAAGAAAACTTGGGTTTAAAAAGGTTGGCCCTTTTAGGCTGGAGCCCTTCAAAGGCCGGCCTTACAGGGCCGGACTGACTCCCTTTTTCCCAACTCCAGAAAATATATATATATAGACACACACGTATGTGCACATACGAACATACGCACACGTATGAGTTATTGTGGAAAGCTTGAGAGTTCTGAATCATAAATCTTATACTTTATAATTTAATTTTCATAAAAAGAAATTAAACATTAAAGGCTGTCAAGTTTTATCTGTTTTTTCCTGGCCTTTCACAGTGCACTGTGAATTTATTATTATTATATTATACTTAGACTTGGAACTGTGTGTATTTTTTTTCAACTTATGTCTCCACAATTTTGCATGAACGAGGCTTAATACATGTGAAATGGTAACATTAGGATTTAGGAGTCCTTGAAACGCCTGCGAAAAGGTCACAGAGAACATGCTTGCTCATATTTATCTATCTTCCCAGGCCAGCACGAATCATACTTACCCTCGTTAGAGGTCTTTAGACGTGTTTGGGTGATTTTTTTATTATATTTTAGGAAAGCTAAGAAATACAATGATTAACTTTAATTAATTCCTGGTATAAATATTAATTCTAAGATTCATAAAACGTTCTCTCTCTCTTTTTGACACAAAGTTCATGTCAATTGAGTTTACAGAGGTGACAGTTCAAGCCAAACTTAAATAAATATAAAAAATGTTATAATGAGACTTGAGAGTTTAAAAAGCTTTTTTTATTTTGAGTGTTGGGTTATCTACTCTTAAAAAATTAGGCTAATATATGAGCCTAATTAAGAAATAGAGTTTTATTACAATTATAAGAAATGCTTGAGTTCAATATACAATTTTTTCAAGTCCTCAAACATAATTTTCTTCCTTTTTAGTTTAAATTTTTGAATTAGAGAGGGAAAGGTTAGATACCCGCACGTTCCCATTTCGTGTTTTCATAGAGACTGCCTATTAGTGGATAGATCTCTCAGTTTTGTATTACAAACAGAAGCTTGGAACTTGTTCTCTTATTTTCTTCTATTCTCTTCTTCTTTGCGTGTTATTTGTTGTGAGTATCAAGAACCTAGTTCAGTTTCATAACTTCATTTCCATGTATGATATTCATCTGGCACATCATATAAATTATAAGGTTAGTTTTCTCCTCCAAATACTTATATTGAACTTATTCGAATCATCTGAATAAACTTAAAGAAATTCGAGTCAAACCCAAATCCGAATAAAGGTAGCTTAAATGTCCAAATTTATATTTTATTATTAATAAAGTAATATTAAAATAAAATAAAATTTAAAAATAATTTTTAAAAAATAAAAATTGAATTACATTAATAATAACAATAAAATAAAATAGATATTTAATAATTCAAGTATTTGTGCAAACCCAAAAGCTTAAAAATTTGTAGTTGGGATTGACCATGTAAGTTTTTTAATATGTTTAAATATTTTAAATTTGATTTGAATAAGCTTTCCGTGATCCAATCACTGGCGAGATTACTGGAAAGGGGTGCATAGATGAGTATAATGAATTTTGACTTCTAGATGTATTTTCTCTTGTGTAATTGTATGTTCTCGTCCTTGAAGTGGGGTGGGAGTATGATAAATGGAGGGGACGAACGAAAGGTATCCATGTTGACATAATTTAAAAATGCGTGAATAAAGTCGAAGAAGCCGAGTAAAAGCCAATTGGCCATCCCTTGCCACAAAAAGGCCTTTTCGTCGGAATCTCTCTTTGATCGGCCATTCTTCACTCGCACGCTCTACTACACGCACCCTCTAACCAGAAACAAATAATTAAGTAAATCCAAATCACTCAAAATCAGACGCGTAATGATGGCAAGGCCGAGGGCGAGAACTTGTGCGTTATTTCATATTTGCTATAAAGAATCCCCCTATCCCTTTTGTCCAGACAACGCTTGATCTATCCTCAATCCTCATGGATCATCTGTCCTCCACTTGCTACTCACCTTCAAGAATCCTGCTTTATCTCCCACGCCACAGAGAACAAAGCTATCTATTCTCTCCCCTCTCGGGCATTTAATTAATTCTCCACTTCACCTTCCAGCACGTCCTCTCATACTTTGCAACCGAATAATAACAATAACAACAACAGTAATAATGGCAATGCCAAACGGCCAGTCGAATAGTTAAACACCTGAACAAAACAACATTATTTTCTTCCAACACGAAATCATCAATGACATAATAAATGGCACAAATAAGCAAACAGTCAACAGAGTGCTACGAATTAAACAGCCAAAGGCACAGATTGTGTGCCTCTGTCATCCACTACTATGCGTGGACCTTAATTATTTTGGACTACCATAAGCTACCACCGTCGATCGCTTCTTCCTTTTTTATTTCGGTTATTGCGAGTGTCTGACAATGAAATCCACTTAGACAGAAAGAATATCACATTAATTAAGAATGCACCTAAATGACCAAGTGATAATATAGAAGGAAGAGAGAGGCCGCCGCGATCAACGACTGCAATGAGAGCCCGAATGCTGCAAAAACCTTCACCTTTCCGGCGCTGCTCTCCTCTGGTTGGTATATTGGGAATGCTATTCCGGGCGTGCAATTAGGTCCTTCCGGACACGGCAGTGGCTGTGGCCTGCAATCAGGTCCTCCCGGACATGGTGGTCGCGGCGGCGGCCGTGGACGTGGTTCACATGGACCTGGAGTACATGACGGAGCCGGAGGGGGTGGGCATTCAACGACAGCTGGAGGGGGCGGTGGCGGAGGCAATGGTGGAGAGGGCGGAGGTGGGCACTCGACAACGGGAGGTGGTGGAGGCGGCGGGCATTCAATCACCGGTGGAGGCGGTGGAGGGGGTTGGCAGGGATTTTCACACTCGGTGCACATGGTGCAGGATACTTGATCTTTAGCGACGGCGGAGACGGATGAAACAGTAGCTGCGGAGGAGGTGGACGAGAACAAGAGCACGGAGAGAGCGAGGATGAAGACGAAAGCCATTGAATTGGGCATAGTTTCAGAGTCGGAGGCGGAGAAGAGAATCAAACCGAAAGGAACGATGACAGAAGAAGACGAGAGGGTTCGGGGCTATGGGAGAAGGAGAGTGAAAAATGAAATCACATGGACTCACGAAGCATGTGTATTGGTGACCGCATCATTTGTCGGTGATTTATCTTCCACGGGATAATCCAAAATCATCAAATCCATCAACTCTAGCCATCAACACTCAATTTCATCTTTATTTTATCAACTTACAGCATTGCCATATCTTCATTTCCCGGGGCTGTTTTCTTTTCCCCTTTCATGGGCCTGATATTCCCTGTGTGCTTACACTTTAAGCAACTTATATTTCTTTTAAATTTTAGTTTCTTCCATAGTTAGGTAAGTGCTCTCGCCTCACAATAAGTAAACAGCGGGCTAATTAATCTGTGACGAAGCAAGATACCAGTTAATTAATTAATTTTAGCATAAACTAAGCTGGAAATATTTAAATAACCTAACACTCGAATTTATCTAAACACCCATCAGCGCAGACCGAAAAGTGAGCGTCAGAGTAGGCAAAAGTTGAGCTACGGTAAGCCCAGAGTTATTCGAAGACTTGTACCTGACGCAACAAAATGCAGTTGAAAAGGAAAGCAGTGATCCAGACGAAATTAAAAATGATTAAAGCAGCTAAAATACAGACGTGCATTCACTGCTTATGAACAGCTCATTTACTATATGCTCCTTGTATTTTCTTTATAAGTGATATATACCAACCTTGTTAATAATAATACAAAAAAAATGAATGAAGAATAGAAGTATACAACATCATAAATATACTCTTATATAATAAATTTAAAAAATAATATTATATTTTTTTATTCATGAAAGATAATTTTAGAAATACAGTTTAAATATTATTTAAAAAATTAAACTATAATTTATAAATAAAATTAAATAGACTTTTTTAAAATAGGTGTTGTAAATGAGATCCGAAGGAGTCATGTTCATAGACACTTAGACACGTTGACTGATGATGATACAAATGCCATTTTCATCATGAGAAGGCGCAATAACAAGCACAGTATCATCCACGGAGGCATGTGATGCTGACTGCATAGTAGCAGGAGTTAGATCCGAAGTAAACACAACTAATGAGATGAAATTTTTCATATTTCACAGTTCCAACCCCAGACTGCAGTCAATATATTTTTCTCCTCCATTTTCGTATAAATGTATTTCTCTGGTTTCAATATATTATACGAAATTTGTTAACATAATTTTGCTATCCTACGTGGTTATTAAAATATAATCAAAAATAAAAAAATTCAATTAATTATCAAATCCAAAATCATTAAATGATCATTTTTCATTTTGTTAGGTATTATTTATAGACCTTTGAAGACACCCTAGCTCAGCAGACAGCATAATCATACTAGTATTTATTTAGTATTGACAAGCGGTCTTTGAGAGCAATGCAATTGTACAAAATATTTCCTCGTAAGAAATTGCATAATAAATGAAATAGTTCCTGATGAAGTAACAGGACAAATATATACTTATATACGATTTTACAGTTTATCACCGTAATAAAGTTTAATTATAAATATAATTTGAACTTTCTGTCCTAATGCAGGGGATACATGAATGTTTTTCTCTGTGATCAATCTTAAGAGCCAGAAACCCGGGAAAACGAAGGACCCCAGAAGCATCAAGAAAAACGGACGGTTCAATTTGCCTGGAAATGGAGTGAATGTAATTGATCCAACTATCCAAGGGTTGAGACGGGCAGCAGATAGGAAGAGGAGCAGGGCGTGTGAAGATGTTTTGAGCCTGAGCAAAATTATTGGTAAAGCCTAACATGTGTAATTATCTATAAAAAAAAATGTAGTCTTCAGTTTTTTTACAAAATTATGCATTAAAATTTTATAATATAGTGATTCTAATAAAATATTATATTAATTTGATGGTTAAATGAAAGTCAGTGTTGACAAAGTATTCCTACCCTAGCTCATACATTGAGATAAAATATTAACACTAATATGAGGTAGCAATACATTTTTAACAAAAAAAGATGTAATTAAGACTAATAATATCAGTGATTGATGTAAAAAATTAATAATAATTATATGAATTATAAACAAGATTTTAATAAGGCTTAAAGGTGTCATAGTTTAAAACTACACAACGTCTTAATATTAATATTTGAAAAGAAGAAAATAAAAAGTGACATCATAAGAGAAATTTAAAGCAAGTTAATGCAATGCAAATTAGTATATTATGGATCTTATATTCTTTTATTATGTAGATAATGAACACACATCAATAATTAATGTTATGTTGGGAAAAATTGAATTTTTTTAAAAGAATGAATAATTAATACTTTTTATTCTCTTTCATCTATAATTAAATATATAATAATATAAATATTAATAATACACATATAATAGGAGAATTAATAATTTTTATTTCTTGGAGGGCCAAGGCAATTGCCTCACTTTGCCTCATGGCTTACACGGCCTGAAGAGGAGAGAGAAATAAATGAAGAGATGTCAGGGACTTTTCTTCAAGTGCTGTAATTGCAACGGAGCCGCAAGGAAGAGCCACCGATGACATGGCTGCTAGCTCTTTTCCTGTACGCGCATGTTTATTTTCCTTCCAACCGTTATCTATCCACGCCAAGATTATCAGCATCTTGCTCGTTGCGCGCCTCTTCTTGCCCTTCTCTACTCTTTTTGCGTGTGCATATATCCTACCCTCCCCTTCTTCTCTGCGTGGCTATCCCTGTGCCTTTTCCCTTGTATATTTGCCACTCCATTAAATCCAATCATAAACTGTATGTCATGTACTGATGCTGAGTCCTTTTCATTTGAGTGCACTTGAGATTCCAGTTGGTCTATCCAGCTCCACGTGGAGCCCAAAATCATTCATTCAACATTTTGCTTCTTGCATTTCTCTGCCCCTCTTTTATCCATCCAAGCTAAGAGTAGCCTTTGCGCCTTTTCGCGTATCCCAGCCCACATGCGCCACCCTAGCCTCCTCCCTCCCTTAATTTGTGTAGCTTTTCTCTTGTTGAAGCTCCATTAAATGCAATCATCAACTGTGTCGAAAAAAGATATGCTGAGCTCTTTTCGTTTTAATGCGATCGAGGAGATCAGGAAACATGCATGATATTGAAGCGTCGGACATGATTTCTTAATCTCGGTGTTGTTGAGTACAGGAAAGGGCAGAAATACTAAAGGATTGAATGGCGTCAGCTGAAGCAAGGTGAGTTAACTGAACACAACACGGAAAAGAAGTAAGTTTTCTGCCCCTTGATTACCCTGTTTTCACGAGTTAGATGAACAGACGGGACTGGTGGATAAGTTTGAGGAATGCGAGCGAAAGAGATCTAGAAATAGACGACAGGCTTATTGAAGGGGCGCCGTGCTTCCAGTACGTTGACCATCGGCCAAATAAGTGCTACACTAACAGGGTTGAAGAAATGAAGAAGCAGTACGTTAAGCATCGACCGAATGCAGCGGCTGAACCTCTTTTTTCTTCTGTTTTTTTTTTCCTGGACAATTTTCTTCTGATCCTCGATTGACTTTTTTCCTCTAAAAAAGCATGTATAAATTTTAATTTTTTACGCTGAACTGATCTATCCATATATGTTTTAGTTATTGATGGATTTATATTTGAAATTTTACTTTTCAAATTTTACATGTATTTAAAATTTTTTTGCTTAAATAGTTTAAAAAAAATTGAATGATAAAGAGAAATGAACTCAAATTTAAAACAAAAATAAAAAAATAAAAATGATAATTTTATTTATTTTTAATTGATAAAAGATAAAAAAAGATAGAAGAGATATGAAAATAATAATAGTGAAAATATGAAAAGAATAATATATTTAAAATGATTAAAATGTAGAGAGGATTTGAAATTACAAAAAAATTATAATTTCAAATGGATTTAGATTTAAATTGAATGCTTATTACTCCAAACATGTCATTAAATTTTTTATAATCCTTAACTATTGGTTCAAATTAAAAAAAAAATAGGTAGGAAATAATATTAAAAAAATAAATTAGAAAGATAGAATCAAAGAATACTAAGTTTTAATTAAAATTGTCAATTAAGGCCGATCCAACTCTAAAGGGCCAAGGTCTAAACAAGCTAATCCTATTATGTCATATTATACTTTAAGACTTCATTTTGGTTAGTGTTAACTTCTAGAAGTTCATGTTATTTTATCACATTTTCCTTAGATTCTAATTCATTTTGGTTCAATTGTATATGTTTTTATTGCCCAAATTAGGAAAATATGCATTTTGTTTTGGGCTTGTGTTTTTTGCTTTAATTTGATATTTTTCGCCTAATTTCATGTTATTTTGATTAGAAGCATTTCTGGAGCTTTGTGGATGTTTTTGGAAGGCTTTTGGATGAAGAAATCAAGAGCAAAATGAATGATTTTTGTTAGCTGTAAAAACAATGCAAAACTGCCAAAGTCGTCTCAAAGTCGTGACTTTCGTTCGCGACTTTCACCGCTGTCAGAAAAACGCTGCGTTTCATTTATCAGAAATTAGTTGGCTAGGATACATATAAGCTGAGAGCTCGACTCAAAACGCATTCTTCAGACTTTTAGACACATTTGGAGCTTGGTTGTGCTAGGGTTTGGTCATTGGAAGAGTTGGGATCAAGAGATTGAAGCTTTGAAGACATTTGGAGCTCATTTTCTTCGGTTTTTCTATTCCTCTTCCCTTTCCTCTCTTGTAATCTGAAATGGGTCCACTTATTTTGTATATTTGTAGCTTGTGGATGATTATGAGTAGCTAAACCCTTTGTTCTAGAATTATTTGGAACCCTTGTATGGATTAACACCATATTTCTCCTCTCTTTTTGTGATTAATGATATATATGTGTTTATTTTACTCTTTCCTTAATACTTCTACTTGATTGGCCACCATTTAGATGTTGGGTTCACTTAATTGATGCTTGAGAGGGCTAGGTTGAGTGTAGAACTTGGGTAAAATTGTGTAAGAACTTGATATTTGCATGTTGAATGAATGGTTTTGCTAGTAAGATAGAGATATACTTGCTAACCTTGCATAGCCACATTAGGGTTGGTGTTTAAAATTAAGTTTTATTAATTGTAATAAGAGATTGGGCAATTAATTTAACCAAACACTTGTTCATGACTTGAGAGAGCTTGTCCAAGTATTTTTAGAACCCTAGGTTAGCACTTATTTTCATTAAAAACATTTATGAGAGGAGGTAATTTTGGTGTTATGAAATGCAAGGGGCACAATTAATCCTAGGTCCTAAATTGTGTTAGAAGTTTGTGAATCACTCACTTTTCTTTATTTTCTAGTATTAGCTTCATAAGCAAAATCATTTTCACCTAAATTTGTGTAGCTCAACTTGATCGAATTTACTTAGTCTTTTGCTTGATTATAGTTTTTAAACAAATCTTCGAGGGAACGATACTTTACTCATTTTATATTACTTGCTACGACCCGTGCACTTACGGTGAGCAACAGTTAGCCCAATCTCTGTAATATACCAATTTTTTTTTTAAATAATTTAACTCAACCATAATTGGGTTACAGCCACCCAACACGTTTTATATCAATAATTTCAATATAAAAATATTTTATAATTGGCTTCAACTTGCACAATACAACATTTCAGCTAAATTTTTACCTCCTACATGCTATTAGGTTAAATCACATTTGTCCATCCTTATATTCCCAACAAATAAACTAAATCACATTTGTCCATCCTTATACTCTCAACAAGTAAAATAACTAATTTAGTCAATTTTCAAAACAAGCCAGTTATTTGGCCTCATAATCATACCATTTTAAACAATTCAAAATAAACTAAATATTAAAATTACAGTCATTCAAAGTGTACCAAAAATAGAAATAGTTTGAAAGGCATGATTACATTTATATATTTATATAATTGTCAATAAATAAAAAACCCTAATATTGGCAATATAAAACATTATAAATCATACATCAAATACCCAAAAGAAACAGTGGATCTATGCCACTAAGCCTCTGGGACTCCTTCACGTGTCACTCGTGGCTCTCCTCCTGAAAATTGTTAACCACATAATGAGACTCAAAAGTCCCAGTAACCAAAGCCAATTTATGATAGTGTATATAAACAGTTAAGTGTTTGCTTACTGAGTGAAAATTAAAAATAATATAATTCCAACAAATATAAGAAATATTACAATACACACAAACAACCATCCTTATATCCCTCCATTAATCTAGAGCCGTAACCCTCACTCGATGCTAAATTACCTGACCAAAGGTAGATTAGCTCGAGCCCTTACAAGCCACTTATTGAGCTCCAATAGGGGCGTACCACGTGGCACATAAATAGAACAACAATAGCAAGTCTCCCAACACCTCCCATAATAATTAAACAAATTTATAATAATATTGCACAATTATACAATATTATAAAATTCATAATTTTCTCAACAATCACCTAATTAACATGAAGTAACACTAATCACAAATTAAAAGCATAGTTACCTCATGGCTTTTTTAATAAATTATTCTTTACAAATTTCTCTCCCACCACAATTTTCACCAACAACACAATCTACAAATAACATATTATTTATAAATATTAGTTTCAATTATTGAAACTAATAAAATAATTTTAATAATAGAATTAAAAATATAACATAATTTTTAATCTCAATCTTAATACAAATCTAGAGTTAATACTATTAAGTAAAATTTTTAACTCCTCTTTTACTCATCAATAAACATTAATAATCTAAAAATTAACTTCTAAACTAATTTTTATTATCAAATTTTTTTTATTTTATAAATTCACACATAAAATACCAAAAAAATTAAAAATTGAATCTCTAGCTTAGAATCATAATCCTATAACCATAATAATTCATTTCTCATCTCAAATAATTATTTAAACCTCAATAAATCAACATATATTTTCAGATTTAATAAAAATCTAGTCTAGAATTTGATCCATAAGTCACAAATTCAAAGATCATCAACAAATTTATACTCTAGAATATTTATTATACTACTAACAACCTCAAAAACTATGTTTATTCAACATATATTCATTCCTCTTCCAAATCCTAAATTTTCTACCACCATAAAATCAAAAACCAAAGAAGAAGGATGATTAAGAACATTTTTTAAAACACATACTTAGTCTTAAAAAGCTTAAAATCACACCCTAAATATCTTATTAAAAACTCTTACCTTAAAACCCAACACTGACGAACTTGGCTTACAGACGCTCTCTCTGCTCGCACATAAAAGAGAAAGGAAATGAAGAAAAATGAGAAAAGAATGGTGATTTTTTAAAAAAAATGAATGTGGGTCCCACGTCTTTTTTTATTACTTTCTTTTTTCCTCTCTCTTCTTTCCTTTTTTTTTATTTTATATGTAATCATGCACTGAAAGCCACCGTTCCTCGTCCTCCTTTTCTTTTCTTTTTTTATTAATCTCCCTCTCTTCCTCTCTCTCATACATTTTTATTTTCTTTTTTTTTTACCTACACCTACACAGTACACATAGCCATGAAAAATTCGCTCCCCACCCTTCATATATATATATATATATATATTAATTTCTATATATATATATATATATTACATTTCTTAATCTCTCTTTCTATTATATTTCTCTCTTTTTTTTCCTAATAATAATAATAATAACAATTTTTTTAAAAAAATCTTAACTTAAAATTATATCTTAAGTTAGATTTAATAATCATCTCCTACTAATTTGCTTACTTCTAAATATTTTTTTAAAAATTTTTATTAACCCAAATTAACTATTAAAATTTAAATTGGGATGTTACAATCCCAACTCTCAAGGCTTTTTTTTTGTATTTCTCAATTTACAAATTTTAAAAAATATATTTAAAATCTCAAAAAAGTCATCACACATAATATTAAGTGAAAAAAACAACATCGATAATAATTATACTTTACTAGCATTATTAACTAAATATTGATAATTTTCATTATTATCAACATTAATATAATTTCATCATTCTTTTTGTGTAGTCTCATCAGTGGCAAAGATATTATACTCTTGATATAACCTCATTTTTCATTTTTGTAAAATGAGGTTAGGATTTTAGAATTAATGTAATGTAATATTTAATTGTTTTAATATTAAAATTTTAAAAAGGTTAAAAGGATTTAAAATGGTTGGTTCTAACCCTAAATGGCTGGCTCTTTTATTTTAAAGATCAAAAATACTAATCCTTTTAATTTTAAATTATCATTTTACATTTTAAAATAGTAACTCGATTCTAAATTTTTTAAACTAAAGAGCCCTAGTTAGTAGCTCTAATTTTGATAGTTTTTCCTCATCTCTTTTCACAAATTTATTTTATTATTTATCTAAGAGTTTTCACTTTTAATATGTTTTATAAATATATTTTTTTATTTTTTATTTTTCTTTCCATTGTTGACCTGTTTATTTTTCTATAAGCAAATTTTTCCATAATTTTAAAAAATTAAAATTATTTATTCTTTTAAAATATTTAAAAATATAAAATATTTTTAATTTTTTTAAATATAATCATTATTTTTTAATTACTTTATTGATTAAATTATTTTATATTTATTATAAAATAAAATATCATATTAAACAAGAATAGATGTAGAAAAAATAAAATTAATTTAAAAATAAAAAATTATTTTATTTGTGAATAAAATTTAATTAAAAATATTTTATAGTTTTAAATGTAAGAAATATGTTGTAATGGTTTTTTAACTTTTTGCCTATTAAATATTAAATATTAAATATTCATGCTAAAGCAGCCTCGCCCTTCCGCGACTGCGACTAACAAGAAGAGGCCTCTTGAGCTGCTGATTTTCTTACACACCGGTCTTCTCTTTGATCTGTTCATAGTCGAGAAAAGTGCAGGAGCCGTGCCGAAGCAAGCTTAAATGTCAACGTTCGTCGATGTTACAGAGGAGCAACGGGCACCTCTTCTCCCTTCCTATAGCAACTCCATTGATCAAACTGAAGACGGTATCGTTCCTTTTGCATCAGCTAAACCAACGGCAACAGTCGCTGCTCCCAATCAACGCCTTGCTTCTCTCGACGTCTTCCGGGGCCTAACTATTGCGGTTGGTCATCCGTTTCGAAATCATTTCCTCTTTTATCTGTATCGTTGGCTGTTAATTGCGCGAATTTCTTTCCTGTCCGAATTAATGGAGGTGATATTATAAGTTTGTATATCTGTATGGATTTGGCAAACATCTTATACCTTGTATTGCTCGATAGCTGAAGGGGAACCCAAAGCAATTCCCCCCACTCCCGGGTGGGACTGCCAGCAAGCAACAGGGCAACTAGCGATTTTACTGTATTAGTAAAGAAACTGCGGGAGCAGCGTTGTTACAATCGCATTTTATTGTCTTTATCGATTCGCAAAATTTCGCAATTTGATTAGCTGTTTTTTTTTTTAAAAAAAAATTGGGGTTATGTGTTATCCTCTAATATACTTCAATTATGCAGTTGATGATTTTAGTTGATGACGCGGGAAAAGCCTTCCCATCCATCAACCATTCTCCATGGTTTGGAGTGACACTCGCGGATTTCGTAATGCCGTTTTTCCTCTTTGTGGTCGGCGTCTCAGCCGGCCTTGTATTCAAGGTAGGAATTTCCTTGTTTCTTCTGGCTCCTCTGTCCTCAAACGTGTCTTCTTTATTCCTCTTTCTCTTTTCGCCTTGTTTTAAATGCAAAATGCGGAAAGACTACGAGTTCTTTCCTTCTCCTAATTGCTTAAGTGAAGAACATAAAGAGTGGAACTGCTCCCAAGCCAATAGGTCAACGTAAATTGGTAGTGAACCACGTGTTTGAACTTTGAAGTTATAAGGGGTCATTGATTAAAGGCTCCTTGCCCGTCACTAGCTATCCAAATGCCATATTGATGTTATACTGTCGTCCATTAGCTTGCTCCCCTCCTGCCCTTAGCTCAGTTAATTGGATTGTTTAAGAGATAGCATAAAGCCCGCGGGGGCACCGAAGGAAAGGTACAAAACTGCTAGTCTGAACCCCACCTCACTCGTCACTGTCGGTCTTTCCCTAACGCGCCATGATTTCATCAGGTGGTTTATCTCCAAAACTCGCTTCTGCTTAAAAATCAAAATGATGAAAAAAGGGTGATTGATTGGGCATGCTTGCATTGCTTGCCTGGCCTGCCTCTAATTAAGTAAACAGAATGGTGGTACAACAACAACAAGCGGCTAACTGAATGGTATAAATGAAGGCATACTGAATGGTATAAATGAAGATAAAAGGGCAGATATCAGTATTTATAAGTTATTGGCAAAACGGGGGGAAGCTTTTATAGATTTCATTTCATTTCATTTCATTTCTCTTTCTTGTTTTCCCCCTGAATTTGGCTATAGACTATAGGTATTCTTTCCTCTTAAGTATTTCACCATGGACTTTTCAGGAGGGCATATGGTTGGTTAAGCAAGCATGAAGTCCCTTCTGTTACTTTTTTCCTCCGTAAAACTCTTTGTTCAAAACACTGGTACTTAAGGCTTGACAAGCTTAAATGTTTTGATTTATAATAGTTGTAGGTGATCGTTTGGACATTGTACAGTGGCTTTCTTATATTAATGCAGATTATCAGACAGTTCGAATCTGAATTTTAAATAATAAACCATTCTCTTGACCTTTTGTGCAATCTTTCAGAAAGTCTCTAGCAAACCTGATGCTACTAAAAAAGTGATACTGAGGACAATTAAGCTTTTCCTTTTGGGGTTGTTGCTACAAGGTTTGCTTTCTTGCCCTCTTACTTTTCCATTGGTTTTTGCAAACTGCTGAAATCTGAGAAACTCAAAGTTCCTTGCATTATTTTGATCTTCTTTGCGTTCATATAAATTAAATCCTTGTTTTGTTAGCTTTTCATTATTTAACCGGTGCTTGATTGGCCAAAAAGAAAAGAACCTTTACCTTGTGCTATAGGCAAGTGGATGATGTGGCTATACTTGGAATTGATGCTTGTTATGGTGATGTTTGTTTCTGAATCTTATTCATAGGTGGATATTTCCATGGGCGTGGCAGTCTAACATATGGAGTCGACATGGGCAAGATACGCTGGCTTGGTGTACTTCAGGTAGCTGTGTGCCTGTGGCTAATGAAGTAGTTATTCTTCATTGTTTTCCAATTTATTAATTTTTTTCTTCATGTATAACTTAATAGGTCTAGTGTTGCTATTGTTCACAGTAACTTCCTTATGTTGTGCCTTAGACTTCAGTGATTACTGTTTGCTAGTTTTGCTTGATGAAATCTGATAAGACCCCATCACTTGTCACTGTCAAAGCTCACAAAAGGAAACATAAAAGAATGGCAAAAGGGCAGAAAAGATGGGACTATTGGTTTGAAAGAAAATACTATGGGTAAGGACCAATTGAGGCAGAAAAGTAGGGGAGTGAAAATAGGTAGTGTTTTGGTAGGGACAATCCACTTTTTGGCTCTTTAAATCTGTATGTTTGTGCAGAAGGAAGGTGTGGAGTATTTTGGAAAATGGTGGTCAAGTGAGGAGAGTTTTGGCCTCTCGAAAGCTAGATTGGGGGTGGAGAAGAATATCTTTGTTCATCATTTTATCTTTCTATTTTTGTATCTTGCTGAGTGGCTTGTGTTTGCTTCATCCTTCGATCTTTCTGCTTGGTGGGTGTTGTGAGTGAGTGAGTGGCTTATGTCTTGTGATTCTGTTCTGTGGGTGCATTTTGTTCTGTTTCTTTGTAGCTGTAATTTAAGTGTATGAGCTTGTGAGAGAGATGAGATTAGCTTGAATCATTATTTCTCTTGTAATCCAATTTAGATATCCAGTAACAGTATTTTCAGTCACATTTGAAGTGCATTTTCTGGTTTTTGCTTGTTTTAAGCTTGTTAGAATAGAGGGTCCTATCAAAATCTTTTAATTTCTGGACCAATTGGCACATTATGGTCGTTATCAATGATGCTACAGCCAATTCATGGTGCTTTGTGATGAAGAAGCGTTGCACTGATAGTTCACTATTTCAGGATGATTGATGCAATTAGTAGAACTCATTATAATTTATTATTTTCTTACAAGTTACCTGTCGACCTACTGATGGATCGCCTGCTGCTTAAGCTTTATACATACATATCTTTTTTCTCCTTTTTATGCGTTACTGACCTGTGAATTTCTGAATTTGTTTTCATAATACTCAGAGGATATCGATTGGATACTTCTTGGTCTCGATATCAGAGATATGGTTAGTAAACCATAACATCTTGGTTGACTCACCAGCAGCTTTTATGAGGAAATACTCCATCCAGTGGTTAGTTAACTTTCCTGCTATTTAATACTTCAATTTGACTGAACATGCAATTTGAAAAAATGTCAGTTGAAGGGAATTAATTTAAATTTTGTGTTGATTATTACTTGAAAAATGTCTATCATGTTTTGCTGTCATTTTTCATGGTTTAAAAGCTTACATTGTTGTGGACAGGGGTTGTTTTGAATCAATTCTGATGATTTGACATATAACTATGATGCAGAATCTATCTTAAGTTGTTGGTCCTGAATTGCAAATTGAAACATATTTTGTGTTATTTGGTTAAATGAACATGTGAATGGTGAAACGTATTTTTAGATAAAACTTGCTAAATTAAGATATGTATGGATGCCAAACAGGTGCTGATTTATCATGAACTCTTACTGTGGATGCTAAACATATTCTTGGATAATGGATACTAAACTTCTGTAGGCAACAAATTTTTTTTCATTGACAATATTGCTGGTTCTAACTTTCTGTTTCTTTGTGCAGGATGTTTTCTATTTTACTGTGCTCTGTTTACCTATGCTTGCTATACCTCCTCTATGTTCCAAATTGGACGTCTGAACTCTCTGACATGCATTTGCCTGATCATATATTAGTTACTCAAACTGTGAGTTGGCTTGAATTTCTCATTCTGTGCCATTAAACGCTGAGAAAAATGTTCATAGTTAACTAATTCACTATTTATGAATGATGTTAGTTGAAACCTTAAATTCTTAAAAATATTCATATCTTTCCATTTATACCCTCATTAAATACCCTATATAAGAGCCTTGATAATAGTGATTAAAATTTCAATGCTTGAGTTTTTCAAAGAGAGTAATAAATAAAGTAGGGGTATAATTGGAAAAATAAATATAAAAGTTATCCAATGCCTTCTATTTTAGACCAAGTAAGGTTTCTAAAAGATACCTTATATTGTGATTTGGAGGGAGTATGAGTTTATATATTGATTTTCAAGTGGAACTGACTTTACTCACAATACTCTTTGCCAGGTTCACTGTGGTGTGAGGGGCAGTCTTGAACCTCCTTGCAATGCAGCAGGCTACATCGATAGATTAATTCTTGGTGAACATCACATGTATCAACGTCCAGTGTATAGAAGAACAAAGGTTATTCTTATGAAAATTGCTTTCTGGAATGCACTAGCTATCTGACTTCATTAGCTCCTTTACTCATTTCATCAACTAATTGGCATACTTTTTATTTCAGGAGTGCAGTGTTAATTCGCCTGACTATGGACCACTGCCACATGATTCACCTGGTTGGTGCCTAGCTCCATTTGACCCAGAGGGTATTTTGAGGTTGAATAACTTATTTGGTTATTTTTTGCTCTTTTGCCATCCAGAAAGCGACAGTCTGAACTGTATGAAGTGATAATATAAAGGTTGTAATCATCATTCAGTATGAAGGTTGTAAAAAGTATTACTGATTTTAAAAAAATTTTGTTAATTACTCCAGCTCATTGATGGCTGCCATTACATGTTTTGTGGGATTACATTTTGGGCACATACTGGTACTTTTTCAGGTGCGAATTTATAAATCTTTTAGGATGTCTCAGTACCCTGTCTTGATACCTGTCTAATAGTATGGTAGTAGATATGATATCTGCCTTGTATTTATCTTGATGATATCAACTACTTTTTTTTTTTGTCTCTAGGGTCACAGAGAGAGAGTATTTCTTTGGTCCACATTTTTCTTCCCTCTATTACTAACAGGATACATTATGGAGATTTTAGGTACTCTCAAAAGTTTCCTTCCTAAAGATGCATCTTATCCTCTAATTAACGGCTGTAAGACTTTTTCAGGAATTCCTTTATCTAAAGCACTGTACACATTAAGCTACATGTGTGTCACCGCAGGAGCATCAGGCTTGATCTTAACAATTGTTTATTACATTGTAAGTTCATCATTCTGTTTGGTACATAGTGATAATTTACGAGTAACCAAAACAAATAATCAATTACTGATAATAACTTCATGTCGAGCAAGATCTCCCTGGGGCTCAGTCGAAGCCTGAGCACGATTGCAAAAATAGTAAATTAGATTTTGGATATAGTGTAATGGAAGAATTAGAGCTGCATATTTAACTATCTGTTAATAGTTTATATTAGGGTTGCATATTGAATCACGAGGGAGGCCTTAAAATTGTCTGACGATATCCTTGAATAACTTTATACATCCTTTGAGTGATGTGATGAGAAAATATTGGGTTTGAATCTGGCAAAAAGAAGCTGATTTTCTGTCTAGTTACTATGAAATATTTTTTTGCTCTGTAGCACAAGTTTACATGACATATATAGCATGTTGATTTTGCTGTTTATTATTATATGAGTGAAGCGCTGAAATTGCTGCCAAATATTAATTTCTCTGCAACTCTGCCGAGGCACATTTTTTTGGCAGGTTGACATGAAACGATTTAGAAAGCCTACAGTTGTACTTCAATGGATGGGTATGAATGCTCTTATTGTATATGCATTAGCTGCTTGTGACATTTTCCCGGCAGCTATCCAGGGTTTCTATTGGCGTACTCCAGAAAATAATTTGGTATTGTTGCTTTCTGTTCCTATAAGCTAGTAGTTCTTTTGGTGTTAATTTTAATTAAATTTTATCTCCGGGAAGCTTTGTCGTTCTTTAACTGTACCATTGAAATATAGAACTGCAAATGATACAAAGTTAAGACCAATGTCCTATGGGGTGTTTATCAGAGATAAAAGTGGAATTTTTTTTTTTTTCAAAAAAAATGAAAGCTGCAAATTGGGAAGGGAAATATTTAGTTGTCGCAGGACAGGTGCATTTCCGTTTCCATTATTTTTCAAGGTTTTTCGTTTGGGGTTGGGGTGGCATTGTTACTTTGAAGAGTTTCACATGAATGATTGTTAGCTTCTCTTTAACTCGGTTTATTTGTTATGCAGGTTGACGGCACGGAAGCTTTTTTACAGATCATATTCCATTCCGAAAAGTGGGGTACGCTGGTCTTTGTAGTGGTTGAGATATTATTCTGGGGTCTATGTTCCGGTTTGCTTCACAAGAAAGGCATATATATAAAATTGTAAAGATGATGGCATGTATATATATACTTTCTTGTAGATATCTTACTAGGAATTAACATTATATTTCAATATCCACGCTACAATCGTGTATGATCTGAGTCTGAGCTGTACATAATCTTGGTGACATTCGTGGATCCTCTTTAGGCCTTTCGATCCTCCTGGGAGTTGTCTTTGTCAACTTTCTTGACGAATCTAGTATGTGTTAAAGATTTAACGATTACAAAAAGTGTGTTAATTAGAATAAGATTCTCTCGTTTTTCTAAAGTCAAGATGGTTCATTACAGTTGTTATAAGGGAGCTTGGGCAGATGAATCGCACGTCTTTTACTGGCAATGGCAATGCTGATGCCATTCCATTCTTCACGGTGAGGACGCGAGTAACCAAACTTGGTTATAGAGCTCGTTTGGTTCATCCGTTCACGGAATATTTTTATGGGAAAGAGAATCGAGAATTGATGGAATGAGGTCAGTATGTGAAGTAAGAGGAAGGAAGGAATATTTGTATTTGGTTGGATTATAATACCTTTTGATATAACAAATATATTAAAACACTTGCTATTAATTATTGCAAGTATTAACAGGATTCCTTTGCGCGGAGATGAAACTAAAAGGGGTGATTCCGGTGCGCGTCCGTCCCCGAGGGCTGTGGCTGCAATTGAAAGGTCATACGAACGAAGATGAAGGGTGGAACTGTACCAGTTTGAACTTTATTTGAAGGCAGAAAGAAAGACAAGGGGCCCGCCCTATAAGTAATTCATAATGAGCGTACGATTGTCTTGAGCCTTCTTACAAATCACATGAATTCCGGATTGGGTCTTCTCAACCTCCACGCTTCCCCACCATCCCTCTCCAAATCCATTCCCAAGATTTGTAACCTCCATTGCCTCGGCCCTCCCTCTATTTCTAACAACGAGCACAAACACATCACCAGAGTTTTTCAACTTGTGCATCACATCATTCATTGTCTTAGTAAGAAGGCCAGCAACAGTACTGCGAAGCTAAATAAAAGCATTAAAGCACCCAACAGCTAGCGTATTATATTGACCTCGAGCCCTCTTTCTTTTCTTTCCAATTAAAATGGAAGCTTATCTCTTCGCATAGAATGATAGGTCTAGCTGCTTCATCATTTGCGTGCGTTATTATGGTACAACTTCCCTACTTTGAAGGTCCATCAAGGCTTCGTGTGGGCCATCCTTGGGGATTTTGCAATCTTTCTAATCCTTGCGCCTTCAATGATTCAATTTTGTGTTTGACCACACTCGCGTGCAAATGCAATTTGAAATGAATCATAGTTTGCACGTATTAATGTGTGTTTGGAAATCAAGATGTTTACGAACAATGTGAGAGCAGCTTTGCCTTGAAGGTTGCGAAATCACGCTCTCAACCAGGAATCAAACACACGATTAAACTAGATTATCAAGCAAAAGAACATGATCAGAATTAGAATACGAACTGCTTTATCAATTAATTTATACAAGTGAAATAAGTTAATTATAATTAATAGATGATCATCAGTTATGCAATGAGTTACATTCCCTCTGACGAATATAATCTGTATTTTGGCAGAACCTTGATACCAATATATGACCATATCCCTCGCGAGATACGAGTCATGCGACCCTGGCTTTGTTGGTCAGAATTTCAATAGAGCAAAAGAAGCACGATGGTAATTATGACTCTAAGCCAGATGATAAGAATAAGAACAAAACAAGAACTGTCATATTCGTGGGCAGACAAGAGATTCGGCTGCTGCCTTATTGTTGAGAAGCTTGACAACTCCACACACACACACACACACACAACGCACAAACAAAACTACGTAAAGTTTCCGGAAAATTACCATCATTTTTCATTAGATTTTTAACAGTGACCAAAACGTCAAAGTAAGTTATAAATCATGTCAGTGCCCCTGAATTATGTTGAAACCATAAAGAAAATAAAGCATTGTTTTGGAGGATGAGGTGGAATGGGGTTGGAGAGAAGAGTTCAATGAAGGAAGCTTTTGAAAAGTAAAATGCGTAAGAAAAGACGGAGCTCAGGAAACAAGATGGGGGTGGGACATTTGCTGTACTTGGATGTCCCGAGCATTCATGAACAAAGCAAAATACAAAATTCAAGATAACTTATGATATCTGGGAGATTTCATATATACTACTAGATCTAGGGTAGCACTTTTGAATGATACCACCCTGTGGAAAAAGAAAAGAGCAGATACACGCATGAAATTGAAGATGCACTCTATATATAGCGGGGCCAATGCTCCACCATACGCTACTGCTACACCATACTAGTTAGTAGTAAACTCAACTGACCTAAGATTTGACACCATTTCAGAGGTGGGGGCTCATTATATTTCTCCAAATTCCCAAAGTACGTACAATCCCACATGGCCTCAAATCATTCACCTACGGTTTGACGCCATTTGAACCCCTTCCCCCAAACAAAACGCCATCACTTCCAGTACAAGCACACCTAATTATTAATTCTGTCCAAGATATCGGATACCCCTGATGATCACTTTTATAAACTAAACAAGGTATATATGTTGTTGGAGACAACTAGTGACTGCAGAAAGATATGGAGAAAGAGTAGCAATGTTAAGATTTATTATTACACATTCTGGAGAAAAGCAAGCGTCGATGAAGATAGGTAGGGTACGGAGACACAGTCATCATCGTCCAAACCTCGTTGAAGGGCTGAGAATGCGAGCTGAACATGCGTGTCTTAGTGGCTGACACCCATCTTATCTCGTCCTTGTTTACTTAATTAATATATACCTTTACATTCCCACGTACAACCACGTGTCGCCCTTTCCACAACACTTCCTTTCGTTGCTCTATGCCCTTTCCTATAACTGGCCCTCCATTTGCGTGTGCTATACTTATGTTTCTGTTAGCGCCTTTTTCATCTCCTCACCGTTTCTTTATTCTTGTTGCTATAAGCTTTCACGTGCTTCTTTTGCTCTCATTATCTAGACATTCCATGTTGGCGAGTGCGCGCGCCAAAAGGTCATTCTCGTCACAGTGATTCTATATCAAAACCCACAAGACGACGGAAAAGAATATATGCCTGTATCTTATCTATTTATATAGCTTATATTGAATAAAGCTGCACCAATTGATACTTCTCAACTAGTAGTTCGGCTATCGTAGTCGCATATTATTATATATACGCTGAACTGAGGCAATTTATATGGTGTAGTGCTTACAATTCGCTTGACCACTAGTGAGAGCTGTTCAATCAAGCTTTCTACCACCGTTTATCACATGCTGTCTCTACCAGACTACCACTCTATCAATTCTTAACCAGACCAAACTTCATACATGCATTGACATATATGTTCTCCACCTCATCCTCTGCAGCTGCAAATACAGCTCCTGTGATATATGTCTCTCATGGAGGAGCTGGACCCGCCGGAACTGGGAATTGAAGTCTGTAACCTTTGCCTCAATCCACCGAGAACAAACCAGCTTGATTAATGTTCTAAAGTCTATCCCGAGTAATTTGGTCCAAGCATGTGATTATAGCAAGGACTGGTAGAGAAATTGATGAGTTCAATGAATGCGCCCGCGACAGAGCGACCCCATCGATATGGACGCAGAGATGAATCCTACTGAAACAAGAACAGGACAAAGTTAAGCACATCTATAGGTCTTGTTTTACTGTCAATGATTTAGAAATAAAGCTATTCCATTTAAAAAAAAAAATCAACGACTAGAAGGCACTCCACCCCTTGATTAATTGTATCACTGTAGGTTCAGTGGCTGTGTGTCAGTGTGTGGCTGGCTCGGTTGGCTACTGTGGGTCAGGGTATGATCCCTTCTACTTCTATATATACTTAAAATAATCAACACAATATAGTCCCAAGTAGTAATAGTAATTAGATCTAGCAAAAAAGACTTAATGCTTAAATAAAAGGAAAACAATCAATTAGACCCCAATTTACTCAAATTTAGTCCAATGATATAGGATACCATATAGTTTTATAAAAAAATAAACAGAGACAGTACAGGTACTGTAACAACTAAAACACCCGTGAGGTTGCTTGGTACATCCTGGTCAGCATGGTTGGTGTTTCTGTCATCTGACACCTTCGCCAATCCAGTTTCTTTAGTTCAGCGATTAATAATAACCATTATAATTATTGTTATTATTATTGTTTTTTTACCAAAAGTGTTGGGATTAATTAACTCCATGGCACATGATTACATAGATGATAGACATGCGAGCATATTCATGTATTGTACGTGATAACCGTATTGGACACAAAAGTCATTCACGTGTTTGGTTCAAAATTCAAAGGAAAAATGTATCGTTCTCTGACGCCAGCCAGCAAGCAACTTTATCTCACTTGTTGATCGTTGATTGGTTACCCGATCCAAGGTATATAGCAAAAGAATAAAACAAAGTAAATGGAGACAGCTTTTGAGGTCCCGACCTTCAATATATCTCCAGCTTTGCAATTCCAATTCTCGCCAATCACATCGCATTATGTATTATATTTATTTTGTTACCGTTAACAAAAACAAGTGAGAACTCAAGTCACCAAAAACGAAAAAGGCCAGAGCTTCCAACTACGAGAGTCACGTTAACGTTTGACCTCACTTGTATGGGCACACAAAGTGACAGGGCAAAGTATTGCAGAGTAATTACATGTGTGCGTGGTGACTGTGTCTTATCTCCGTAGAGATAAATAATCCCAAACTGGTCTATAAAAGGGCATCATCTTGGGCTTTCCAAGTGCATGTGCAGCGGCAGCCAGGTACAGAATCATGTCTGATCATAATCGCCGTGCAGCAGAAGCACCAAAACTATTCGGTTTCCCACTGACAGAACAGGAAGAATCTGGAGAAAGGAGAGATCATGAAGTGGAAGATGACAGGAAATTCAGGTGCCATTATTGCCGGAAAGCATTCACAAACTCTCAGGCATTAGGAGGTCACCAGAACGCTCACAAGAGAGAGCGGCAGCGAGCCAGGCGTTTCCACGGCCACTCCGATCACCGGCGCTTCTTCACACCCTCCAAGCATCAACCTCCACGCCTGTTCTTCCCATCCACTCCCATTTTGATTCCTTCGCCTTATACCACTTCTTCCACCACTAGGTTTCCTTTTCAACTCCAATCATCGCCTTCTCATCATGTTGCTACGCTGCCACAGAGGGATGTGGGTGTTAATGTTGACGTCCATCTGAAGTTGTCTCTCTCGGATTAGCAATTCCTCCTCGTTTTCATTCTGAATGCGCAATTCTGTTTTCCAGCAGTAAGATACACTGCCAATGTATGCCGCATCTCTATCTTTATATAACCGTTTAGTTTCAAGGATTACGCATTGGTGATGAATATGTGGAGTTTATGAATCAATTGCGAGATCCGACTCTGTCTCTCGCGTCATGCAAATGCATAATGCATCCCCTTGTTCCCCTCGTTGACGCCGTATAAAAGGGTCACATATTTCAACAGGTAGAATGCCAGTGTTTTGCGTGTCATCATGGGTCATAGCCAAAAAGTGTAGGAACAATAATCTCTCGTACTTTTTTGCTCCACTTTTAGATTTTTACGCCCGGTACCTTCCAGCGCGGTCTCTTCACAATTGATAAAAGCTTTCTACTCACACATGAACTTCAGATCGCAAAACAAGCATTCATAACACTGTGACTCTGTGAGTTACAAGTTTGAACCGGCTTTCAGCTTTAGATCTAACGAACTTAAAATATCACAACACACTCCTTTGCAAAGGCCAAAATTTTGTTTCTTTAATCATAGTTAAAAAGAATCTAGCTCGTATAGCTCCTTCTTCCTCCTCCAAGCAGTGAGTCCCTTGATCTTAATTAGTTCAATTAATTATATTTCAAGTGACTCTTAGGTGGCTGCTCAAGTCTCGTTCCTTTATTTGATATCTGTTTTTTGTTTTGAATGAAAACTGGATCAAATATAGTCACACAGATAAGTCCAAATACAAACTAAGTAAAACAAATAAAACCTATAACCTTTCAGCATTCAATACCTCCCAATTGGAGAGGCATTGGATGATCAAGGGACCCAGTTTGGCAAAAAGTGTATAAGATTGACTAAGACTGAGACTGAGCTTAAATATCAGCAGAAACAATAGCAATGTTGTAGATTGACGAAAAAGATCTCGATTCCGTTTCCAGCTCAGGTGTGGTGGCCAAGTAGTCGAGCTTCAACGCTGTGGAGGGGAAGGCTCATCAGTACAAGGTCAAGTCGTAGCTACCTTCAACGAAATACCAAAACGAATCTAGCCTGCAGCCATATCATTCGCCAGTCAGGATTGTGCCACGTCGCACATTTTTCTCATTCTCTGTATTTGGCTATTTGATCATGCTCACGTGGTCACATTTGCAACAAAGTAGACTGTTGTACGTGTTTACAGCTAGCAGTCCGTGATGTAGCATAAAATGACATTTGAGGACGTTTAAAGTCCTCAATTACACTTCAATTATACAGTATTGTCGGCGAGCATTTCTTTACTTACACTTAAAAATTGAAAATTCTGATATTTTTAAAAAGGACTGAGGTGTTTCAATTTTTTAGTTGTTCTTGGCTTCTTGCACACTGTGACCGCTAAACAAAAAAAATCAAATGTTGGTTGGAAATTTTAGAGATTTAGTCGAAAAACGTAATCAGATGTAAATTCTGAAGACATGATGGAAGAAAAGCTAGAATGGAACGCTTGTGTTGGACTGAGATGGTTGTATTAATTTATGCGCAGGGAAGCTAATCAATCTGCGGGTTCTTTAGCTAGGAATGGAATTCTCATTCTTTGAAGTTTGAACTCGTCACCTTGTATCTTCAACTCTCATCCACTGTTCTGTTCTGTCTGTGTGTGGAAGGGTGATAGAGCATGAATGTGCCCTACACTATTGTAGCCTCTCTCTTGTTACACGGATCAACGTCAATATATAAATGCAAGATAACGAAAATGATAATACTCTGTAAACAAGTAATTTAAATTGAAGTTTCAATTCTTATATACTTTCATTAAAAAATATAAGATATTTTTTGAGAAGTTAGATATTAAAAAATATAAGACATTTTGTTTTTCGAGGTGTAATTATTATTATTTTTTAAAATATTCCTATTAATAATAAATTTATGTTTATTATAGGATGTTTAATAAAAATAAATATAAAAATATATTGTTAATTTTAAAAGTAAATAACTATCTTATTACAGAAGTAAATAACTATCTTATTACAGGGCAAAATTTAATTAATTTTTTTTATATTTTTTAAGGGAGTATATAATAACTTAAGTAAGATATTCCTATTCCTTTTCTTTGCCACCAATGTCTCAAGAGAGAGAACAATGTACATTTGTTGTTTGCACGCCTACTCTGCTCTTCCTACTGAAAAAAAGAGTGACCAAAGATAATAGAAAATAACAGAGACATTTACGCGTACCCGAAGAGGCGGTTCATGTTATGGGCCTCCATGCGTTTAGTGCCAAGGTTTGAACCAACGATATCTGATGTTTACATAACCCACTTGTTCGTTTTTCCCTTGGCCCACCACTTAGAAACATGTTCTCAATTTGCAGCGTTAAAAAGAAATTTCAGCATTTAATTAGTATTTTCGCGCGCATCACTTTTTTTTTGGTAGAAACAAGGTTACTTCAATAACAAGATTTAATCCCACAATTTTATAAGTTACGAACTTATAACGGGTCATATCATCACCAACTAAATTAACTTTTGTTGGTTTCCAATTTTTTTTGCTACTCATATCTTATTATAAGTAATAATGTTTAAGATATTATTAAACATTAAATATTGACTTATGTAAGAATTTGAACTTTTTGTATTATGATAGGCTAGCATCCTCTATTAAATTTAACCCAATTGATTAATTCATGTTTTCACGGGCATAACCTAATTCTTAAATCGAGCTAAATTCCAATTGAGCAGGACAAATACGATATTAATTAACTGATAAGTGAAAATGAACTAGATTCGAGATGACAGATTACGAGACTGTATGGTTGACACCTTAACTGTATCGTTGACACCTAAACCCCGGTGACTTCAGCGTGACATCATATCATAGCTGCGACTTAGAACTTACACCGAATCAAATCGAATCCAGAAAATAAGAGCAGAAAAGACACACTACAGAGCCCGTTCTGCTTCACGGGCCACGCCTGCGACACTATCTCCCTTCCGACATCAGTGTTTTGTTCCATATTAAAGAAACAATGAGTTAAAACAAAAAAGAAAAAGAAAACAGATATTTAATCTCTCCATTCCAGATTCAATACAGAGATATATATCATTCTTACAACTCCACGCTGCCGCCCACATCTCCATTATTTCTTCAGTAACACAACGTAGATCGATCACGCAGATATTTAAAATATACGACCGAAAACTGTATCCATGAGGAACCCGCGCCGACCAGAAAAAAACGAAACAAGGAAAAGACAGATCAACGCTATGACTATAAATAAGTGCGCATATATAATTAGGTGCGGAATATGAAATAATAATATAGTTTAGAAGACAGATCCTCTGGAACCCTGCATGCATGCGGTGTAGGTAATTTGAGGAGGTTAATACGGAGGCATGCATACATGCATGGACGCACATGGTCCGTCAGCGTAGAGATCTCTAGTTTACGGAATGTTTGCCCTGTAACCTCATTTCGTTGTAGAAATTAGCAATGAACTCCTCAGCCTTGGCATCAATCATTCGATCTCCGTCCCCATCTTCAGACACAGCATCGCTCTCTTCCGGCGCCTCCTTCTCCTGCTCGCCTTGCACCATCTCATCCAGGCCCACCGCCGACGAGTACGGTGTTCCGGAGTTAGACTGAGAGCTCCCGGCCGTCGGAGAGAACAAGGCTTCCTCGCTGAACTCGGTGCGAGCCGGGGACGGGTGGGTGAGCGGGGCCGGCAGGGGCCGCTTTGCCTCCGGTTCCGCCACCTGCTGAAGCTGCAAGTGCAAAGGTCTGACGGAACCCACCAGTTTCCTCCACAGGCTCTTGGAATCGGAGGGAGTGGAGCCTTTGGATTTACCGGAACCGCTGGTCATCAAAAAGAGGGCGACCTTGATGAAATACAAGGGGCCACGCCTCTTCTTGGGAGGCTTGGGGCAGGGCTTGGGCTCGTCGTGATGATGATGAGGCCGGTCCAGGGCGGTGACGGGGACGGAAGCTTCGGAAGGCTTGCTCTGCTCCATTAATAATGGACGGGGGAGCGAGCGATCGGAGGTGAGATATCGATATCCCACCCTGCAAGGGGCAGGGCAGAATCGAGAGGGATGACTCTCGAAACAATGTCAGGCGAGCAAATATAACTTTGTGGCTCCTTGCTTCATTATTAAAATTATGTATTTATACGGAGGGAGCCAGGTCAGCAAACTATGGGTGGTTCCCATTGGGAGTGGTGGATTGTATTAAAAATGGGAGGCAGTTATCACTGGAATTACCGAATTAATGCCCTAGCAATGGATGTGCATAGTCATGAAATGGTTTGAGGCAGAGGATTCGGAAAAGATTCACGTTTCATTTGCCGCGTCTCTCTCTCTCTCTCTCTCTCTCTCTGAATTGGTCTTCTGTTACGTTGACTCCAAATCCAATATACGATAAAGATTCCTTGCGCTTATTAGATTAATTAGGAGGCTACGTTGAGGGATGTTATTCTTAGCATTCAAATTGATCAGTGTACGTGTCGAGTCTGGCGTCAAAACATGCGTCAACCTTCCTCTATGCACGCTGGCTTCGATTTGGATCTATCAGCCCCCTACCCCAATTTCCATTATGATTTCCAGGAATGACCACACATCGGATAGATACAGCCCACCAAGAATTTTAATATGCATGGAAACACCTCAAGATGGTCGTGAATCGGATGGATCAGGAATATACATGTAGCTATATATGGGTGCGGAAAAAGTTCGTTGCTTGGTGCTCCATATATCCGCGCGCGAAGCAGATGTATTCTCTCCACGCAATTACACGCAAAGAAGTTGACCCTGCTTCTTCATTGCACATTCAACACTTTTCTCCCATATGTGTAAACTGGCCACGCGAATGGAGACACAGAGCAGAGTGTACCCCCGGTGGCCTTCTAATGGAGCATATATATGAAACCAATTTACATAAACATTTGTCTGAGTCCTATATTATTCTCGGGGTGGTACACTTCTTGCTCTTGCATGCGCAGGCTGTGGGTAATTCCAACTCTACGGAACTTGCACATGCACCCACGTTATCACTTAGATATAATGCAGATCTGGAGGAGGTTTTTTAAGCTTGGAGTATTTACTTATATATTTTTGCATTAACATTGAATGGTTTTAATTATAACCAATTAAACTCACGGTGGGTAGGTGAAAATAGTACTGGGGGATTGTACGAATATCAATATAAACATCATATTTAAAATTTATGCATGGAAATTAGATTGTGTGCAGAGAAATTAATATAAAGTTCTACGTACTTTTTTATTATTTAAAAATTAAAAATCTTCAACTATTTAATTACGTTTTGCATTATTTTAATTTTTTAAAATGATATTTGTTCACATGCTTTAATAAAATTCGGTAAGCAGATAAATGGTAGTATATGATTTGAGAAATATCTACGCACTGGGAAAATTATCAAACATTCTATGCAAACAAAATTTCTTTGGGTTAAAAAAAAAAAAAGTACAAACAAAAAACCCAGTACTAAAGGATCCGCCGTTTTCTCTTATGGGCCATCATCGAATCAGCTGGCCCAGACCAGGAACGCGTTCATGATAGGTAAAGGAGTAATTAATCGTACCAAAAAAAAAAAAAGGGGTGAAATGCATTGTTGTCCCATCTAGTTTTTATTAATTTCAGGAATCTTACTTCTATTTTTAAAACCAGTACAAATTTCTTCTAAAATAAAAAATTGTATAACACAGGCTTTCTGTTATTTTAAAAATTCTATTTACATCTACTCAACCATTAAATTATATATGTTGGATTAAAATACTCTCTTTTTATATAAATGTTTAAATATCATTATATGTTAGAATTTTTAATCATGTAAATCTGTTAATCATGTAAATTTATGTAGAAATTTTCTTAAATTTCAAATACATAATATTTCTAACACAGATTAAAGTGTGTGTGTGTGTAAATATAATATAATATAACTATATTAGTGGCGGTGATTAATATAATTTCCTAACGCATACAATTTTTTTGGGGGCCGAAATAACGCATAGAATTAAAAACTTTACGAACCGGGAATAAAATATATAATTTAATTGTATCAGTGCCGGTTCGATGCATGGGACGTTTATTATTGGTTGGCAAATAAATTAGTGCTATTTATGATCAGGGTCTGCTAAATATGCATGGATTGTAAATCGTGAGGAGCTACGGCTGAAATGGAGTTACTGAGATCGTGACAAATTCCATCCATCCATCCATATATGATTAATAAAGTGCTAAATTATAAAGCAGGCGATAAAAATATAAAATGGTCATGCACTAGTTTCATGAATTAGCGGTCCAACATGAACCATCACTGTCCTGCCAAACGTTGAATTTGATCACCATATACGCTACCCGTTGCCCCTTCCGCCTGTCATAGCTTATATATATATATATATATATATATAGAGGGAGTGTGAGAGAATTAGAATTAATAACTAACAATAATAGATAGATTGATAGTTTTATTTAAAAAAAAAAGATAGATTAATAGATAAGGATTAAATTAGACAACATGATTTTATGTTTATTATTATTATATACTCTGAGTTTTAATAATTTTAATTTATTTTTTTTAAAAAATTAATCTTTTCACTTTTAATTTACTTATAATTTAATCTTTCAACGATGACTCGTTACAGTTCCGTCTCTTAACTTTTGACTTGCCTATAACTCTCTCTCTTAACTTTTGACTTGTTTATGCCTCAGTCCTTTAATTTTTTAATGTCAATAAAATTTGCCTTTCTCCATTAGTTCTCTTAATTTGGATCTCACATTAAAGAGTAAGATGATGGTATTTTAGAGCAGGAAGGTATTTTAAAATAAGATGAGAATATTTTTAAAAAATATTAAAAAATAAAGATCAAATTATAAGTAAGAAAAGTTAAGAGACTGAATTATAACAAGTCATCATTGAAGAATTGAGTTATAATAAGTCATGGTTAAAGAATTGAGTTGTAAATAAGTTAAAAATTAAAAAATTAAAAAATAAATTTTTCTTAATTTTTAAAATTAGAGAGAGAAGGTAGTCAACTACATTATGAGTGAAAATTAATCATTGTAAATCCTTTAACGCAATTTCAATTAATAAATCTAAATATTCTAGAGTGTTTAACTAAGTATTTTTAAGAGAAAATCACCTGAAAAGAATCTTTATTGCAAATAAGGACCAAACAATTATGAATTACTCCAGACTTAAGTGTTATTAAAATTTATTGTTAAAAGACAAAACTATTTGTTTGTTTGTTTGTTGTGATGGATAATTGATCATTTTTTAAATGAAAATAATACTTATTTTTATCATAGCACTTTCTTCTTATTATTAAATTAATATTTTAGAGTTATTAATGAAAAAATTAATAATTATTAAAATAAAAAATGAGACCTTTTTTTGTAAAAACTTATTTATTAAATCATAATACTTGTTTATTTTCACTATCAAGTTAATTTTTTAAAATTATTAATAAAAAAATTAATTGTTATTAAAATAAAACAGGACTTATTTTTTTAAAATGATAAATTGTTGTTGAAAGAGACAGTGTGTTGAGGGGTAATTTTATTTTTTTATTATAAATTTTAATTATATTTAAGTTCTTTAATATTGTATAATAATTTAATAATTGTTTGGTCCTCTTGTAATAAAAGTTCTTCCCATGTCCTCTACTATGAGTTTCCCTTTAAAATGATTGAAAACTAGTTTAAATGGTAGATTTTATAAAGAAAAAATAACAATTAAGAACCTTTTAAATAAATTTATAAATTAAGGATCACTTACTGTTAAAATAAAAATAAATGCTTATTAATTTATATTATTTTTTATTAATAAATATTTATTTAAATTTTAACAATAACTCATTATAAATTAATAATAATTTATTTAATATTTTTTAAATTTTTAATATAAAATAACCATTAATTGATATAAATTTGTTCTAACTTAATTGTTATTTTTTTTATAAAAAAAATAAATAATATTCAAGTAATTTTAGCAAAGGTGATAGGACATAATTGCATTTTATTCAAATAAAAAGCAGAAAACGTGCAATTAAAAAACAGAAAACATAATTATGACGTCACGAGCCAGGGAACGATATCCGCATATCGCCTATCGCCTCTCGCCTCAACCAACGAAATCATGGGCATCTCCCAGGCTCCCACTTCTCTGCTTCTTCTCGACAAGCTCCAATGCTTCGATGTCTTCCGCTGTCGGTTATCTGTTTTCCCAGAACATTGGGCAAATGCTTGTCTTGGGCATAGATTGACCTTGCAATTCCTTGGACAACGTCTCAGCCATTGAGTCCCAGACGAAATCTTAAATTAAACGTCATTTCTGAGTTATTTGTTTGAACGAGATAGGCGCAACGATGGGTCCTGAATCAAATTTGGCTGGATCATCTTCAACATCATCGCCTAGTAGCAAGCGTACCCGAGATCCTGAAGAGGAGGTTTACCTCGACAATTTTCACTCTCACAAGCGTTACCTCAGTGAGGTTAGGTCTTGTTTGGTTTCGCAGCACATGTCGCTTCATCAATTTTGTCCCATTATCGTATCTTTATATGACTGATATACAGATTATTATATAAAATGTACACTAGGTTTATTTATATTTTATTACCTGCAGTCATTTTTATTTCTAATTAAAATAACTTCAAATTGTTGGCTGTTTCATAATTTGGCGATTGTATGTTTGATTCAAAGCTTATATCTTTTGAATCGAGGTTGCCCTTTCCAGTTTTAAAACTATTTTGCTTTTCGCCACAATGAATGAGCTAGAATTTGAGACTTGAAGTCGCTGCATTGTTTCTCTTTTTCTTGTACAGATAATGGCATCTAGTTTAAATGGATTGACAGTTGGCGACTCGCTTCCTGATAATCTCCTGGAATCTCCAGCCAGGTCTGATAGCATGCTCTCTGTCAGGTAATTATCAGTATTGGTTTTATATCGTTCTCTAGTTTGCATTTCGGCTGCCGTTTTTGAATACTAACGAGATTCATTAATGTTTTGACTATTGTTCATGTGGTAATTAAAGCAGTACTACCATTTGCTGCCATTATCGGTATTCTTGATATCTTCTTGGCGTCTCTAGGGGTGAATTCTGTCTGTCTGTAGAAACATCATGCATTATTATAGATTTTAGGGTTAAGGGTCATTTTTGTCCTTAACTGTATACAAAAGTTCACAAATTTCTAAATTCAATCATGGGTTAATTCTGTCTCTTAATTTTAAAGATTCCATTTCTCATCATAGTTTTCTCACCCTCAGTGAGTCCTCACATTATATTTTTAATGTATTTTTATTATAAAATATTTGAGTTAAGGGACAAAAATGACCCTTAATTTGATAAAAAATATTAAAAAAATAGTGGGACTCATTGATGACCAATGAACATTAAGTGTTTTTAACGCTAGGGTAACAGAGGGAATATTTAAAGTCAAGAAATAGAATTGATGCATAGTTCAGTGTAGGAGCATTCGTGACTCTTTATATATAGTTTAAGAATAAAAATGACTTTTAACCCTAGATTTTAATATTTTTCATCTGGATCTCATCTAGTATACTTTTATCCGATTTGCATTTCATAAATGTCAGCAGCATTTATTCGTTAGTCATTCATGTATAATCACTTTCGGTATTGCATAAAAATCTTACATTCTAGTCTGTTTTCAAGTATGTTTTCTATTTTTATAAATTGTGTGCATTGCTAAATGGTTTGCATGTTGCATTAACCGAGGCAGCAGAAGGTTTGTGGAAAAATTACATCATGGAAACCTAGATTTTCACCCAGGCACAACCACTCACTTCCTTTCTCCTGAAAAAACCTAACCTTGTAGGCTTATGTGCCATAGAAATCTATTTAACACTGCCTTGGGTCTGGGGCTTATGTTGGCATAACATCCTGTTAATATTAGTGGCCAGAAACTCTGATACAATCATTCAGATCATGAGAATTCCCTTGATTTTAAGGTCAAACACTTCCTCTTGTGTGCTTAATATTTTCCCTTCTGTGGGTTTGAGGTAAAAACGGGGACAATTACGACTTGAACTTATGACATGTTGCATCTCAAACATAGTTACAACCTTCAAAAGGATTTGTGAAGCACTTAGTAAGTTGTATTCTGAAATGGCCTCTTATTAATGATGGATAGATAAATACAGTATGCTAATTGATGATGCAGTTTGTGTTTGTCTTTTCAACAACTTTTCAACTATGGTGAGTGAGACTTTGGCTCAGACTCAGCTCACATGCAAATAGATTTGAGAATTAATTACAATTATATATAATCTATGAACTCTTTGAATTTCTAATATTTCTATAGAGGGCATGACGAAAACAGGCTGAGAGTGGGAGGGTAAGTGATGAATATGTTGAGTTTATGGATTTCCAATTTCTCGGTAGCACAGTGTAAGATCAGACGGGCATAAGGCGAGAGCACAGTGTAAGATCAGACGGGCATAAGGCGAGATAGAAAAGATATCAACAATCATTGTTTAATAAGTGAGCTTAAGAAGTGTCAGGGAACAGGGTGGATTGTTGGAACGTGGAGGATCTGAACAAGCTGAATTTGCTTGGTGTTGAGTAACGTTCTTTTTCTTTTAAGCCCATACTTCAGGCAGCATGTCATGCAGAGTGGCTTTAATCTTTAGGCATGTTCGTTGGTGTGAAAACATTATATGGTCATATTTGTCACATGCATCTGTGTTTCACAATAAACACTTGAACATTTATCTATACTTGTAAATGTTTACATTTAAGAAAAACAAGCATTATTATCTCTCTTTTTTTCCTTCTTAAAGTTGATGTGTCCTATCCTATATAATCCTAATTATGTCCCCATATATGCTGCAAAAAAACTTTTTGACTATTTTTGGTTAATAGTTGAGGTCGATAAAGCTTTCCAGTAAACATAACTTGGTTTATCTAGATTTCTGGCATCAGCATGTAAAAAAGGAATCACTTTATCTTTCTTCTATATATATGTCTAGCTATTTTCCGACGGTGGAAGTTAATAATGGGTTCATGAAGTGGTGATTCTTTCTCACGTTGTCTTCTTCTAAGTGATAAGCTAGTCCAGCGGACACCTTGTATGGAAAATGAGAAGTTAGCAGCGCCAACTGTGAACGGCCAAATCTTTTTGCTTAAAATGACTGTGTTACTTTGCAGTACTCAGCAACTTTTTACTTTCCCCGACTCTACCTTTTGTTCTTTAAATTCATTGGCAGAGATGAGATGTCTTCACAATATTCACCTATGTCAGAGGACTCAGATGAATCAAGGTATTGTGAGACTACTACAAACAGCTGCTCATCCCAACCTGAGAGTCGTCCCACGAGTCCTGTTTCACCATACCGTTACCAAAGGCCTCTCAGTGCATTCTCTTCAGCACCTTCCTCTAGTTCAAATGCTTCACATGGCTCTACTGTGCCGCAGCCTCGTCAACGGGGCTCAGATTCTGAGGGTCGGTTCCCATCATCTCCAAGTGATATATGCCACTCGGCTGATTTAAGGAGAGCTGCATTGCTGCGATCCGTGCAGATGAGAGCACAGCCTCCTGGTGATCCTGAGGATCGGCCATGTTCGTTTATGAAGTCTCTGGATGACTATAGAGAGTGTCAAATTGACGAGTGCCCTTCAATGGGTATGTTGGAGCCTGAGTTTAACCAAGAGAAACCAAGCAGTGTGTTAAATATGAATGTCAAATCGGCTGATTCGGGGGGTTAGGTGATGGCCGTTGATTGTTGGATCTTACCCAACATTTTTTATGGTTTCACGACGGCCTGCCCTGTTGAGCATGTTTTGTTAATTTGCCGCGTTGATGTTGAGATTAGCATGCCCATAGGTTATCATCTCACCTCGATGTCCCCGACTCCATTCTTAAAATGAAAGTGGCTGAAACAAAAATTACATCTTGAATCCATTGCTTCTGTTTCAATTGTGCTTTGGCTGCTGTGCGAGATATGAGTAGGTACTGACGTATCAATCGCCAACGGGTTCGGCTTCATGACTTTCTAAACTAGTCTCTTCATTGAACGTAGAGAGAAAATATACGAGAAAAGTAATTATTTGTTAATTTTGAATATTCCTAAGTACAAAAATTTACATCTATTATGTAAAATATGACGAGCAAAAAGCTAAATGTTGGATGGATCAGTCTGGGAAAATGTTTTATTGCTCCAAAGAAGCATTAATATTACTAAGCGCAGCTAGCTTTCTTAAAAATAAAATAACGTAATTTTAAATGTAAAGTCCATTTAAAAATATTTCGCATAAATAATAAATATAAAAATGCAATAAAATTATGTATTTCATTTTTTTTGCAATATAGATGTGTTGTCTTTTCAAAAATAGCCCCTTGTTTTTATTTTTTGGCCAAAAAATAGCTTCGTGTAATCAAAGGGAAGATTAAACACCTGCCATTATGATTAATATTATAATTTATCTGACGTTTTCCAAATTCTATATCTCCCCACGAATTGCATAAATGATTTTACCATCACCCAACTTCATGTAATTATTCAAACCTTCATCCAATTCCAATAGCATCCTCAATTTCTAAGTAGGGCAGCATCTTTTCAATCTGAAATATATCAGATTTATCCAGTAGACGAGCCAATAAACTGTATGTTCATAACAAAACATGAAATATAAAAAAGAAAATAACTAAGCAGCAAAAATAAGTACCGAATTTTAAAAATAAGGCAAATGGTTTTCTAATACATTAAAGGCCGAGAGACTATTCTACTTAAATTTTAGGGGGAGAAATAACTAAGATCAGTGACCCGCAAAATTTTGAGTTGTCAGAAAGGATGCGGGAGGTGAGGCACTCAATCTCCAACAAAAAACAAAGTTGATATTTGATAATTGCGCAACAACGTCATGCGAATGTTGACAAGATGTTCTTCTTGAGAGTGAACTCATCAGCCTTCGCCGGGTTGATAGACTGCAACAACGAGAACAAGAGATTAAGATCTTACAAGGGTAACCATATTTTGGCAGTACATTAACCTAAAACCACCTCAAGAATATTTGGCCCAGAAACGACAGTTGTGCTCTCTTCTCACATTTTTTTCACGCGAGTAATTAACATATAGCAACAAAATAGATAATCTTAATATTTACTGTGATTGAATAAATGAGATAAAACAATAACTAAATGAACGAAGCAACTGATCTAAAACTGAAGCATGTTTATGCAAAAGATGCTTTGATGTCCCTAATACTGCCAACTTCCCTTAAAAAACAGAATATTACCTTTTCAAGTAAGCGCTGTAAGCGCTGGACTTCATTTTTAGCATAATCAGAACCTTTCTCCAAAGTATTTTTAGCAGCTTTCCAGTAAATCTTCCCATACCTAATTGAAGATATGGAAGGGATATTGTCACATTATTATTACTTAGTAAAAGGGGTAAAGTAGTCAACATATGCAGAAGTTCAGGCTTAAGAACTAAGTATTATTGAAGAAGACAGGTGACGCGAGAAATATTCTAGAAGAAGAATAGAGCAGCTGTAACATTGAGAAGGTACCTTGCAGCAGAACCCTTGAGTGTGTTAACCTCCTGTTGAATTTGAGTAAATACAACTTTCTTCTCTTCATCAGTCGCGGCCACAAACTCCTTTACCAAGGAATCCAAGCTCTCAACTATGCCAGCCTAAGCAGAACATCAAATTTATCAGTAAGACATCAAATGCAACCTCATTTGTCATCCCCCTTTTCATTTTCAGAATAATAAATAAAAATATAAACCCTTGCTTTTTCTTGGCTTATATGAATAACTAACTTTAGAAGTAAGATGTCCTTTTGCATCTCGATGTGTGCCACTTTTTTCATTAATGAAAGACACAAAGTCATCCAAGTCTCTGCCACTCTCGTACTCTTGCCCAGCTTTGTTGCCCTTAGGGAAGAATTTTAGCGTAGGGAACCCGCTAACACCATATCTGTAAAGACACAATTAAGCGTTGAACTAAAATAGCACTTCTAGTTTTTGGCCTCCATCAACTCACTTAAACTCACTTTTCAGCAAGATCCCTGTATTTATCAGCATCCAGATTTGCAATCGCTACATCTTCTTCCAGTTTAAATGCTGTGGCCACCTTTTCATACGTCTGAAGAGTAAAGGACATAAACAAGTTTCCTGTTAGTGCTCTAGCAGAAGATAAAAGATACAGCATAATAATAAGGCAACAATGATATGCACTTACAGGAGCAAGGCTTTTGCAATGTCCACACCTAATAAAATCACAAAAATTCAGAAGGTCTAGTATTAGTTGAAATTGAAAGATTTCAAATAAATAAACCAAAATGATACAAGAAGACTAACTAAATCTTCCAGGATTTTTAGCCCAATTCCAAAGTTGTGAAATAAAAATAGGAAATAAAGCAAAAAATAATGACAAGAAAATTGCTCAAGAATACCATGGTGCATAAAACTCAACCAGGACATCTTTGGTTTCATCCAGGACGACCTCATCAAAATTGTCAGGTGTCAGAACAACTACGTCGGATGGAGGCGTGGCAATCTTCACATTGGTTCCTGTAAATCAATTTCCTGATCAGGAAATTCTGCTACTTCTAATAAGCACATGGTGAAAGCAAACCTAACTTGTGCTAATAGATAATCTGAACAGCTGTAAAAGATAATAGCTCAAAAAATAATGTGCAGTCTGCAATATTATGATGACATGAAACCTAAACCTTTTTATGTCTTGGGAGAGCCTCCCATACTAGAAATCTAAAAGAATAATGTTGTAAGAAGACTGATCAACATTATGTCTAATGTCAAAATACTAGATTTCCTCAAAAGTTACTCAAACACATTAATATCGTCTAGTGTTTGCCTTCACAAAAGTATTCAGCACAACAATCAACAGAAACAACCTCCTTCAGTATTAACAAACTCAGCAAGGGATTCTGCAGTCCGTGGCCCATCATACCTGCATATACAAACCAAAACTAAATTCTAATTCAAAAGGAGGGATGAAAATGAGGCAACAGATAAAACATATTAAGATATAAAAGTTAATCGTGTTTTTGTTTTCAATGAGCAAACTTTTCCTTACTTTTTGGGTTCCAGAGATCCTTTTGGGAACCACTGAATAGTTGGGTATCCAGAAACCCCATATTTGCTGCACAAACTTTTCTGCTCATCACAATCCACCTACAAAAATAAAACCTGTGTTTAGTCAAGTGAAGTCAATGAATTTCCAATTTGAAATGTAAAAAGAGAAACAGAAAATTTGTACAGACAGCAACCATTGCCCGCTGCTTCATTTTGAGGGGGGTGGGGATCCCATATCTTGTCCAGATATTCATGCAAATTTAGATGAACGGATCTCTTTAACTATCACATTTGTAAAAGAAAACCAGGAAAAGGAAAGGAAATATCAAGTTGGGAACTTTGAAGACATAAGAATCCTGATGTCACTATTGGAAAGCACGATACATTAAAAAGGGGGCGCATATGCGCAACATCAGTTTTTTTTTTTTTTTTAAATAAGTCGCAGCTTAGACTACTTGATTAGAAAGGTATACAACCACTAAGAAATTCCGAGATAAGAAGAGGATTACCATAAACAGTCAATAATTTTAGATGGTTGGCAAACGAACCATAAACTAAAGCGTGCAAGTGCCAGCAATAAAAAGGTATGAATAAGGAGAAACACCAGGGTGCTGACCTTTCCTATCAAAACAGATTTGGCTTTCTTGAAGCTGGTACCCAGCTTTTCATAATCTGGTGCAAGCTTTTTACAATGTCCACACCTATCAAGACAAAAGTGGGGGAAACATATAAGAATGCGTCCAACGTCACGGAACTTCTCATTTATCTAGATACGTCGCCTCAAATACTTAAGAGTATATGACTTGTATCGGTTATATAGCTTCATGGTAACCAAGAGAACTTCAAGGGTGGATATTAGCCATTTAGATACCCGAAAGTTCAGGGTCCCATCAGTAAAACTGTTATTTCGCTCCCAACTTCTTTGAAAGCTTTTTTTGTCCCTTTTGTGTTCAAATCCTTAAACCCGTGACATTTAGACAAACTCTTAAACTTATGATGTCTTCTATGAAAAAAAGAAGAACAATCCCAAAATCAAATAGGAAAGGTAAATGAGTCGTTGAAAGGGATGCGATCGAAGCAACGTCAACATGGAAACGAATATACAAACCCTAACACTTGCATGTTATGATTTCTGATCAACGAAGAAAAGTGGATTAATAATGCGTTACCAGGGGGCGTAGAACTCAACAAGAGCTCCTCTGTCCTGCCCGACTTCCTTCTCGAAGTTTTCTTCGGTTAGTACGACGACATCATCTGCTGAGGCAGTTAGGACCAGCAAAGCGAAGGCTCCGAGGCTTAGCCAGATCTGATACTTGTCCATCAACCTCTGGTTTTTGTGTAACAGAGCTGCTATCCCGAAATTAACTCTCGCAATTGCAGTTTTATATCAAGGTCCACGTGCGGGAGGAACCCTCGATCCAGTAGTGTAACGGAGTATCGGTTTCGGCCTAGAGTTTTGGTGAAGTGGCAGGATTTGATTCATTCAGCAGTCTGGAGACTTCAGATGCGAGTTCTGGATTCACGATTACCGATAGTAGACTCGCAACCGTGACCGGCTACTGTCGATGTGGCACCGAATGATTGGCCCGGTGGCAACGTTCGACGTGTCACTTGCGAACACCTGGCGGCTGGCACCATGTCGCTCACAGTAACACGCTTGCCAGAAGACGACGGGTCAAAGCAAGTACTGATGTCTTCCTCTTGACACTATGTATGAGCATACGACAACGAATCTAATTATGTGATTTTCCATGAGTTTAAATTTGGAAGTATCATTATATGAATTAATGACAATCAAGATGAGAGATACCACACTACGGAGCATGTGGTGTGTGATTAGGGGCATAATTCTACTACATTATATGAATCATATCATAATGCGCTCAAGAAGAAGTAGAGGAAGAAGACAGGGGGTTGGGCAAGAAAGAAAGAATAATTAATCACAGTGGGCTGTGGTTCTAATTCATGAGCGGTAATAAAAAGTGGATGTGAAAAAAGATCACGTCACAACCTTGCATTGCGTATATATAAGGATCAAGTACCTTCAGACCTGTTTAAAAATTCAAATTCAAGTAAACATCTATTTACCCGGCTTATAAATAAATTGCCTCATAAGTAAAAGTATGATAATGTTTATAGAGTGTGACTCATGAACTAGGAAGGAAGTAAACTTAAAAATACTAGCCGAATGCCTTAGCCGTGAGATTGGTTAAAGCCCGTTTATTCCCATCCAAAGGAAGAGAGCGATTTATATTAGTAGTCGGGTCAGATTTCAAGGATCCAAGTCTCATGGCTTTTGTTTTTCTGACCACCCAATGATCCGAATATATGGGCCCCCCCAAAACGCGCTCCTGTGCGTCAAGTCGTTGGACCCCACAAGTTGTTATTTTTCCCAATAAAATATATAAAAAAAAAAAGATTGTTATGGCGCATCAAACTATTAAAGGGAACAATGTTTTAAAAAAACACAAAAAGGAAACAACGGCAATACGCCACGCGGAGTCATATGATTGGTTCAAACAGCGAAACGCTCACAGTCATTGGTCAGGTTGGGAATGAACACGTTGTCACGCTCTTGCAAGGCGGAGGGGATCGTTTCCGTTCCATTGGTGGAATCACTTCCATCCTGACTTCGTGGAAGCTGGACTTGGAGACTGTAAAGTAAAATCAACGACACAGACAGGGATAAAGGAAGAGAATTTGGGGCGCAAGGGAAACATATTCGCCATTTAATTTTCATCGGAAAACCTGAATTTCGCGATCTGATACGAGAGTCCTAACCCAAACTCTCTTTGATCTCTCTACTTACCTAAACGTTCATGGCGCATCGAAGTGCCAAGCTGTTGTTCTTTTTATGCGCTTTCTGCTATTTCCTCAATGCCATTGCGGGGTATATCACTCTTTTATCCACCTGTTCTCCTCCAAAATGCTCCAATCTTTAATAATGCAAACTATCGGGCTTCTATCTTACTTTTCGACCTTTTGCAGAAAGACCTATTACGATATACTTCAAGTGCCGAAGGGCGCGTCGGACGAGCAGATAAAGAGGGCGTATAGGAAGCTGGCGTTGAAGTATCATCCCGATAAAAATCAGGGAAATGAAGAAGCTAATAAGAGATTTGCTGAGATCAACAATGGTATATCTGATTATTTAGTTGATTTGTATGGGTTTGTTGAACATTTATCTTCTTTGGTTTTAGCGGATTATTATTATTTTTTTCTCTTTTGGTAAACATGATTTTAACGGATTTTGCTGTCGGTTTGGGGTTGCATGGTTCTTGATGGTTGATAGCTTATGAAGTATTGTCGGATAGCGAGAAGCGAAAAATCTATGACAGGTATGGCGAAGAGGGTCTGAAACAGCATGCTGCTAGTGGAGGCAGAGGAGGCGGAATGGGAATGAACATTCAAGACATATTTAGCTCGTAAGTCCAAGACAAGTTCTTATTTACCTTGACTACAAGGAGAGTCATTTTTCCCAGGGGTTGGGGGTGGGCGTTTTTAAAAATAGTTCTTATCACGTAGTACTCGAATTCTTCCTTGACAATTTTTTTAATGGCCAGGAATGTCATTATGTGTTTTATTCGTGAACTTTATAGTGACTAACTCGCTAGATCGTCCATAGAGGGATACTATTACGAGTATCCTACTTATTGTAGTGCCTTCGTTGTCTTTATGATGGCCTGGCATATTTAACTTTATCCAATGAGATATAGTTGTCGATCTTTTGTTTGCAAAGTAAAACTGCTATTTATTGAAATTTTGCAACCATGGCCACTTAGGGCAACTCTGACTGCTTCTTTCAGTTTCTTTGGTGGAGGTTCAACGGAGGAGGAGGAAGAGAAAATTCCTAAAGGTGATGATGTCATCATCGAATTGGATGCATCTCTTGAAGATTTGTACATGGGAGGCTCGTTGAAAGTAAGTTTATTTCTATCTGTTGCTTTTACGTACATGGACTAAAACTATATATGTACTGTGAAGTTTTATTTATCCGTTGGGCAGAATTAGACTATTTAGCATGTCATACCTGATTTAAATTCTGTAACATTTTATGCCCGGGATTTGGGTGCTATTAAATTTTAAAATTGGAATTATCTGATTGGTTTTTATATGACAAAAGGGTAACAGCAAGGCTAGATTCACTGGCAGAATCAGATGAAAGGAACTAACAGAACTAATTTGGAACTTCTCAATTTTAATATATTATATGCATCTATGTGCGTGTACATGCTAGTTCTGGTATCTTGATACATGTGTTTCACACCTGACTAAACATCTGATTTGCCTGGAGCATATTCTGCATCGGCCGTTTGCCCCTATGCTTATCCATCTTAGACACTGTATTATATAACCAAATACTGTTACTGATCAATGCTTTGGCAATAACCGGGCATGGTTAGGAAATATTGCAGTTATTACACTGCAGTAATTATCAAGCTCTAAGGTATATTGGTATCGTGTTTGCCAAAGAATTGACTAGGCATTTAGTGGTTTTATTCTGTGTATGATATTCACATTTTAAATGATAGGTTTGGAGGGAGAAGAATGTTTTAAAACCGGCACCTGGGAAGAGACGCTGTAACTGCAGAAACGAGGTTTATCACAGACAAATTGGTCCTGGGATGTTTCAACAGATGACAGAGCAGGTAGTCATCATTGCTAAGAGTGTTGAAGGAATGCAAGTTTGTGTTTGTTATTTTATCCTTGTGGTTGTGAATGTATATTTTATGCAATATTACCACAGAAATGGGTAAGGTATCGTGCAGGTTTGTCTGATTTCTGCTGTTTATGTACCTGGAGGTTTTTCAGTCAATATTATGTTTTTTCTTGTCCAGGTCTGTGAGCAATGTCCTAATGTCAAATATGAAAGGGAGGGGTATTTCATCACTGTTGATATTGAGAAAGGCATGCAGGATGGGCAGGTAAGCGTTCATTGTTTCCAAATATGGGCTCAATTAATCAATCATTCACAATATTATGTTTCTCATTGTCTGTTGGGGCTCAACCCCCCCCCCCCACCAAAAAAATGGAAAAAAAAACGCACAAAAAATGCAGCCAAAACAGATTGTAGGAGACTAAGGGGAGTGAAAGAGAGTTGGAAAGGCTGCAATTATAAAGGTGGGAGAAATAATGACGTCAAAAGGAGTAGTTAATAACTGGTTGTCACGGGTGTAAAGAAAAGCTGAGAAAATAATTTGGATCTGGTTTAGAGTAGAGAGAACCTCTCTCTGTTGGCATTGTTTGTGCATCGCCTTGTTATTGTGTCTGTGTGGGAAGTTTCAGTTCCTGTGATTTTGGTGAAGTCTGTATTGCTATGATTTGTAGAGCGTTAGTGTAGATTGTTTGTAACTAATATATTCTCTCATAATAACTAATAGATTGTCCGTAAAATGGATCTGAACTCTGAATACAATGACAGCTATGATCCAATTCTATGTCATGGCTTGTGGAATATGGAATTTCTCTCCCTCCTCCTGTGGGCTTCTATTAATTTAAAGAAAATTCTGATTTGATGTATATAGAAGTTAAGGGAATTTGATGATAACATGTTTCGGGTTTTAGATTGCATTGACTATTAGTCAGGCATGGTAACAAATTCCTTACTTTTCGCAGGAGGTTCTGTTTTATGAAGATGGTGAGCCCAAAGTGGATGGTGAAGCTGGAGATTTAAGGGTTAGTGACTGAGTGATTTTGTATTTATTTTGGCAATTGTTATATCAATGTTATGCTTGCTGATGATGTGTACTTTATTCTGATCAGTTTCGCATCCGGACAGCACCCCATGACCTCTTCAGAAGGGAGGGCAATGACTTGCACACCACTGTCACTATAACACTGGTAAACATTACGCATTCATTTATATGGGTATCGAATTATGAACGTGTAGTTAATGTACCTTGAATGTACTGGCCACAGCTGAGGCGTGTATTTGGTAGTAGTAATCTTCGGCTTTATTACCTTTCTTTTCTTTTCTCTTCGTTCTTTCTTTTCGTTTTTTTTTTTTTCGGGGCCAAACCCATGCTTTATTTCCTTCAGGTTCAAGCACTAGTTGGTTTTGAGAAGACCATTAAACACCTGGATGAACATCTGGTGGACATCAGTTCAAAGGTGAGCATGTCGTCATTGCATATCTTCATTGGTGTTGAAAAGGATTAACAAGCACACATCTGACGGACTATTTCTTGACTCGTCAGGGAATTACGAAGCCAAAGGATGTCAAGAAGTTCAAAGGGGAGGGCATGCCGTTGCATATGAGCACTAAGAAAGGAGATCTGTACGTAACTTTTGAGGTTCTTTTCCCCAGGACTCTAACGGAGGAGCAGAAAACACAGATAAAATCAGTTCTTGGTTAGGGTCCAGAGCACAAGTTACTTAGTCCAACATGTCCTCAACCTAACATTATTAGGTTCTCGTTGAGAAGGAAAGCCACGGGGGTTCCCCTTTTTTGTTAGTTGAAAAATAGGTGTATACTTACCATTCTAATCATTGCGCATGTTGTAACCTGCCTTCCTGAGTTATGGTGTATTTTTTGTCATCTTCTCTTTACCAGTGGGCAAGGAAAATGTGACACAGTAAAATATCTCATCCTTGATTGTCGTCCCTGAAGTCTGAAATCGTTTCCCAGTGAATTACACGTTCTTGTCAGACTCTTTAATTTTTATTTTGAGGGGCACCTCACATATTTCAATTTCCCCCCTAATGTATGGCCACTGGCCAGAGCTCGCGTCGTAGCAAGATGACGATGGAATAGTGGTAAGTTAGTAAAAAGCCACGGGATTTTTCTTTTTCTTTTTTTTTTTAAACATGAAGAGGTGTCATTAATCAAGACAAAGGATGCAAGATAAATCAGTTTACAGATTAAGATTTATTCTTTCTATCATCCACCACCTCCTGACAAAATGGTTGTGGTTGATCAAATTCAAAGACGCAAGTCAACGATTAAACAAGTACTCCCTCGCATATTCCATGGTGTCTCTAGATTGGTGTCGGCTCGCATTGTTTCTTGTAAGTGGATTAATCGTCTCCGCATATATATAGTCAATTAAAACTTGAACTCATAAATTCAAATGGTAGCACATGTTGTGGCCTTGAATAGTTCCAATAATCTCAATAATTACAGGAGAAAATTGACCAACATTAGATTGAAATCTAGCCATTCATTCAACATGACTGTTTCAAATCACACCTCCATATTTGGAAATGTCATCCTTATAGGATATATTAATGTCAGGATGTGGATCATTTCCCTTTAGCCTGTACCATTGCCTAGAGGTTTGTCATAAAATAATAGAGGTATTCAATACACACTAATTAGTCTTAGCATTGTGTAGAATTGCCTCGTTCAAAAAAACTCTGTCTGCATCTACATAAGAGAAAGCGGTTACAGGAGGATAGATAGTAAATGATCCTGTTGCTTCTATTTGAAAAATAATATAAATTATTAAATAACAATTATAAATATATAAAAGAAAATTACAAAGAACTAATCGACAAAAAATGAATTACTAATATATTCCTGTAATTAAGTTTTACATTGGCAAAAAAAAAAATTACGTCTAAATTGGCAAAAAAAATTATCACAAGATTTTTTTTAGGACAAAATAGACAAAATTACCTTAAAATTTTTTCTAATGAAATCTTAAACTTTTATTTAAAACAATTGCCCCCTACCATCAATGACATCATTTGTTGACCATTATTTTTGACTTTATTGGCCACGTGGCACTCTACTCTCTCTAACTCACGGTCCACGTGCTGTCTTCTCCTTCCCTTTACTCTCTCCTTCTTTAATCCACCTTCCCCACTGTTCTTCCTTTGCTTTCATCAGTGAGTATGTGCGGAATGCTCATCGTAGCGCCGCCCACAATCTCCATTCAATATGCCGGAATCCTCTTCTTCCTTCTCCATTCTTTCCATACGTCAACGCTACGATGATTGTTGATTCGTTGCCATTGGGGGGTTCAATTAGTGATCTCTTCCTTCTATCGTTTGCAATTACAAGATCAAGCTAACCAGTACCTAGAAGGATGCTCCGATTTGTTCAAATTAAGCACACCACAACAAGTGGAGGAGGGATACAATGTCGTTCCATACAGGTTTCAAGATCGCGGTTTTCCGAGTGGGATTTTGTGATCAAATGTTGGTTTCCCTAGGTGAAAATCCAATATCATCGAGCTATGGTATTTCTTCTTTTTGGTTTTTGTTTTTTGTTTTCTGCCAAGAGCTATGGTGTTTCACTTATGCTTGTCTACGTTTACTTTGGCTACGAAGTTGCTAAATTGCTTGCTCTATTCAATCTTGGTAGGTTGTGTTGTCTATGCCTTTGTTTTAGTTTATGTGGCTATTTGTGGGTCACTCTTCAGGCGGAGGTGTGGCTGGAGAATCTAAGTGGGTTCCAAATTTTCAATGCTACCGAATGAGTTGTTCAGACAAGGTGGTCCCACCAGACCTAAGTTGACTCTCAAGCCATTAAGGTCACGAGTCTTCACAAGAATGGAAATGTGGGTACTAAACATGTGTATGGATTGAAATTTGAGTTCTTGTTGAATTTAATATTCTTCATTTAGGAAGGGAATGCCAGTAATATGTGTAACTCTGAGCATAATGTTTGCTTTTTAGCTTTTACGTTTTTGTTCAATCCAAATCTCATTCATGTTTATGAATTTAGTAAAAAAGAATTACTGATGAGTGAGCATCATTGCCGCTATGATTGGCATTTGGAAGTAAATAATACCGCCAGAGACCTCTACAGTGTGAAAAGTGTTCCGTGGCCAAGGCTAGTGTTGATATGCGAGTAAGAAACAAAAGGGGAGGGGGGGAGGGTGAGAAAGGAAATCTAGTTAGCATGCCATGTCTTTTTTTCCTCTCCTCAAAATCTCATTTAATTTAATGGTCAATTAACCTAACATTTAACTATGGGGAGAAATTTCTCCATTCTTTTAAGTTTCGGAACAATATTATTTAAAAAAAAAATTAAAACATCAAACCCTGAAAGAAAAGTTTCAATAAATTTTTACTCCTTTTTAATCCGAACACGCCCTTAATTTCCTTCACTAAAATTTCTCTATAATTTTCCCAAGCATGATGCATTTAACATTATAAAGGGGGGAAATATTTAAATTACACAAGGGCAATGTGACAATTCTAGATTTACAAAATACAGAATTTCAACTCCCCATTTTCACTCCACATAAAATGACTTCTCGTGATGCATTTCAAAAGTTCTGGCCTAGCCAAGAAAAGGAAAGTAATCGCTTTGGTCCAAACATATAAACCCCCTTCCAGAAAGAATTAATAGTCTTTTCTATAAGTAATTTTGAATAAACTAGATAATCAATTACTTTCTTCTAATTTTATCCTTTCACAATTTTCTACAAATAGAATAAAAGATTACAAATGAGATAATTGTTTATGAAGATAATACATTTAATAAGGACAAATTGAAAATAAAAATTTCTTTTCATATAACATCAACAATTTAATTACCTCGTTGGTTCGATGAGGAAATTAAAAGTGACTTGTATAAAAGATTGAAGGGAGCATGCGGCATGCTTTAAACAAATCTTATCATTCAGGTTCGTCTGCCTCGAAAACCTTCCTCAGCTTCTCTTCATCTGATTCAAAAACCTTTCTCGCTTGTTTCAGTTCTTCATTCATAGACAGCAGTTCCGTACAGCGGTTAAGTTTTGGCAAGTCCTGCGGCGGAAAAGAATTTGATACCTCAGGACAACAAAAATACCATGAACTGGCAGAGAGCACCATACATCTTCACATGATAGGGGAGAAAATGAATCAAAAGAAGTTGAACTTGAGATGGCTGGGGCTTCGTTGTGCTGAGAAGGAGCTTGGTGCATTGTTTAGGTGAAGTCAATCAGTTCATGGAAGTTCACACCAACAATGATAATAACCTTCAGTGGGTCGGTCTAAGACTCTAGAAGTTTCATTTTGTAGTGACTTGGTGTCAAGTTAATACTCGAATAGTTGTACCTCGTGCTAACTGCATGAGATTTTAATATGACGCTATCATGCCCTGGGTTTTAGATACCTTCAATGAATTGTCTGAACCTGATAGGATTTATTTTTACATGATATTAGGCTTATTATGTTACTTGCATATCAGCGTATCTATATCAGTTACTTCTTCATTACAAGCAAAATCTCAGTTTTTATCTGATCTTTCGAATCCACTGATCAATTTCTAGGAAGATCTGGGTCAGCTTCTAGTCCATTGATCAACGATGATCAGCTTCTTTGTAACAGAGAAGAAATTAATTAATACAAGGAGAATTCACAATTCCCAAGCTCAAGTTTGATTGCTATCTGAGGCAATCAGCAAACTTAAACAAGACAAGCCACTTAGGATGACACTTTATTACTGTTTTAAGATAAGTACAATTTATATCAAATTTGGTTATACAGAAGGCATCGTTTTGTCAAGATATGCTAGAGTTTAACTATATATGCAGACCCAAAAAAAAAAAATACCTATATATGAATACTAGGTCAAAAGTTACTGTTACTTTATTATTCCCAAACCATGTGCAAATAAATGTTCCTAACCATTTTATGTATCCCCTGTAACTTCTGCAAAGGATTAATCTAGTTTGATACATATTTATTGATGCTTCTAAGTTCTAACGACTTTATTAGCCTCAATTATTGACAGCAGGCCTTTGCAAGATGTAGCAAAGAAGCCATAGATTTCTGCTGATGAAAAAATATCAGAATAGCAGATTCCCGGCAGTACTTTGAAAGAGTCAGATTTAAATTTAAACTTGTTTTTTGCCTAACAAGAAGTTTCAGTTAACATGAACTTAGGCAAAATATTATAACTCAGCAGTAATCTCGGTGCATAAGGGATTATGGAAGATTTCTCATTTGTGTTAAATTCTTCCTTTTAACTCCCTACATGGTACATCTAGGTGAAGGATTCTGTTTGTTAGCTGGTGCTTCTACAAATGACTCTGTCATGGATAAGATATGTTATAAAATATTGCTCAAGAATTTTATGCTCCAAGTAAAAGTTTCCTATGTTAAACTTGAAGCAATAAAAAACGATACCTTGCGAATCAAATACAGGAAATCCTCAACTGACAACTTTCCTCTCTGCGATCCAATATCCTGGGCTTTGTGTACCTCAAGAAATGGAAAAGGGGAAGAAGAGGAATAAGGAAACAAGCCAACTTATCTGTGGCATTCATTGAGCAATCAAAGAAAAATACACAAAGCCTGAGCCAATGCTTACCAGTTCTGTAACATATTCCACAACGATATCCTCCATAAGTGCTACACTTTCAGGCAGTGGCTAGTTGTGCAATGGACAAAAACAAATAAATAATATATAGTAGTTCTGGCATATTCTTTTTGCTACAACACAAAGGTTCAGAACTCAATCTACTCTCCCACACAGCCTTATCCTCTCAGATGGCTTAATTCTTACATTTTCAATTTAACATAAATATGCACTCAAAATTATCAATATTAACACTTACATTCGGATCATCTCCAAAACCATACATCATGTGCTGCACTGTAGCAACCAATAAAAGGTTAAAATAAAGTACAGATAAGTTAAAATGTTTCAAGAACTTACAAAATGATTCTTACATTCCTTTTGGAAAACTCCTCTTTTGCGTTTAGACGAAGTTTCTGAGGGTTGTGAGGATCCAGCTCTTGGTTTTGATGAGGGTCCGGCAGAACTACTCATTTTTGCCCAAGTTCTGCCACGTAAGAATCTAAAACCAAAAACATGCATTTCAATAAGTTTAATTCGTGAGAGGATGAATTTCATTAAACGGCAGATCAAAAAATAGTTCAGTCAGGGAGAAGGAAAAACGAATAAAAAGACGGGGAGTGGGGACTCGAGTCCAGAGTAGGGGGAATAGTAGAACTCCAAAACAGACCATGAGATTGGGTGCTATATAGGCAAAGAGAGAGCATGGAAATACTTAAGTTTATGGACGAGATGGCTCTGAGATAAAGTTGCGGAAGTGAAATACGACCTTGAGGCAGTAGGGCAAAAGAAAATGAACTTGTATTGCAACAAAAACAGTAACAAAGAGAGAGAGAGGGTTATTTCTCCAAGCAGCAATAGGTGAAGGGGTGGACATGGACAAGGTTGAGCAAGACAGGGCCCTTGCCCAATGCCCAACCCAAAGGATCAACAGGCTGTAAAAAGCAACCCGCTGCCCAACCCTGCCTGCAAAAAGCCCTAAAGTTTTGGGTTGGGCAGAACGGGCTGGGCACCTTCAGGCTGCCCAGCCCTATAATTTCACCCTGCCCATAAAAGACCCCAAATGAATTCACATGATAAAAACCTAGCAAGATATCCAGAAAATCATCAGACATAATCTGCCACACACTGACACAAGTACTAGGACAAACACCACAATATCTAGAAATATCCATTAATATCCAGAATCCATAAATCCAAAATATAACACGATTAACACCCATGCTCAATAAATTCACATAATTCTTAGGACAGCACAATATCCAGAATCCATAACTCAACCCAAAACAACATTCAACATCCAGAATTCCTAAAAAACATTAAAACAACATATTTCAAAAATTCTAGCTCCAACAAGGCAACATACTGTAATTAAATCCTCCAAGTCCAAATGGCCTGTGATGAATCTCCTTGAAGTTCACAAAAGGTTGAAGCATCTGGGAAAAAGAAATACACAAAAAAAAAAAAGAATTAACATATCAAAAACACAGTAAAAAAAAAACAAGAAATAAATGCGCAAGAAATCTACTTGTAAAGAAAAGTACAAAACCCTTCAATCAGCACCAGCAGTTACTAACAGATCGCAACATCGAAGAAATTCCATTATGGCCTTATTATTACTGGACCCAATTAAACAAATAGGTTATCGCACAGAATTTTGTCCACATTAACACAGGATCAAACGTTATAATCTGCAAATATCACATCTGGACACACAACTAAGGAAAATGGAAAAGCATACACAACAAATAACTCATTCAGATCGCAACATTGCAACAAAAATAGAGAATGAAGAAGAACAAAGTAATGCCTCTCTAGCTCCAGCAACATTGCAACAACGTGCAGAGGCAAACACGAACTGATAAATTAAAAAAAAAAACTGAAGAACAAACTCAGAAAGCACACAGGTGACTGAGACACAGACGAAACCAAGCATACACGCACACGCGAACGGAGAACAAACGACCGAGACAGAGACAAGCGACCAATCGAACACGGCCAAGTAAGAGCACAACACGCTGACTAAAATCTGGAGACGAGCTATAGACGAGCAACACAGCCGAGAGCAAGAAGTGAAGAAGGGAGAGTGGAGGAGTCTGGAGACAGGACTGGCCGAGTGATCGACAAAAGTGGGAGAGAACCGATTGGGCTATGACTTATAAGGGTGTAAACAGTAAACACAGATAAAATGACTAAAATCTCCCTCTTGGTCCTTGCTTGTTACTTCATACCCTTGAAAAAATTAAATATATGTATATGTAATCAAAAATCAGAGTGACATCTTGCCGTGCGCTATGTCTACCGCTATTGCTAAAGGAATGACGGGATGTAAGGTTCGCTTCTCCTCGGCCTATTTGATCGGGTATTGCCCACCCGATCAAATGTCAGGCAATTCCGGTTGTTCCGTTCGGCCTGAATGATAAAAGTAATTTTATAATTATAATAATGTATCTGTATAAATAATATATAAACATAACAATGATATAATATAAGTCTTATCTATTTAATGTTTTTAAGTAAGTAGGTCTTCAAAAATTCTTAAGCGTGATTTATTTATTATTAAATATGTTAAAACAGAGACTGCTTGATAGATTTTCACTCTGTTTTTATTCTTGATTTGAAAACTATAATAATATATTAAAGTTCATCCATTTGAATTCGGAGGAGGCCTTGAAACCCTGAGATCTATAATTTTTAGCGTGGCTCTTGCTGGGGAATATTATCTAAGGTTTGGTTTGGAATGCTAACAGAATCCAATTTGTTATAAGAAAACATAATATCTATTATATGCTCGTTTGATTATTCCTTGATACTAATAATTTTATAAGCCAAAAAATCATAATTATTTTTATTATTAATTGACTTTTATCTTTACAGGTCAAAGAAAATTTTTGTCTAAAAAACACGAGCAATGTTTTATATTTAAAAAATTGCCAAATTGCTTCCTTTTTTTGGGGGGGGGGGGGGCTCCAAAAGAACCCAAAGCCCAAGCATGCCTGAGGTTTGTACAACATTGCAAATATAGGTTTTCTGGACCAAAAAACGCTGCGAACATTTTTGACCACTTGGAAATGCCATCAGTCACTAAATCTAAAAATTTGGATACTAGAGGTAGTGCTAATTAGTTGAGTTCACCGGGGCTAAAAATATCCAGGAGGCAAAGCTCACCGTCACTGAAGACCAAAAAAGTATTCGTTGAGAAAAGTATGACTCCTTGGATTTCAAACAAATTCTAAGCTTATTTGTTGCTCGACCTCTCTTTTAAAGGCTCCCTCCATTTCATTTCATCTCTCTCTCTCTCTCTCTCTCTCTCGTTTATACAAAATAAGCAGAATACCAGAACCTGGTTAATTTTTTCGGAACCTGGACGCCATTAGAACTCTGGCTACAGCATTATTCACAGCGATTGCTCTCCTGCATTATATAAAGAGCACAAACAAGTCACTCGTTATTACAGCGAGACTTCAAGAATGGATACTGTGTGTTTGAAAAGTGGAATATCTAGGATAGTTCCGTCCATGTCAATAGGTGGTTCATTGAATGCAAATTCGAATCCATCTCAATTAAGCGCGATTGGCCGGTCTACCAAAGAAAAATCACCCCACGCGTCTGTGTTGCCCATATTCTCGTTTAAATACCCTCTGAAATCTCTCTGGCCAGGGGGAAATGGGAATTGCAGGGGCAGTAGGCTGGCCTTCGACAAGGCTGTTTCAGCGGACGACATGGAAAAGAAAGCCATTGACGAGGACAGCGATCGGAGGGAAAGAAAGCCGTTGACTGTTCTTTTTTTTTATTGAAAAGTTTTAATTACTTTCATTATAACATTAATTATTAAGCAAAGTTCTTTGTTTACATTAAAAAAAATAGTGAAATTTATAAGATAATAATTCACATTACATTAGCTTGTGTTAAATTCTTTCCATGGTCTTACTTTTTATTTTCTTCTTTTTTTATTCTAAAGCCTAAAACTTTGAAAAATATTAGCATCAAAACCTTGTGTAGTCTTAAACCATCAATATGATACCTTTAAGCTTTATTAAAGATATTTTTTATAATTTGTATAATTATTATTTATTTTTCACATTAATCATTAATGCTATTAGTCTTAATTACATCTTTTCTGTTAAAAATATATTGTCATTTCATGTCCTTGTTGATATTCTATCCTAATATATAAGATAGGGTAAGAGCACTTTGTTAACACTAATTTTTACTATTGAATTAAT